>NC_071405.1:23086118-23388456 GCF_017976375.1 Cuculus canorus
GGGGCTGACAGGAATGTTTCTTCCAGGAGCAGATTCCTCTGAAGTATCTCATTTTCCTAGGGTAGGGATGAAAGGTGACAATCAGTGTCAGGACTTTGCTATACTGGTAAAATAAAAAAGTGGAGGGTACATGGTCAGTATCTTCCCTGGCAGTTCTATGTTCATGCTCCATTTCTCCTCCTGTTACCTTTGGCTCTGTGGCCCAGGTTCCCTAAGAAGAAACAGAAAAGACTCTGTCTCAGCCTGTTTTCAAGTTGGTGGTTTAAATACTGCTCCAGGGAATGACAGCAATGCTTGAAACCTCCCTGTGGGCAAATAGATCTTAAGAGTTGAAGCTTCTGACTTCCCAGGTGATTGGTTGCTTCAGTCATTGCTCACTATATGCAATAAAATTAGGCACCACCACTAGTGATTTTAAACAGAATTCATAATTTTCAGTGCCTAATAAAGTCAACAAATTTAAGTCAAGAGACATAAAGAGAGTATACATATCTTTTTGCATGACTCCTGGAATGCAAGGTTTGGATGGTCAGGGTGAGTTGCTATAGGGTATTAATGGCAACTTGTATTTAGGTGCTTCGGATACTTCATGGAGGAACAACAGGGCTCTAGAGATTTTGAAAATTAGGTATCTGCAAAAGGGAGACAGTCTGACTGGCACTTTTGAATTTCTGTGTTGAAAATGTGCCTAAAATAGATAGTGCTGAAAACGGTGTCTCACATACAATGCAGATTTGTGCTGATACTTAATCATACACATCCTCGATCATCACCCTGAAGTAACAGAACTACTTATTTTCTTATTCCAGGCAAGTAATATGTACAAACAGGTCGGTGCAGAATGAGTTTAAAATTTTCCTTCTGCAATTACACATAAAACATGTAATTAATGTAGCTGAAATTTCTTTTTTCCTTTTTTTTCCATTTATTTTTTCACAGGACTGTGGAGTGTAGTTAGTTTTCTTCATACTGGCATTTCTTACAGCAAGGTGAAACAGAAGAGCAAATGAAGTCCTGTAAAACTACAAACAATTCTCAGAAGGGCAAAAGGCTAGTGATTTTTCAGATCCATTAAGTCTCAAGTTTTTAGTATCTATTTAATTTTATGTTTTAATTTTTTTAATAAGGAATTATGACAAAAAAATGTAGGCTTGAAGCTGTTTAGTGAATTAAAAGAATAGACTCAATACTTGCTGTTGAATCAATCCTCCTGCTGTTGATCTGAGGACTGAAGAATTTGCCAGCGCTTCTGATATCAGAGCCCTGGGAACCTCTGGAAACATCAAAGGATTCAGTGATTACAGTCAAAACATGCACAAATTAGCTATAGAAACCAATGACTCTGGAGCATTTTAGAGATTATTATCTCCTTCAAATCTTTCTGGAGTGTAATTGGTAGCAGTTTAGTTTCATTTTGTTGGGAAAACAGTCATTGTCCCCTTTGACATAGTATAATGAGCCATGGCAGTAACAGTTTCATCATCATAAGTCAACTGTATGCATGAAGTGTGAAGCCTTAACTGGGTGGCTTTCTGACCTTAAGTCACAAGCTTTTGGCACACAAAGCCTCACTGCCAGGGACTGCCTTGATGTGCCGCCAGGAGCCTGACTTCCAGGGCCATTTTGCCTACAAACTGTGCTAATCTGCAGGTGCATAGCTGCAATATTAGCTTAAACTTGGGTAGAAACTCATTTCCTATGTGCAACTTAGGCTTCAAGTGAACTGTGAGTGTGTAACTTTCCAACTGGCCTAGATGTTTGTGAGGATGTGTTGAAACTACTAAAATTGTATCAATTCTATTGGGGTTTTTTAATTTTTTTTCCTTTAACTCTGTTTTCCTTTAGTTTTTTCTTTCCAGTCACTCAGCCAACCCACTCTACAGTAACTGTTAAGGGTCCCAATGTATCTTCTGTTCCCCTTTCTTTCACAAAAGTCACCACATGCTATGTCTTACCACGACCTGCTTTGCTAAATGCTGGGCAATGTATATATGCAGATTGCTGTTAAACAAATATATTGAAGTTTTTTCAGATGGCTCTTGCTTTAGAATAACATGAATTAGCTTCTCTCTCTGCTACACAAACTCTTACTGTCAGAAAATCTGTAGGATCATAATTGTCATGTAGACTTCTAGCTCTGTTTCAAGTTTGACAGAGCTGATCAGCAGCTCCAAAAATTGCTCGAGCAGAATATGACTGACAGATAATCAGAGAGATGAGCAGGTGGGCGGATAAGCTCCTGTTTATTGTAAGCCCAACTAAAATGGTATGTGTACTTATTTTTTCAGTTGCTGTTGCTATTAGTCTTTCGTATGCCAAGCTTTTCTTTAGATCTCTGAAAGCTTTGAGCTTTACAACTTGCTTGTGGGTATAATTTCTTTGTTGTTAATGCCTGGCTAGGCGAGGTAAGAATGGTTTTGCCTTTATATGTTTTATGTGTATATTTGTAGGTTCAACAGAGGGTTTCTCCTAGCAGCGAACCCATGAGTTCTAGATCTTTACAAAGTAAGATAGATCTTTGCTTAAAAAAAGTTTTACTTTGTAAAATTTTTAAATAAACTAGAATGTAAAGCAGGAAGGATAGAGACATTCACACACACATTAAAAGTTGAGCTACTTCTGAGCAGCAAATGAAAATGACTAAGACAAACCTTTACTTTCATCTTTCAGATGCTATCATCAGACATCATTATTGTAACCTTCACCATTTTTTCTGATGAAAAATGCCATTTCTCCTCATTGCTATGGGGCTATGTAAGACTTGCTGGGTAAAAATTGGGCAGCCATGCTTTTCCCCCATAAAATCCGACGAATCATCTCTGACTCTTACACGTTGCTCATGATCACATTTAATGAAAATCAAGAAGACAATGGGTCTTCCTCAGCAGCGATAAGAAAAGAGTTACTGGAGAAAGCAGCTTTGAGTCAGTTGAGGAAAATTCTGTGGAGAAGATTTTCAGTCTTCCATCTCACACTGTAATCCTAGGACTCATAGCTTGTCCAGGTTCTCAGTAGCTAGTAGGGAAAATCCAGGACAAATAATCAGCCTTGAAATGTGAAGGATGGAAACCATTCACTGATTCACCTAGGTATTTATAACTTTAAAAATATGGAGCCTTCATTTAGAAGCAATATATAGCACCAGCCAGAGAAAATATTATTGCAGGCATAGGCAGGAGAGCCTGCTGGCCTGATACAATGTTTATTAGTTGCTAGGAAAATATCACAGCTAATGCCGTCCTGTACCCATGGCAATATGAGTTTATGAAACTGAATTTGCAGCTCTCCAGTTCTTCTGGTTTCCATATTGAAATGCAAATCATCCCAAGACTTCTGTCCTCACTTCAGGAGCCATATAGCAATGAAATTAGTAGCTCTGCCAGTAGGAAAAAACAGTGATTGCACATTGTACGCTGCTAACGTTCTTGCTTAACTCATTGGATGTGAAACTCACTGCTAATAGTGATTTTAGTTCCTCCCTGATAGAGGTAGTGCCACTGATTATTGCTGGGAATAGAATGTGCTTTGAGCCACGAGTCTACTGTCTTATATTACACCCTGCTCTAAGTCCTGGAAGTCTTGAATTTGGAACTCGGGAAGACTTTTATTTCTTGGTAGTCAATTCATAAGGGGAGGAAGAAAGGAAAATGAAACTACATCACAGTTCCTTACCTAAACAAGTTAGGATTAGGTATTTTTCTTTATTTCAAGCTCTATAATACTGTGTATATTCCTTGAGAAAAGGTGCTTTATTCTTTATTCTTAAATGTATATGTGTGAACTAGAAGGAAAGAAATGTCTTTAAGGAATGGATAATTTCATGTTTTCATGGTGATGCATCCAATTCTGTAAGTTGTAGTGGTTTGTATTTAACCCTGGAATACTGTAAGATTGGATCAGTGCTTTGCAATGAGAAATGTGCCAAAAAATCAACAAGCTCTGCTTGTCAGGTAGTGCTCAAAGGTATGATTTGACTGAGATCTTTGCAGTACTGCAAATAGTGTCGTCTTGCAAAGGTGCATCACTTGACACGGTATTTTAAGTAGAAAAATAGAATAAATTTGTCCTTTTGGACTACATGGACTTGGTTATCTCAGTGCAAGACATTAGACTCTGAAATTAGTTTTCATACTTGGACAGATGTGGTAGCCAAAGTGTTGCTGTCAATTTGTTGCAGATAGTCTTGAACATTAAAATTGATCTGAGTTTCGGATTATAGCAGAGTTCTAATAGATATGAAGTCAGGGATGATTTGCAAGTTACCGAAAGTTAGTGTTTATTTTAGTTATCTCTGAAGTGAGTTTTTTCCTGCAGATCTTCCTGTATTTCCAAATTTGATCTTGTAGTATGGTGATATTTGGGGCTTCCCCTTCTCAGTAAAAGGGATCCATGCCTTGGCATATGGGAGCATGGTTAGGACTACAGAACTTCCCTACGCTTCTGAAATGCTCTGTGATCTTTACATCCCACCACCACAACAACAGTGCACGAATAGAAGGCACACAGGCTCGGTGTCTCAGCATGAAGAGAGGCATTTGTTGGTTTTTGGCCTTACATAAGCACTGCTCATCTTTACTTGCAGAATTAATTCAAAATAGAAATAGGAATAGGGGCACACTGGCTTGTCTGGATGAACACGTCTTGTTTGCCTAAAGATTTCTTTGTAAAGAACCAAGGCAAAGATACACTGCATCACGTAGGAAAGCTGTGCTAGTGCCACGAACCCCAAGATTCTGCAACATCTTTTTCTCCCTATTTGACAGCTGAACAGTACAGTTAAATCCTGCAAGAGAAACTTGTACTCGCTGCCACAGATGTCACACTACCCCTTACTTTTCATAGCAACCTCATTTAAAGCTTGCTAGATTATGTTCTCATTAATAAGATCATATGTATCTGGTGTTACTTCAATAGGAAGTTGTTAACTGGATCGCATAAAGAGGTGAGCTTGTCACGTTTCATGCTTTGTATGAAATAACCACTTATTCTCTTGGAACCTAAAGACAATAGAAGGACAATAAAAGAGCATGAAGTTATTGACTGAAAGGTAGCATTTTAGAAGAACACCAGGAAACTATGGGGAAAGTATTTTGCAATTGCTTTCCTGGAGGAGGAAGGATGGAGTTTAACTTAAATTCTTTGGGAACAGCTGGGCATAATTTGCTGAAGGAATCATTAGCTAGTTAAGAGACATACAATGAGCAGCTTTGGTAAATACACAGTGGGAGTCAGAAAGAAATAAAATACTGAAGTGTTAGTAACAACTTCAAAGAAAGTTTTGAAGTGGACGAATGACTGCTGTAGTGACAGACTGTTATTCAAGCACTGAAATGCAGGAAGGAGTTACAGATCAGATAGTAACAACTGAAAAGGAAGATAGCAGAAATATTTGTGCAATATCTTGACAAAGCAAGCTGTGACAAATCTATGTTGACTTCCGCTGATTGACTTCTGTTTATGAAAATTAAATGTTCTTAATTAACTTATGATTATTTTAGAAAATAAATCATTAACCACCTAGTTCAGGAGATGCTCTGTTCTGTCCTGTCCTGTCCTGTCCTTTCCTCTCTTTCATAGTATATAAGCTGTATATAAGACTGTATACTCTTACATATTTGACAGAGTTTTTACTATCCCTTTGGAATAAAAAGAAACAAATTAATTAAAAAGGACATTTTCCAAATAGTAAAAAAATATTAAGAAAAAAAAGAGCCATTTAAATATGCACTTCCCCCCCCCAAATTTTGAGGAACTTCTTTTATTGATTGAAAAAATATGTGGAATAAATTGGAGACTGTTCATTGATTCAAATGGCTTGGTTGCAGCCATTGAAAAGTTACAGCTGTTTGTTACTGGTATTAGATTGAGGAGGGGAGATATTCTATTGAAATAATTAGAAAATATCCTTTTAAAGAATAAGATTATTTTATAGAAAAAAATGCTGTTTTTTTTATGAACAGTGGCTCTCAAGTAGGAGCAAGAAAGAACAGCTCTGAGAATTGGACAGGTAAGGTGAGCGTGCTAGGTGATCTCGCTGATTCACTTAGTTAACCATTTTTTGGGCCTTGTTTTTTTTATCATTTGCTTTCTGAGAATAATTGATTTTGCTTCTCAAAACTTTTTTTTCTCCTGGAAATTCCTACCTAGCTATACTTCAGTATTTTTCATTCTAGATCATTCCAGTTTCAGACCATTTCAAGGGAAAAAACCCACCAGGTCTGTTGTGCTATATTGCCAGTTTGTAGTCCACTTTAGTAATGTAGTCAGGGGAAAAGGCAGCCTGAAGTTTAAATCCCTGCATCTACAGGGACTACAGTTACAGCCAGAATCTTTCATCTATGAACTGGGTGTTTTCTTTCTTTCCCTCTTTTATAATATGGAATACAGAACAGCAGAAATACATTTCAGGCTAAATATATATATGTTGATATACTGACAGCAAATGGAAAAGAAAGAAATTTTTTTTCCTTTAAGCTGAGAAAACTTGAGGAGGAAGGAAATGAGGGCCAGACCAATGAGAGCTGGTGTATGAGGGATGGCTTGCATGAATTAGTTTTTTTTCATGACAAGGTAATGGACCTTTTCAGTGGAAAAACAGAGAGATCATAATTTTAGCATAAATTTTGTTACTGTCTCACATGGCTGTTCATGCATATCCTGCATAAACATGGTCTAGATTAAATTACTGTGAAGTGGGTATAAACTGACTTCAAAACTGTTCAAACAGAAGTTATCACTGTGAATGCGTATACATGTGTCAAGCGGTGCTCCTGCGGCAAGGTAGTCTGGTCCCAGTACAATTATTCAGTATTTTTATTGGAATTCTTTCCACGATTTCTGTAATTTACTTAACTTACCGTATCCTGGGCTGCATTGAAAGAATTGCAACCAGCAGATTAGGAGGGGTGATTCTCGTCCTCTGCTCCTTTCTCATGAGTCCTCACCTGGAGTACTGCGTTCAGTTCTGGAGTCCTCAACACAGGAAGGACATGAATCTGTTAGACCAAGTCCAGAGGAGGCCATAAACATGATCAAAGGGCTGAAGCACCTCCCCTGTGAAGACAGGCTGAGGGAGTTGTGCTTGTTTAGCCTGGAGAAGAGAAGGCTCCGAGGAGACCTTATAGCAGCCCTGCAGTTATTCAGTGGGGCTCCAGGAAAGCTGGGGAGAGGCTCTTTATCAGGGAGCGCAGTGATAGGAAGAGAGGTAATAGTTTTAAGCTGAAAGAGGGCAGATTTAGGTTAGATACTAGGAAGAAATTTTTTTCCTGTGAGGTTGATGAGGCACTGGAACAAGTTGCCCAGAGGAGTCATGAATGTCCCATTCCTGAAGGTGTTCAAGACCAGGCTGGATGAGGCTTTGAGCCACCTGACCTAGTGGAAGGTGCCCCTGCCTATGGCAGGGGCTGTGTGGAACTGGATGATCTTTAAGGTTTGTTCTGACCCAAATAATCCTACAGTTTTATGATTCCACCTATTGAACTTAGAGCTGTCATAATGGTGAGAAGGGTGCAAGTGTTTTGAGTAGCAGGATGAGAACTCAAATTGGAGGAAAGTTATGCAGTACGCAGAATCCTGCACTGGAGAATGACCAAGTATGCGAGTACAGAAGCTGGACAACAAGTTATGTGGAAATTTTTCAACGAAAGCACCTGGGCGTTATAGAGGATCATAAGCTGAATGTGAGAAGACATCTTACTGGGAAAAAAAGGGTCTCCCTTTGTGGTGTATAAACAAGAATATTGCTTGTAAGGCATGGAAAGCAACTGCTGCCATCTGCTCAGACCCTGTTTGCAATTACTGGAGTACTCCTCCATTCTGGACACCACACCCTGAGAAAGAAGGAAGTGGAACTAAGTTGGAGAGAATCCAGATGAGGTGGTCAAGTATGATCAAAGCCTTAAAACATTGTCTGGTAGCAAAACCTGAAGATTTGATCTTGTGCTGAAGAAAGAAGAGGAAGAAAAATGGGCTAAGAATCTTCCACTACATGAAAGGAACCTGCAAAGGCAGAGGGGAGAGTCTGCTCTCAGTCCGGTGAGCAGGGTGAGGTGTGTTTGGTGAACTGAGAAAGTCAGACTAGATATTAGCAGAAATGTATTTCAGTGCCTTTTGGATCTTACTAAGCAATTGGAGAACCATACTAGGCCTTACTCTGGGTGGAATAATAGATGAGATGACCTTTTGGATTTATACATATTTAAATTGCAGTAGTGGATAAAGTTCTCACACACACTTCTGGGTTGCTTTGTGCAAGTGGGTGGCAAAGTGCAATCCTCATCTCCTCATTACATATAATGTGAAAATATTTTCTCTTCTTCATCAGTTTTTGTATTGAAACAAATACCCTCTTGTTCTTGGGTTAGAAAACATGAGCCAGAATGCTTCACTTTCTTTACATCAAGTAAGTATCCTTCTTTATTTTTGTGTATCTTCTCTTCATATTTTACATCCAGAGCCTTTTCAATCTCTCTTCATTCAGCAGATTTCCAGTGCTTTTCATCATTATTATTATTACCCTGAATCCTCTTTCTCCTACGCTGAGAGAAGCCCATAGCTGGAGATCCCTTGATGATAACTACGATGAGATCACACCAGTGATGTGGACCAGGGCTCTGCACGCTGACCCCAACTCCAGCAATTTACATAAGTGCTTGACTTTAATTATACATATAGTACCTTAGCCTGTACTGTATTTTAGATGAATCTTATCTCCTGATCTTTATGTTCTAGCATTTGTTAGCTATTTTGATCATTACTTAGCGCTACATCTTTTTAATGATAAAATAGGTTGGTGTGGGAAGTTAGCATCTCTTTTATTGTGAAAGGCTGAGTTCTGTTCCTTCCAGAGGCGTACATTTGACTAGTCTAAGCAGGTTCATATTAGACTAGTTCAGTTCACTAACCATTCCTTTATTTTATTTTGCTTTATACATGGTTTTCCATATATATTTTCCTATTCTTTTCCACAGTCTGGTGATGTTTTCTGTTTCTTCTGGGGGATTCTTTACTGAACAACTTCATCAGCAAAATTCAAGGCCCAGTTGTGATCTCTCTGCTCGAGGATGAAATCAGGAGGAGAGCCAGTGGATGCGTGCAGTTTTAGGCAGGATCAGGTCCAGATGCTGCACTGAACCTGCCACGAAAGCCTCAGCTCTGTGACTGACGTGCCGGGACATGGGCTAGAAATGTTTTTCCACATGGGAAAAGCCGGAGATGGTTGTAGAAGTGATTCGCATATGAAAAATGGGGGTTTAAGTATCTCAGGGATAGTTTGTTCTTACAGCATTGAGAAAATAGCAGCATGAGGACTTACAGCACTGCAAAATCCTGCCTTAAATAATGGGAATGCTTTCACACTTGCCATAGTAACAGCAAAATGGCTACTGCTAAAATTAACCTAGCCTATGTATGCATTGTATTATTGCCATTTTGGCATATGATGTGCATTTTAACTTTGTCCATGGCCAGTTATGAAATAAAATATATATTATGAAATAAAATATATATAATTATATTATAAAATATAAAACTATATAAAATATATATTGTGAAATAAAAAAGGCCAAAGTCTATAAAGTAGCCTTTGATAGCAGTTGTGTCCTATGCATGTGAATGGTGATTTAAAATCAATGCTTGGAAATAAAGTTTTGAGAGCCTGTTTGCATCACAGAAAAATTGAAAAAAAGCCACTTAATCTAAAACACAGGCCACCTTGAGGGGTAAATTTACTTGTAACTGTGCATTTTACCACTGAGGCCATGTTTGGATTTTGGAGAGACGCCGCAAGCTTTAGCAGGGACCTACATACAGGTTTTTCTTGTAAGCGCTCATTAGAGCTGCCCTGAGTTAACTCTGCTAACTCAGAGCATTGTTCAGAACATGAACATCAGTGGAAATGGAGTTTTAGAGCAAATGACAGTATGAGGCTGCAGACATGAGTTTCCTAATAAATATATTCATGTGATTGTTGTAGGTATGAATATATCACAGATTTCAGTAAGTTCGAAAGAACTGCAAGGAATCTAAGTGATTTTTACAGATGTTTAAAAATAAACTCTCTCTTTTCTAATAAAGAATTCCAGCAAATATTTTCTTTAAAAAAGCAACCCTACAGTTCCCTTCCTTTCCTGAGTCACGAACACAGTAGTAACATGAAGCAGTAATAGCATGTTCTCATGATAAATGCTTTAGTGCAAGGGACATACAGTTGTTTTTTATAAGTCAGGTTATGTATTTCCATTGTACTTCTAGAAACCTGAAAACTCAGTTATTGCTTGGTCAATTCATTGAATTTTGTGGAGGCGATGAGGAACTAGAGGAAAGATGTCCTTCTCCTTGTTCTGCAGATACCTGCACTCGGGAGCTTCCCTAGAGCACCTCTTACCCTCAGTTATTTCAGTAGCAGGGTAGAACCAGTCCTGGTACTGCCTCTCTGGCACTGTGACTCTAGAAAACCCTGAAGCTGACGATATCTCTTGAAGCCTAGAAATTTGGGTATCAGAACAGGGTTTGGAAGTCCATGTGCTTGTCCACAGCCAGGCAGAGGGGAGACAAATGGTGCCAGAGGATGGGCACCTCCCCTCCACGTGCCTGGCCAAAGTGGAGGAGGCTTTCGGGGACCAGAAATGTTCACCCACAGCATCAGGTGGGTAAAGGCACATAGTTTTTTGGACCCCTTTGATTTTACTTTTTTTTTTTTTTTCTATTTTCAGCAACGTATTTACAGAATAAAGGGAATTCAGCAGAGAGCCACACAAACTTCCAGGGGGTCAAGGTGCAGGTAGATGGAGGAGGATAAACAAGGTAATATTAATAGCAAGATAAGAGGCAGTTAAGTAGCAGCCTGTAAATATTTGATAGTATAGGATAAAGTAGTGACAGTTTTCAAATATCTATAAATATTTCAAAAGGCAAACATATAGGAGGAGTGGATTTATTTAGCATGAAAAGGAGTGTGATTAATAGTAATAGGCCAAAATTAAGCAAGAAAAAGTTGAAGATAAATATCAGGGAAAAAAAATGGAAATTTTATTAGCTGTTAAGTGTCATATTGTGGATTTGAATCAGCGGTGGTCTAGAAGATGCTTGCTTCTAAGCGTTCTGGCTGCTAGGTTGAGTTCAAGGCAATTAAAAATCCTGTGATACTTTTTCTATTATTTCCTTCAAAGTTTGCAATTGTGCCAACTTGGTCTACAGTTGCAAATGCTGAGGGAACTGATGTGTCCAGTCACAAGTAGAAGAGGCACATATGAAATGTCTTTTCCGGTAAGAAGTGATTCTTGTACTGGAAGAGATTTTTTAATCTGTTCTGAGTCTAAGGGGAATATTTTATTAGAAGTTATGCAGATCCTACTACATGATGCTTTTTAGCCAATTTAATAACTTCAGTGGATTAGAAATCTTGATATAATAAGAATCCCACTTTACATTCTGGAGTACCATTTAACTTTGTATTAATGGAGAAGCTATGCTCAACAAGTAGAAAGCTTTCAGAATACTAAATCTTTTCAGATTTTTTTGTAGATAGCATAAAAGTAGTGTAGCTGAAATATTATGTAGCTTATTACTCAACTAAGCTATTAACATGATTTTGGGTTTGATGGTTATTTTGTCTGATTTTTGTTAGCCCTTTGATATAATATTTATTTTGTTTGCTAGATTCTGAGTCATTTGTGCAAAGTTTTACATCTGTTGTTTACCGCACATTTATATGTCACTGAATTTGCTATTTTGGTGTCTGACTCATCCTTGTGTTGCCCCGGTGTAAACAGATTCTTTGTAACGGAGTTAAAAAGACATAAGAAAGGAGTAACATAGCACTAGACCAAACTCTTTGGCTAGTCTAAAATTTTTCTGTGTGAGTATCTGTGTGTGGCTAATGAGAATATCTACAAATAGAGATAATTTTTCAGAGTGTTTTTTACAAGCCATCTAAGTTGTTATGCTTTGGGGTTGAAACTGCTCTCTAACTGGCATAGAGAGAAGGAAACTCTCTGCAGCCAATTTGTCTTATGGTCAGCACGCAACAGCCCTTCTCTTTCTGAAAACTAGCTACTGGATTATTTTCAGAGATGGATGACACTCTTTGGGGCACACATACCCCACAATGATGTATCTGTATTCCTTGGGAAGCCAGAGAGTAGCATGAGAATAGTGAAGCAAATGTAATTTTAAAAACATACTTTTGCCTTTATGTAATGCCATTTACAGTCTTTTCCAGCTTGTGACCCAGTGCAGGGCTCCTGTGCTACGTATATTGCCTTGTACTAAGTAGCAGGCAGAATATTTGAACATCAACGCCTGGGTCTCTGTTAAAACCACAGATGTAATTAGGTGATGTTGACATGTAGAAGAGCACGCAAGGCTGAGAGCAGCCACTGAAACTGGCCTCCAAAGCTGGACAGATGGTAATCTTAGCTGTGCTGCAGTTGCCTTGTCAGGAGGCTGGAAATGTGGGAATATCACAGAGTATGATGATGCAAGGCCATTGCTGTTTGTGACCTTTTGCAGTTCATGCTTTCTGCCACAGCAGCAGTGCACTGAAGCTTTAGTAATGGAAGTGCTGTGTGGAGCAAATGTAGAATAACTTGTCCATGAAAGTCAGTTAGAGGTCAGCTGTGCACTACCAGGAGATACCAATGAGATTCATCTGTTAGATGATACGAGTTGCAGAGTCTTTTTGTTACATTTAACATTTTAATGTGTTTTCCTGACAAGCATTCATTTCATACTCATGGGACAGCTGCTTAGTCAAGGAATTAGTACTGCAAGCTGTTTAAAGAAATGGGTGTTAGAGCCGTTTAGCATTTACTTGAGGTTCTGCCATTAGCTGATAGACAGGCTTTGCTCTTCCCATGCCTCAGTTTAAACATCTGCCAAATTAGGCAAAAATGCTTAATTATCTAACACAACTGCAGGAAGATTCACTTTAATGACATTGGTAATGGAATGTAATATTTGTGTTTATGAGTTATGAAAAGTACAAATAAATACTGATTTTAAAGCCTTGTTAATCATAATTTTCTTTAGCTGCTTCAGTTTTCAAGGTGATGCTTTGCCACTGGCAAGGCAAGCTTTCACTCAAAATACAGGGAGGTTTTTTTGCACATTTAACCCGATGGAACAGATTCTTTAGCTTACCCCTTTCTGCTTTACCGTTATAGAGATGCATTTGCCTATGGCCTCACCTGCTTCGAGGGCAAGTAATGCTGAGGCACTGACAGACTTCCATTACAACCGGCTCTCTTTAATATCCTGCTTCATTACTTGGTTTTTTTTCACTAAATCTGTTTTTCTAAATAGGACACCTGACATGTATTAGTAAACTCTTCTCCAGGTCTCTGTGTCTTGGTCTAGTCTATGCTTTGTCTTTCCTACTTCAAACTACATAAAAAGAATAGGGAAAGTGCAAGAGGAGGTCAGGCTTCTCCTTTGGCAGAGGAGGTATGCATGTTCCTAACAGCAGGTAGAAACTCATGTGCCCAGGTTAATTCCCAAGTGTCTTATGGTTTTACTGGCTAACGAGCCCTAGCAGGCAGCACACTTTCCATTCACGGCAAATGGGATGTGCTGTGCATTTTGCGACAAAGGTTGCAGCTGGTATTTGCAGAATGGAAATGCTCCTAAGCAGTTCTGGGGATTGGCATGGTCAGCAGCTCGGCGTGCAGCCTGCATTGGCTTTGAAACTAAGAGATCCAGGGCTTATTTTCAACTGTTCCAGCAATGAGATACAGAGAAGTAGAGAGGTTACAGCTCCACCAGCAACTATGTGGTATTGAGTGCCAATGAATCTCGCTCTTAAATGGAGAAGACAAAGGTTTAGGAAAGGGCATTGGGAATATCAGAATATCACAAGACTTGTTTTCCAAAGAAAGTCTTGAGTTCATTCTAATTTCTGAAAAAGGAGGGTGCATGATACTTTTGTGACTGCATGAGGAACCGAAAACTGATTTTAGAGATAGGCAATCTAGTATATTGGTTTGTATGATTTGGCCAGCTCAGTCTTTCAATGGTTCATTTTAACTGTTGGATTTAAAGCAGAATTTTCTATCAGTATTTACAGTTAGGGATTCTTCCATTCAGAATCTATTAAGAAGGGTGGTTTTGCCTGATGAAGATTTCATTACTTTCTTATGTCAAGAAGAATTGCCAGAAAGAATATTGATGTAACTGAAAGTAAACAGCTATGTATTATTTTCCTTAATCTAAATAATTTTATTGCTTCAAACATTATCTTCTGTCTTACATAATATATTCTCTTTCAGACATGAACAGCTTTTCCATTTTTTATTTGCCATGTTTTCTGAACTTCAGGTCATACATAAGAAAAACAGGGACTCCTCCCATGTTTCACTGCGTTGTGGGTATCATAGTGATGCTCTGCAGAATCTGTTTTTCTCCAGGCAGTCTAGAAATCTAATGTAATGTTTCATTCTAGCCTTTAATTCCCTCTCCATATGCTGATGAACAGATTATTGTGGAAGGCATGGTGGTTATTTAATGGAAATATTTTTAATTCATAATTTTTCTGTAGTGTTTGTAGCCAAACTATTGTGATGTTGAACATTGGTTCCCTAGAATCCTCCCAGACATAAAGACAGAACTCTTACCCATTACAACTAACTGCTAAATAACTGAAAAACCCTTCAGAAAGGCCACAGATGGCAATTACTGAAATGCTCTGTTGTTGTTTTTCAAAAAAAGCACAGCACATCAGATTTCTGTATAACTGAAAGAACATTTCAGATAGATGCATTGTAACATTGCGCTAAAATATCATCAGTGCAATTGTCTAACCACTCATTGGTTTATTCATCTGTCTTTCAAAGATATACACATGCAGTTTAATTTGTCCAGTTCCAGCCAGTAATTTCCCACCACAGGACAAACTAAGCAAATATGTAAGTTTTTAAAGCAGTGACAATATTTTCAGACATTAACCTTTTGATGAGAAACTCCAGGAGAAGCCTGTGTGTTTGAGGCAGTGTTGCTGCACACATTGCACACTTGCTTCTTATTTGCCTGTGCCATCAACAGCTGTTTTTAAAACAGTTGAGGTTCCTGTTTCCCATCACCATCAAGGTTTTGATTTCCCATCAAGGCAGAAGCCCCACATTTCCTTGCGAGGCTTTAATTTCTATCTATCTGTCAAACTAAGAGACAGCATCTTTTTGAAGCAGTTTTTTATTGCTCATTGTGCTTCAGTGAGATTCATCCTGGAAGGCAAGAAAAAATGTCAGAAAAAGAGGAGTTTTAAGGTGTGGGAATTGGACTCAAAAGTGTCCATTGCCTGTGGAGATATGCTTAACTTTCCATGAGGAGCGAACATGGCAGTTTCCTGCATATTATTACTTCAAATTGGCAGGACTCAGATTGTATTAATGGAATTGTTCGCTTGTTCCACCATGGGAAATGTTAGATATTACTTCTTAATTTTTGGGGTCAACAATTGCATCACATCAAGTATGCTAAAATCAAATACATTTCTTTTAAGGGGACGTAGAAAAGATAAATTTAATTTCTCAATATTTTGGACTTTATTTTCATTCATTCAATTTCTTCAACACTTTCCCATGTTACACGGGGGAGGGTGTTTCATAGACACAGTGCTTCACCTGTGGATATGTATGTGCTCTACCTCTGCTTTAAAGGGATATTTTGTCCTGTTCTGTATTTCCTATATAGAGCGATAATTCTCTTTTGCTATGTTCCAGTTAGTTTACATGCACATAAATAGCAGGGAAAAGGAGCTTAAAAATCTTAAGAAATTGAGATTATTGGTTTCTAGCAAACTATGCCTGTATTAAAAGTGAGAAGAGAAAAAACAGAGTCAGGAAAGCTGGATGATGCCGTCAGATAGAATCATACCTAATTAGAAGATATCTCAGGTTTTTCTATGCAGTGCTATCAGACTTCTTACTGTACTTGTTTAGCGATACTAGAAATAATTGGAGACCTGCAGATGTGATAGTTCATGATATGATTTAGTTCAATTTGTTAAAGTTGGGCTTGGATAAAAGTCATCCTCCATTGAAAAAATGGTGATGAAATATAAACTGGCAATGACTCTTTCTCTATCACTTCTTCATAGACCTTGCTTGTATACTCTGGGAAAGAGAAGACTAAGATAAATGATAAGAAATTAAAAAACTGCTTGCAAATTTCAGGGTAAGTTCTGGTTTATCTTTGCAATTGATTTCTTGCCTTAGAAACAAATGTCATAATTTGTGAAACTCAAAGCAGCACATGAATAGTGTTTGGCTAAATGAGATCCCAGGAGACTTTAGTCTAATGTAAGTTTGTCTTAAAAAGTGAGAAATTCGCTGTAGTTGAAAAAAAAAAAAGCAAAAAAATGGATTTAGCCACCTTTATATAAAGCAGATTTGAATGGAGTCTAATCTGAACAAGTGTGTCCCAAAGAATCCTGGCTGTCTAATGTCTTTGTTCAGCTCCCTGATCCTGAGCTGGCTGGACCTCTGCCACCAAAGTGCCTAAGGAAAAGTAAAACAGGCGAGCAAGGTGGTACTTTTTTTGTCTTGGATGTAGTAAGAGAAAGGCAACAGCAACAGGATCAGCTGCTAAATTAAGAAAAATCAATGACTTGATTGTCCAGGTGGCCTTTGAGATGGAAGCAGCAGTATTGCACTTCTGGCTTCTCTGCACCACTATGCAAGGGTGAGAGCAAGGGAAGGCGAACTGGAAGATGCAGAGGAAAAACACTTCTGTCGTGGGTTTCCAGCAGTAGCATTGATGTACCTGATATCTGTTTTTCACAGTGCTTTCTGGCTTGGTGCCATGCAGTCATGGCCGAAAGTGAGGCATGATGGTATGCATGGAGTTGTCCATCTCAGATTTCTAAATGCAATTGTAAAGCAACTGAAGGTGAAAGTCAGCTTTTAAACTCAGGTGCATAACAGCTGCTTCTGTTCCCTTCTGTGTTAGTGGAAAGAACTAACTTTTTTTCTTCAATGCAGGGTTGCACAGAAGGTTATCTGCTCTTTTCCTGAACAACTAAACTTCTCAGATTAAATTGGTTTGTGTAAGTGCCTGCCAGACACACTGCAAGAGCCTTAAGAGAAGATAAATATGAATTTCCCTGATGGTTCCAGATAATAATAATAAAAAAAAAATAAAATGCGGCCACCTAGGTGTGAGGAAGGTAGCGAATTGATCACAACTCTCCCTCAGCAGTTGTCAGCTGGTTTTTCATGAGAAGAGGGATGGCAAAGGATGGTTTAAAACTGACAGTGTTGCTGAGTTTCTGCACCTCTCCGTCTGCTCCCTGTCCTCAGAGGAGCAGGCACCTCTGCTCCCTCATTTTAGGGCAAAACGTGTGAAAACTCACATCTGCTGCCATGAGTGATAACTTTTAGCCCATTGATGTATTGGCTCTGACTTTTTGCAGTTGCTGGCAGACTGCTTGAGTTGCTGCTATATCCGCTTTTATACGCACTGTGAGAGCTGTTCCTGCTGGGCTGTTGTCTCTACTTCTACGTTCTTCTATGTACAGTTGCCCATAGCAACATGCATTTGAAAAGGCCTCCCTGGTGCTGTCTCTCCAGTCCTCCGGAGGGGACCTCTGCCTGCGCCAGCAGCAGCTCTGGAAGGGTGCTCTCAGCCTTTTCTGGTGAGCAGAGATGGAAGAAAATGTACCTTCAGAAAACAACAGTTTCCTGGAATGAAAGGACAGCCCAGCCTAAGCAAAAAGCATTTGATGGATCTCTTACTCACTATAAGCTGGTCTGGTGAAAAAAACACATCCCCAACATTGTGCATCTTTCTTCAGAGGTGGTGTTGCACCCCATAGCCCCGAATCCCGTTCACACCGAACATCCAGAACCACCTCCTCTCTCCCACCTACCTGATTCTTGTAGGGCTGCGCAATTAGCTGGATCAAGGAACTCATCTGGTTAAAAATACTCTGACAAAAGTGTTATTTTTAACCTTTCCTTTGGATCAACATTCCTCTGGATCAGACAATTGCACTGGCACAGCAAGAAAGCCAGTGCCAGTATAAAGTGAGCAAGTGCTGCTTCTGCTGCCATTGCCACAGAGATAAAGACTTATCAAATTTTGGTGTAAATTACGAAAGCAAAATTTTTTTGTCTGTGTAACTGACAACTTCTGTATTTATGCAGGCAATGCTGGTGTAAGCTGCAGCAACAGGGGTCAGACAAAACTTGGTAGGTGCATACAAGTAGAAAGAATTTCGTAAAAGATGCCCAATGCTGATATGGAGACAGTATCTGTCAACTTTGCATTCCTGGAGATCCAAATCCCCATCTTTTTCAGCCTCGATGCTGCGGCGTTTGAACTCAGATCTAAACTCTCTACATCAGGTCATTTATCCTCACACCAAATTCCTTCTGCATCCTTACTTTCTTTCTTTGCCAACATATGCCACCACCTGCCAGTTGTGTGAAACCATGGATCTGTATCTTTTAACCCATCAGATTATGCAAATACCATTTACTCAAATAGCAAAACTGCAACAGCATTTAGCAAGGCTTGATGCAATGAGGTCTCTGAGCAAGAAATGCTGAAGTTGGCATGTTGTAACTCAGAATAGTGGTGCGGCTTGAAACTGGGCATTGAAGCTTCAAAGTCCTTGAGCCTGTCCCTCATCAGTGCTAAAAATGCTTTCATTTTCTTATTTGGTGTGCATTACACTGAATTTGTCTTAATAGGAGGGAGTTTACTATCTCTGTTCTTAAAGCTAGTGCTGTTTTTATGTCTAAAAACCAAACTAGAAAAGCAGTGTCTGTGGCAGATCTCTAATTAACATGAGGAAATAGAAGTATATTATAGTTTTTCAAACTAGAAGTGAATTTCTATTTGTTATGTAAAGCACACATTTTAGAAACACTTGGAAAATACATAGTAGTGTGTAAATCCTGGAGGAGAAGCTTATGGAAATGGTAGTGGGAACCTAGATTTTCCTTAGCTAGTGCAGTGGGTAGAAAAACTCAAAGACTCATAATTACCTTCCTACTCAAAGCACTCAACTCACGTTTTAAATTTTTAAATTAGTTCAGCCTGCAAAACTGTTTGCATGCCTGCTCCAGCTCACAGGGGATCGGTACAGCCAGTGCTGTATGCTTTGCCTCACTCCAAAAAGAGCATTGCTGCAACAAAGGGTTGCATAAAATGGGGAATCCAGCAGTTTTTAAATTATGTTCTAGCATCTTACGAGCCAAAACGGTAAAGGATGTTTCATTTTAAAGCCATTTACACTCTACCAGTTGATATTATTACATTATGGAAGACTGATCCTTGAGCAGGCTGCTTTAGCACATGCCTCCTTACACAGCCCTGGAACAAATCTGTTGTTTCCTCACACCCGCTCACATCGTTAAGTTGTAACTATGCTGAATTACTGCCCCCACCGTGCTGAGTTTAGGAACAGCCACTTCAGACTATTTAAAATAGAATTAATTGGAGGATGCCATAATGAAGACTCAGAATTTACTAATCCAAGTAGAACTAGTAAAGCAATATTCATTTGTAGCATAAGAAGCATAACTGTACAGTCTAAAGGATGAACTCAGATTTTTATCATTTACTTTTTATGGGGATACATAAAGCATGGCAGCTTGAGGGTTTTTTTATTTGAATTTTGTCATGTACCAAAGTAAGAGAATACCATAGGCATCAGTGCTTTCAGTAAACCCGCAGTGAGTGAAGTCCCTGAAAAAAGCAGTTACTGTTCCTCATGCTGAATGGGCTGCAAAGCAAATGGTGTCTTTCCCTGAATCATCAGACATCTCCTCAGATTCAATTGTTCCAGGGTAAAAATAGCAAAGTCTTTGACTGAAACTGTGAATGTTCAGTGGAATGACAAGAACTGCACATCCTCTTCTGCACAATCTCCAAGGCCTCAGCTTTGGCAAGAGACAGGGCAGGTCATCTACGCAGCACCTGTGCCTTTTTGTAATTGAGTTGTGAAGGAAAACTGAAATATGTGTAGCCACAATTATTCTGTGTTGAAGGAAAATATGTACCTTAATAATGTATGGAGACACTACAGTGATTTACAATTCAAACTGTATCTTTTTAGCCATAGAATCTTGTACTCAAATTTAAATTTGCATGTAGTAAAGTAATCCTGGTTTGCTAATGTACTGTAATAATTTTATGAAAACAGATTAGCTCTCACACTGACACCTGTTTGGGAGGAGATACTGAAAATTTAATCATGTGCATGATGTCAGTCAGCCCATGCTCCCTCATCTCAGTGTTGTTTTTTATTGTGTCAGTAAGTGTATTATGCTTAATCTGTATGAAATAATGGAAGGTGATTCATTAGATGTTTACAAGATGTTTTCGTAGTAGCTGTTTCCTAAGATATATGCTTTAGTAAGTAATGAAGCAAGGTAAAAAGGATTTTCTGAGTTTGAATTAATACTTCTGCTATAGAATGCAGTAGAAATTAACCCCAAACTAAAGGAGACAGTGGGAGGAAGGACACAAAGAAACTAACTCCCAAACTTTCAGCAAAGTTGGAGTAACATGCAAACCCTGACTGGGCAAGCAAGGAAGCAAGGCTCCTATAAAAACATGAGAAATTTCAAAAAAAAACCAGACCAATGGTCGCTTTAGTCCTGTGTCATGTTCCAACAGCAGCAGGAGGTGGTGCCATTTGGGAATGTGAGCCTGGTGGACATCATGGGTCCATTCCCCTCATATTCCCTCAGCACTCGCAATCATTGGGTGTGTGATGTTAGAAGGTATGTTCTGACCCATTCCAGTTATTCTCTGCTCTTGGACTGTTTGTCTATGAATTTGTTCAGTTCTGTTTTGAGTTTGCTTACACTGTCTGTCTGTTCTTTGGAGGCAAATTCAATATGCTCAAAACCCTTTGTGTAAAAAAAAGAACTTTCTTTAAGTTTTAAAGCAGTTTCTTACTTGTTTCATAGAATGATACGCTAGTTCTGGTATTTCAGAATCTGGTAAATACCATATTCCAACTCAGCTTTTCTATTCCATGGATTTTGCAACCCTTAATCATATCAGATCATTGCTCTCTAAATAGAGAAGTTCTTACCTCTTAAAAAAAGGTATTCCATTCCCTTAATCACTTTAGTCATCCTTTGTATCTTCTTCAACTCCAGATCCTCCTTCTTGACATGCAGAGACAGAACTGAATGCAGTTGAGGATGTTCTAGTGCCCTTGTTTCTCTTTTTAGTGCCCTTTTCCTGGTCTGCCTTTTTTCCTTTTGAGTGCTGCTGCACACTGAGCCAATAATTTCGGAGAAATGCCAATAGTGATTCCAAGATCTGTTACCTTTCTGCAAACTCACTGCATTCTGTGAAATCTCTCCTTGCATTTGATTACCAAATAAACTTGGTGTCATCCACAAACCTGAGGATCTCACAGTGCACTCTCTTCTCCAAGTTACTGGTGCAGTTGCTAAATGAAACTGGTCCCAATACTGATTCCTGCGAAACTGGCACATTCAGAAGATCTCATGTCTGTATCAACGTGTAGAATGTCTCTTCTGCATTTTTACTGACAGTGACATGATGAAAAAAAATAAAAAATGAAGCCACCTTCACTTTGAAAGTTCAGATGGACTCATTGGTAAAGAAGGAATGTAGGAAAAAAAGAAGGTTTGGATGTGAAGTAACTCATAAAGCAGAATGTTTATGAGGCTGCGTCCATAGTCCTGATACCTAAACTGAAACCCTGAGACTCTGAACAGAGGCCCATTCAAGTAGATATTTGATGATTTTTTTTTAATATTTTTTACATTAATCATCTGATTAGGTGTGCAACTTCATACCTCGTTAAAACAATAGTGAGTTATTCCATTCCCTATTCTTGGGTTACTCTAAAGTCCATGGAGATATATGGCATGCTGCTTTTCATGAAAGCTATCTAGTTACTGTGCAGGTGTATCTGATGGCATCTTATATTCAGAACATGTTTAGGGGATGTCAGAAGCCTGATGTATCTCACACAGTGCTGCAAAGGTCAGCGTAAATGTGGGTAATGCAAGAAACCAAGTTGATTCAGAGAAGCCTGCACTGCCAGCATCCACTCACAAGCAAAATCCATGGAATTTGAATGTACCAGTTTTCCTGCAGCTGCCTCTCCTTAAATCCTTTTGAGCATCATGAGTAGGAGCTCCCCATCTGTGTGTGCTCTGAGACTGTGTGCAGAGAGGAAGAAGGAGCCACAGCTATGCAATTACAGCACTCACTGCTTTGGCCGTGGGGCGCTAAGTAGCTGTACTGAGGCAGGGAGTGCTGGAAAGCAGCTGGACTGGGATGCCATGCCTCCTAATTCCAGCTTTGCTCCTCGCAGCGTGGAAGGGAATCCCTTACCATGCTTTACACAAGTTCTATGCATGCTGCTTCCACCCCCATGCTCTGCACAAGGGAGTGACGTCAAATGAACCAAATCCAAATCTCAAACTTCCCATAAGAGGCAGATGTTGCCAGCTGGGCTTTTAAGTGGTAGTAGCACTAGTTGTTGCGTTTCCTACTAAATGCAGTCTTGCTGCTGCACATTAACCATGGTTAAAGTACAGCCAATGGTACAAGTGCTGCGGGGACCTCAGCAGAGGACTGCCTTGCCTGTGCATCCCAGAAATGCTCAGGCCAGTGGAGGTAACAGCTTCTGTAGGCACACATGGGCAAAAATAAGCATCTAGAGAAGTTTCAGGGGAGGGACCATGACTACCTGCAGATTTGTCAATGCCTAGGGTTTCATGTATCTCTTTCTTAGATTTTACCATCTAAATTTTTCATGAGGCACACTTTGGGTGCTGATGTACCATTTTTGCTTTGGTCCTCAGTTAAGTATTTAAAGATTTAATTTATAGTTGATATATCCTCTTGTCTTCAGCCAGTAGATCTTTGACATACATCCAGCTGCAGCACGGGTGTTTTTACATCCTAGTTTTCCTAGCTCTGTTTGTTCCCAGAGTATGTTAATGGAAAGATTATATACTTTTATCTTTTGTTTTGTTTTGTTTTGTTTTTCAACCAAGACAAATCATCTGTCTGTGTAGTCCCTCTTTCAATGACTTTCTGTTTTCACCAAACTTCTATGCTTGCATCCATCTTCTTGGACATTGTGCTTTAGCTTCCCGAGTTTGAGTTCGAAACCTTTTTTTTTTTCTGTAGCAAGTTTCTAGGAACAGACTGATTATTTTTTTTATTTTACAGCTGTCACTGTTTGTCTGTCATGGCTTCCAGGACCGATACTGATCCCATAAGAGACCTTGTCAGTATAAGCCCCACTCTTCCCAGAGCCCCAGGGACCTCTGATGTGTGGTTTACTTTTTCAGGACCACATATTGAAGCCCATCCCACAAAAACTGTTCAAATGTTCAAAATCAACCATGACTTTCTCTGAAAAGTAGAATAAATATTCAAATGAAGCTGAAATGCCTGTTTGCCAAGATGTATTGAACTGGTCTTTCCAGTATCTCCCATCTTTTTCCTCATAGCTATCACAACTTCTGCTCTAGAGAAGCATGGCTCCTGCTCTGCAGAAAGTCACATTCTCTGGGCTCTTCTTCTGCTGGCAGCCTTTTACTCTGGTTTTTTTTCCTTTAAAACAGTTCAGTTTGTTCCTTTGCAGGACCTACCGTCACCGATTTTTTCTTCCCTGAGAAGGAAAGGAATTAAAGTGATTGTTTTCTGGCTTTAGACCCTTGACATCTTCATCTGCTGTTATGTTTCTTTCGTTACTCCAGAGAGGATGTTGATACGTGTCAGCCCTAAGTTGACAATTTTATACAACTGCAAACTTATCTTTGAACTTATTTTGCTTTACACGGAGTCCTCAAATCATCATTGGATGTTATGAAGCTTTTTCATGCATTCCTCAGAATCAGCTGTCAGGTTTTAAGAAGCTGAATGATCTTTGGAAAGGTTAAACGAACCTGGGAAAAGACAAGAGTGGTATGGAACATTGCTATGTATGATTTTCAGTTTACACCATTCCTTTGTTTTCCACAGTTTGTTTCTGCAATATGATATCTTCTCTCATCACAAAAATTAATGGTAAAACTTCACTCCCTAACACATAAGTAGCTATTTCCAGGAATTTCACATCAATAGCAGCAGGCAAAACCCTAACTAAAATGCTGGCAAAAGTAGCTATTCTATTTTTAGCATTTATCCTTCTATCAACTAAAATATTTTTATGATAAATAGTTAACTCCCAATGAATGCCACGGCTGTGGATCAAATTTTACCTCTTATTGCTGCAAAACCAGTATAATTCTATTTATCCTAATGGATTTACATCTAATTTGTAGAGTATGGTTTGTATCATGGCCAAAATCTGATTTCCCAGTGAATTTCTCTGATAAGCTGTCATGTACAAAGGGTACAGAAATCTGGCTAAAACTAGTGTGTAATTACTGCTTGGTCAACTGGAGTTTCCTGCCTACTGGAAATAAAAGTAATGAGCAACTAAATTCAAGCATTTAACGTAATTTTAAGAAACATATCTTCTACTGCAACTGATGATATTCAATTTTATTAACTCCTTCTGACTTCCATCCTACTGAAATAGAAGGATGTCTCTTGCAAGGTTGCGAAGAAGATAGCAAGGACAGTTTATAATGAAGTGCTTCAATAAAGAAGGGGCTGCAAATGTGAAAGGAACTACTAATAATTCAGAATTCTCCTTGCTATTCAGATTAACGCAGACCAAATACCTGTTAATGCCAAAGCTTCTTGTTGAATCAAAAGATGTAACTAGCTTTTTCTCTTACATACTGCCAAAAAGTTTTTGTGGAAGTGTTCACACATGCATTTGGTGATATTGACCCATACTATGTCTTCCTATTAATTCACTAATTTTTTCCCATGACATTGACATTTAATCTGAGAAATGTGTACCTATCACATCATGTTTTTCTAGAATATGAGAACTCTGGGTGTGAGATGTTATGCACAGAGATGAGAAATGGGGTGGGAATGCAAGTGTGTTGTTCTGTCTTTAAACAGCTTTTTAGGAAGGAATAAGGATTAGTTCTGCCTTACAAGAGATGAAGAAATCCATTTCTGTGAGTTGTGGAAAAGAACGTAAACATTTCTCAGTTGGCAAATTTTCCCTTCCTTGTGTGGTCATTTGGAAGAGAAGGCAGCAATGGGCTGCTCAGACTGAGGCTGTACTCAAAAAAAGCAGTTTTCAAACAGAAGGACAAATTATCCTTCCCAGGAGCTGGAATATGGTGTGGAAACGTGGATGTCTAGAAGGCAGCTCCTAAAACCAATTCATCACTTTTTCTCTATTGTTCGTTGATCAATGTTTTTTCCCCTACCCAGACAGGAAGGGAAAAAAACACTCTTAGTCTGAACTCTTGTTGGAGAAATGTTTCAGTGAATCCATATAATGGTTTGAACCAAGGAACAGATTTGCACGGGCAAATAGATAGCAAACAGCAGAAAGGACAAAAAATGAAAGACAGCATGCAGCCGGGAAAGCTATTGATCAACTACATGAAAAGCAGAAGCTATGATGTATTATCGTTTCTTCTCTTCATTCTCAATATGTGGAGACGACTTCTAAAGCCTTTCAGAAACAACACACTGGCAGTCCTGCAGAATGCAATATATTGTTTGCCCTCCATTGCTGGTCATACCTGACAGAGGTCTTTAAAGGACACACAGAGTATGAAATAAATGATATGAAAATCATCTCAAACGCAATATTAACATAGTTTGGAAGGGAGTTGCTTTTATCAAACAGCTGTAAAACACTGTATGTTATCACCTCATTAAATAATTTTAGTTTGTGTGTAAAAATTTAATATTTTTATAATCTTTGAAACCGATATGTCTTCACTAGTTGACAGTATTTCAGATCCAGATTTAAAAAAGCATTTTTAAAGATAATGTATCATCCCTCAAATGAAGTGGGAAATTTGAAGTGGTCAATTTTTATTTTTTTTGTTGACAAGCAGCCAAAAAGCACTTCTAAGCCAAGATAACAACATGGTTTCCAAGCCAGGAGGCTTCCACTGTAAACACCAGCGTAAATAGACTTAAGAAGAAAAGTGTTCCAGGAAAGGAGGTTCAGTAATACACAGCTATGGTGGCAGCTACCCAAAAATAGTTTGAAATTTTGAGTAAAATTTTAGGCACTTCCTCTAAACAGCTCAGTCCTTAGGTCTGAAAGACCACAGAATTGCTGAAGAATCCAAGTTCTTCAAAGCTTTTTAAGAAGACACATATACCAAAAATTTTCAACAGAGAGGGGACATTTTTACTAATTTGTGAAGCCATTTATCAAAAGCTTTTGCTTCATTAGTCATGGAAACAAAATGAAGCTCAGCATTTAGGATGTGGAAACATTTGATGATCCACAGCAACATTGGCTAAGAAGCATTTTGTTGGCGTTTGAAGATTTTTAACACAAAATTTGTGAAACACATGTCACATATGCACTGACATTTCCCTTCAAATTTTCTGAGAGCATGGAAAGGGTCTATCAGGACAGTCTGCCCTGTCTCTAATCTGTTTTCAAAGGCAGATCATTTGAAGCATCTTCCTGTAATCAAAGACATCTTTAAAAGTGTGTGAACAGATGTTTACTGCTGAACTGTTCATCAGGAATGGTAACTTAAACAAGCAACTGAGAGCTGAATACAAGTATAATGATTACAAAACAGTTCTTGTTTCTGACTGAAGAATTACTTAGCTCCCAAAAAGACAAGGATTAAAATGTTCCAGTCGGGAAGAAAAGGTCATTTAAAAGTGCTTCTTAATTAATTACTTTAGGTGATCCAATAGATAACAGTTGTAGGGAAAGCTTTCGACTCTGCATTATAGATATATTAAAAAACCCACAGAGATAGTAAGGATAGACTTCAGTCCTGTGATACTGCTGATACAGTGGATTATTAGCTAATAGTTTAATATTATCTGTTGATTTTATTCACTGGGATTATCCAATGCCCTCAGTAAAAATGAATACAGATTTAAACTGGTTGTTTCTGTACATGATCAAGTAACAACCATTTATAGAGGGTTTTTTTATTTATATCCTACGGCATTGCGTCCTCATCTGAAGAATAAATAAGTACATTACTGAGCTGCATGCAAACTCTTATGGCAAACTTCATGTCATCTGTAAATAAACATGACCCTGACATGATCATCATTCAGAAAAGAGCAGAACACATCTCCATTTGCTTTAGCAAAGTTGCTGCACTGCACTAGGATTTTGAAGTCCAAAGACTCCAGATCCTAAAACTGGAGGGCTATTGCAAACTAAAAGCTGGGTACTACATGCTGCCTGGAACCAGTGTATTTGGTGGGAATATTCAATGCCTCCTTTCAGTACTCTTTTCCTGAACTCAAAGTACCATTCCAAAATAGTCATTAGATGTTCAAATAAGAGTGGATTTTTTGTTATATTTTGCACTGGATACTCAAAACACCTCTTTCTCATGGGTAGCACTGGATGCTTTTTTCTTACCTCAACCAGAAGGATTTATCATATATATATATATACACTTAAAGCTTTTTATGCCAGTGCTTCTGTTAAAGAGGACTTTTAGTGGTGCATTTTGTAAAAGTTAAATCATAAAGCCATAACTCTGTCAAGATTATCTACAAACATGTTTTTGCAATCCCAGACATGAATCTGGTAAGGAATGTCATTGTCATATTTCCAAGTAAGCGGACTGCAAGACAGCTGGTGGCTGGTTTTACTTTTTGATAGTTTCGCTTTAACCACTTCTAAGAAAACATTCATTGTTATATTTTTTAAAGCAAAATTTTGTTCAAAGTCAAACTTTAAGATCACATCTTAAAATATAATGTACTAAGCAAAAAGTATTTTACCCAGTTTTCACTTTCTATGAGGCCAGAGCAAAAGGGACGGAGGGGTGTTTTGGTCAAATCCACTGTGTGTGATGCAGATTTTCAGGTATTCACAGGGATTCTGGAAGGCAGCAACAGTCAGCACGAAGCAAAATATGGGATCACTAAGTGAGCCATAGTTTTCATTAAAGTATCAGCACCTCAGGAGCTGTAATAGCCTTGATGAAGTCAAGTGCATTGGAATAATTACTAACCAGTTTTTGGTCTACAGCTCCCTTTTGTTATATAACAAAATATTTTTGTAATAGACCAGCTAATGAGGTTGTTCAGCATTTTAATGTTAGCACGTATTCAAATCAAACAATACTCCTAACAACAGCTTGGTGTGTTTGGGGTTGGTTTTTTCCGTATTTTGTACTTGTGGGATTTTGGCAGTTATGGGCTGTCTATACTGTTGAAACAGGGTTAATTTTTCTCTGTCTACATCATTCTGCATCATTATGTGTGGAGAATTTTTTGAAAACACAACATAAAAGCTTAAATCTTTTTCCATTAATTTAAAACTGTCCTTTGGAGAATGTCACTTATTTCTCTGCCTGCTAAGAAAGTTGCTGTGACTTTGAAACCATTAATTTCTCCAGCTCCTGTCTGGGTGAAAAGGAAATTTTTTTTTTTTTCAATGTAGTTCACAAGCCTTGTTTTCAGAAGAAAATGATCCTCTAATGGAAGCCTGATAAACTCCTTCTCCTCAACTGCTTCTCAGACAGGCTTTTTGTTATAAAAGAGATTCCTTTATATACAGTTTTTTGCACCTGTTTTTCAGCAGGTGCATTATATGCTTTATCAAAGCTCTGTTTCCTTTTCATGTATGGCAAACTGGTTTGGAGATGGTTTCCAGGGAGCCATTATAGAGAGACAAAAGACTGCAGAGTCCTTTTAGCAGAAAAGACTTGAAAAATGGCCTCAAAACTTTCAGATTTATTTTCACACAATTAGCCAGGTACTGGTCACTTAACAGCCCTGAGAAATCCTGTTATTTAATTGATGTGCTTCTTTTCAAAAGTAAATAGTGCTGTTTATTTGGGAATAAGCTCTGTGAATAATGAGGTTAGAAGCATCTAAACCTATTATTGGTACAGATGACACCTTCAAAAATTCCAGAATGAGCCAGGAATTTGTTGTTTTCCAAGGGTTTTAGGATGAGCCAAGCACATTATATTTAGAGTTATTCATTAATTTCTTCCTTCCCTGGCAGAATATATTGAGAACTGAATAGGTGATACTTCAGTTCCTGGGATAAACATATGCAGTAAAAGTTTTCTCAGCTTCATGATTTTCATAAGCAGAATGTAAAAAATAATTGTAATTAAATGTAGTTATTTAACTGATCAGCATTAACAGTACCGAGTAAACTACAACGCATCTGTGAAAAAAGTATTTACAAAGCAGAGTGTTGTACACAAGCTGCCAACAGCCAAACCTCTCTCCTTCCAGGCTTAATAGTCTCCAAAAGACTGGGAAAAGCTATTTTCCAAAATAATCTGAAATGTCTAGGATTATTCTTGTGATGCATTTCTCTTTGTGCTTTTTAAATGCCTTTCCTTCATTTAACATCAGTGCTTGAAATGATGGGCCTTTCATAAGTAACTGTTTTTTAGCTCAAGGCCCAGGACACAGCCCTAGGTTAGATCTTTCAGATTTTGGGGAAGTAAATTTGTGTGTTTGTGTGGACTCCAAAGTCCATGTAATCTCTTTAAAGTTCAGCCAGGCATTACCCCCCAAAGTTTTCACTCTTCTATTTTTCATCCTTATGATTTCAACTCAGTGATTGGCATCACTTCAAGTAGTGGCTCAGAGAAGAGCTCCCTTCTGGAAGCTCACAAAACTGACCTCCAGTAAGAATGTCCTTCATTGGGCCGGGTACCTGCAGATACCCTCTGAAACGGCTTATGTTTCTAACAGCAGTGCAGTGTTTGCTTACAAACAAAAGCAGTTAATTCAGTTAACAAACTTGCAGAGGGGAACCTCATAAAGCAGAGAGAAAGCAAATAAAGAGTTTTTATGAATCTCTAAAAGGCTACTATTGGGCACTTCAATCAAAAATGTTTCAGAAACAGTTTCACAATTTTAAGTCTAAAAGGATTAGTTTCAGTTTTATCTCTGTATATATGAATGTCTCCTGTTTCCAGACATCATTAAAGTATGATTTTATTTCACAAATCTGTAAATATCTAACTGGATAGCCTGGCATCCTTTTTAACCTCTAGAAGAGTTCCCATCCTACTCAGCACACTGATTTTAAGTTGTCCTAGTACATCACAGTTATATCAGAAAATGCCTAGCTTTGTGGCTTTTGGCCACTCTTGCTGTAATTTAATTTAATTCTGCCATTCTCTGCATGTTTGTCTTGCTCTTAATTGTTTGCATGGGTAAGGCAGCTGACGCTGAGATTTTGAATACAGAGAGCGGGACTGGACATTATCATTATAGGTAAGAGGAGAATCTGCCCTTGCAGTAGGTATTGTGCTGAGAGTTTTTTTAGTATTTGCAGTGGCACAACACTTCAATAGCAAGCAAAGTTGCTGTGAAGTGTTTGGAGTAGTGCAGTGTGAACCTCCTTGTCCTGTTTTACATATGGGTACCTTTTTACACATGTGCTTGAACCTGTAAAGTCGTATCAGTAGGCTGTGTCACTGAACTTCGGCTTGTCTTATAGACATATGCCACTAGATCTCTACTAATAGAGAATTTCTGGCTTCACAGGAAGGGACACATGCATTACATTTGGAATATCCTTGAGTCAGTAACTTAGCAAGTCCTTGCTTATTGAAAAAGCCAGATGTTACAAAACCAAAACTATATGCCTTGTTGTGCAGATAGAAGCCAGTGTACAGTTTGAGCAATGTCTTACTGTTTTCTCCAAGGCAAAATTCATTGTTCGTTCCATTGCTGTCACATTGCTTTGCTTTGTTTTTTCCACTCTATGGCATCCTGAGTTTGTCTTGACATTTTTGCACCTGGTAGCAATAACACTTCTTTTGTAAGGGATGTATTCTTTGGAGTAGCTTGACATTATTCAGGTTGAGTAACCTGATCTTGTGAAAGATGTCCCTGACCGCATCAGGGGGATTGGACGTGATAATGTTTAAAGTTCCCTTCCACCCAAACCATTCTGTGATCCTATTATTACACGATGGGAGATGATGTGATTGAGAGCAGCCCTGCAGAGAAGGACTTGGGGATGCTAGTCGATGAGAAGCTCAACATGAGCCGGCAATGTGCGCTTGCAGCCCAGAAGGCCAACCGTATCCTGGGCTGCATCAAAAGAAGCGTGGCCAGCAGGTTGAGGGAGGGGATTCTGCCCTTCTATTTCTCTCTTCTGAGACCTCACCTGGAGTACTGCATCCAGTTCTGGAATCCTCAACATAAGAAGGATATGGAGCTGTTGGAACGGGTCCAGAGGAGGGCTACAAAGATGATTGCAGGGCTGCAGCACCTTCCCTATGGGGACAGGCTGAGAGAGTTGGGGTTGTTCAGCCTGGAGAAGAGAAGGGTCTGAGCAGATCTTATAGCGACCTTCCAGTGCCTGAAAGGGCTACAGGAAAGCTGTAGAGGGGCTATTCATAAAGGCTAGTGTTGACAGGACCAGGAGGGATGCGTATAAACTGGAGAGGGGCAGATTTAGACTGGACATTAGGAAGAATTTCTTAACTATGAGGGTGGCAAGGCACTGGCACAAGTTGCCCAGGGAAGCTGTGGCTTCCCCATCCCTGGAGGTGTTCAAGGCCAGGTTGGATGGGGCCTTGGGCAGCCTGATCTAGTGGGAGGTGTCCCTGCCCATGGCAGGGGGGTTGGAACTGGATGACCTTTAAGGTCCTTTCCAACCCAAACGATTCTATGATTCTATGATTACTTCACAAATGCAGGTTTTATTCCCGAGTGTCCAAGTGTCAGGCCTCCAAGCATAATTTTTTTCTTTCAAAATGTCAAAAAGGGTGACAAATAGTCTTTGTCCACTCATAATTTGTATCTTGTGAGACACAGATAAATGGATAAGAAATTCAGACTTAATAAAGCAAGTGTTCAATTTTGTCATCATATGCTCATGTCAAGCACTCACAGAATTTAATTTTGTGACCAGTCCTCTAGTGATAATTATTCACTGAAGTCTCTAGTAATGTTTGCTATCAGCATCGTCTACTACTTTTTGTGATTTTAATCACAATACTTATATCTGTTTCCTTTTCTATACCAAATATTTCAAAAACCTTACTACATGCCATACTAACAGCTTTTTCTATATGGTGTGAGCTCATGGTCTTTGCTTTGCATTTGGAGTTCCTGCAGAACCCACTTGGGAACTATGGATTTTTTTGTTTTATTCTTAGATTTTGGGGGATGTCTGACAGTCTCTGAGGAACCAAAGCAGTGTTTGTGCTATCTTTTATGCTATGCTCTTTTGATTTGTCCTTCAAATACTGAGGCCCTCGGCACTTGGTGGTTCTGATAGCAATGGCTCTCAACTTCCTTCACTGCCATCAAGATAAGGCTTGAAATTGGTTAGGAGAATGTAATCACACACAGACACACATGCATATATACTGTTTCTTCACATTACCAAAAATTAGCTTTTCTGTGTGCAGCTTCCTTCCAGCCTGTAATGCTGGAATTTCTTTTCTTTACCTTTTTGAGCTTAACATTCACAGCCAAGGTCTTTCTGATTTAGTTAAACCGCAAGCGCCGCTGTTGCATAAAATTGCTCAGGTATTTAATTGCTCAGGTATTTAATTGCTCAGGTATTGTCTTGGTATTTAAAGCCAGGGAGGGGCTTTAACTTTACAAAAAAGTTTTTTTCACTAAAAAAAACCACCAACAGCATTTCCCTTGCCTCGTGTTACCAAGAGGATACAAGCAGGTACCACATTTTCTCCCTTTTTTTTCCCCCCACAGGGCGTAACAAAAAAAACTTGCCTTAATTCCTATAGTTTTACGCCTAAATGAGAAAAACCAGTAAAGCTTTAACTGAGAAGAAATCTGTATTGATATGCCTCGGACTGAAAAAGCAGATCACGGAAGCTGGCAGACGTGCTTTCCTTTTCTACAGTATTAAGTGAAATAATACTGGCACATAAACTCTTTTTTCTCTGAGAAAAGTAAGATATCTTATGTATCCATGCCAAGAATAAAATTCACAATAAGCAAATGTAAGATAACCTTTACAAACCCTTAAAACACAGGCAGATTTACACTATTTAAAGGGAAAGTTTTAGTGTAGATGAGCCTGTAGCTTAGATAGTTCACAACATTGTGTTCCTACTCTGTAAGAGCTGAAGTTACTATGTTACACAGACTGATTTACTGAAATAAGCCCTTGAAATAGTGTTAACTATATTCATGATTCAGATTAAGTATTATCAAGATGAATTACAGCATGAAGTTTCTGTTAGTTCTTAGTAATGCAGGCTATTCAGAGAAAAAGGTTTATATACATATAAACTTATCATATATACACATGCTTATCTGACAGATATCTATATTTTCCATTTTTGCACATATATGTTATTTTAAGTTGCTTCTTCTGTTAGGAACTGAGAGAAAGAAATATTTTTAAATGCCTATTGCAGTCGTGCTTCAAGATATTTAGGACCGGTTTTGATTCTTTAACACATCACTGTCTTCAGAACATACTCATCTGGGATCAGTAAGAGAAGGACAATATTTTTTAAGCATTTTTCCCTATAAATATGTCTGTACAGGGACTTCTTTTGGTGCTAAATGTTAACTGAACTTACGTCACAAATCAGACTGTTATGACCTTAAATCCGAAGGCATATGCCTTTTAAACTGAAAGTATTTCTGTTGTGATTAAAATTTGGATTTTATTTTTATGGTGTTTTTTAACAGGAATGGAGCTGGTGATACTGCTATTTTTTACTGTATTATATAAACTGTCACCTCAGCCATGGCATTTTTTTTAACTATGTAAAGCATGAGTTTATTCTACCCTATTTCCATATTGTTTCTTTGATAAATTTGTGTTTAGCTTGGAGTTTAGGATATTGCAGCTATTATAATTTTAATGAAAACCAGTTAGTGTCAAATAATCTGCTTACCCGCTGTAGGGGTCTAACAATTTGCTGTAGTTTGAACTTCTGTCAAACTTCTTTAACACAGTTTTGCCAACCTCTGTGAGGTGTGTTGGATTCCAGCCTGGAGAGAGAACTTCGGTGAAGCATTGGATTAGTGGCAGGGTCAGATGAGTCGCCTGGTTTTGGTGCAGCCAGGCTGGACGAAGAGACGCGCTCTCCTCACAAGGCACAACCTGGGCATCACTGCAGCACATAACAATCTAATTAATTTTAGGGATTTTTACTTTGAACAAGAGAAACACTATTGCTTTAGTATCCTTCTGTTCTTGAGGTGTCAAAGAGAAGGGTTTGGGTTTTTCTTTTTTATTGTAAATTGTAGGGTTTACACTTCTCCAAAAAGAAATATCAAAAATCTGGGTCCAAATAGACTCAGACTGTGGCCTCAGAGCTGCAGCCTCTGCTGGAGGCCTGAGATGGGGGACAGCTTCACTCACGGAATTGCAGTTGGTGCTACTAATCCACAGAGGTAACACTCATCATTATTGTGGTACCCATACCAAGGTGGCAGCTGCAAAGCACATTTTAGCGTAGGGTTTCAGGTGAGGCCACACATGTAGGTTTGCATCCGAAAGGGGCTCTGAGCCCCACAAAGCTGGGATTGATGTCACCATCAGGGCTGGACGTTTCTATGGAAAAGAGAGGTGGAAGCTGGTGTCTACACCACATTTGTAAACAGCTGCAGGGACTAAACCCTTCCTTCCCAGGGGATGGAAGTATTAGCATAGATATAATCAAGCACTTCAGCCTCCTGCAGTCTCAGCAGTTACCAATATTGTTCTTTTTAGAGCTGGAAAACTATTGATGTCTGGGTCTGATGGGTATTCAGGCTGGACTAGATGTGGTGGTGTGCCCACATATATAGGGCTGGAGTATCTTTTCATACAAAATATTAAAATTAATATTTTATGAAATATTGAATGCAAATATCTTAATAAAATTTACAGTAATTAGATAGATGTTCTTATGCTTTGGGACTAGATAAAAACTACACACACTTTTAAATGGCTGTTCAATAAGTCACAAAAATAGTTCTAAAATCATAATACGGTGTTTTAAAAACCGAGCCCTGCTCTGTCCTTATAGTAACACAAAAGGTGTGCGGACTGACACATCTGTCTAGGGATGATGGGAAGGCATCGGACATAGCCCCTTAGGCTCTGAAAAACTATACAAAAATTTTAAAGAGAAGCCAGAAGGTAGGGGTACCGATACATGGAATTTATGATTGTATAGGAGCTGTAACAAGGCTTACATAGGACCTGGACATTTCTTACATAGGACCTGGAATGAACCTTAGATAAAATATATCCTTAATTATATAAAGCAGAATGGCAAGGCTTTCATAAATTACCTTATGGGAAAAACTTACAATAATGAAAATTACAGAGGCTGTCTCTCCCAGAGAGTTATGATTTAAGGGAAACATAGACATTATAACAGAGCTATCAACAGACCCATAGAGACAATTTCTATTAAAATTGAATATTTATCATATTTTTCATCCAGTGTTGCCCCTTTAGCATTATTTTTACTTATGTATTTAGATTTCTTGATATTAGAATTTCTTCTTAAGTTAGGTTTCTGTTCAAGGCAGAAGATGTGATTTATACATGTGAAAAGAGAGAAAGGCATCAACTGGTATCCAACTCTCCAGACTGGTTTTAACAGTGAATCACTGTGAGCTGAACTTCCCTGTGTTACATACAGATGTTGCCTCACATACACCAACTAAGCCCAGAGAGTGGTGGCAAGTAGGAATGAAACCAGTTGGTGCTCGGTCACAAGTGGTGTTCCCCAGGGCTCAGTGTTGGGGCCAGTTCTGTTTCATATCTTTATCAGTGACCTGGGCAAGGGTTTGACTGCAGCTTTGATAAGTTTGCAGATGACACCAAATTGGGTGAGAGTGTTGATCAGTACTTGAGGGAAGGAAGATTGTACAGAGGGATCTGGACAGGTTGGATAGATTGGCCGAGGTCTGCTGTATGGAGTTCAAGAAGGCCAGGTGCCAGGTTCTGCACTTTGGTCACAACAACCCCACGCAATGCTACAGGCTTGGGGAAGAGTGGCTGGAAAGCTGCTTGGTGGAAAAGGACCTGGGGATGCTGGTCGATAGCCAGCAGAATATGAGCCAGCAGTGTGCCCAGGTGGCCAATAAGGCAATGGTATCCTGGCTCATATCAGACGTATTATGACCAGCAAGACTAGGGAAGTGATCATCTTGTTGTTCTTGGTGCTAATGAGACCACATCTTGAATGCTGTGTTCCATTTTGGGCCCCTCACTACAAAAAAGACATTGAGGTACTGGAGTGAGTCTAGAGAAGGGCAACAAAGCTGGTGAAGGGTTTGGAGCACCAGTCTTACGAGGAGTGGCTAAGGGAACTGTGACTGTTTATTCTGGAGAAGAGGAGGCTGAGGGGAGACCTTATCACTCTCTACAAGTACCCAAAAGGAGGTTGCAGTGAGGCAGGTGCTGGTTTCTTCTCCCAAGTAACAAGTAATAGGATGAAGGGAAATGTCTCAAGTTGTGTCAGGGGAGGTTTGGATTGGCTGTTGGGAAAAAATTCTCTACTGAAAGAGTGGTGGAACACCGGAGCAAGCTGCCCAAGAAAGTGGTAGAGTCACCATCCCTGGAGATGGTCATAAAACATGTAGACATGGCACTTTGGGACATGGGTTAGTAGGCATGGTGATCTTGAGCTGTCAGTTGGACTTCATGTTCTTAGAGGTCTTTTCCAACCTTAATGATTCTTTTCTATTCTATTCTAGCAGATAACTAGATTTTCTTATGCTCTCCAAAAACAAAGATGTGAAAGCTTGAAGATTTTGCTATTTCTCCCCTCGAAGCCCCAGTCGCACACTCAGTGTGATACTAACCTACATCAGTGTTAAAAGACTGGGTTCTCAGAAGACTTTTCGTAGAGGCAAAGTGTTATGCACAATCCTTCACACAAGTCTTTTATATCCCCACGGTGGCACAGACTGAGCGTATGACTTGTGCAGACCTTGAAGCACCACCTCCCTACTGTCCTTCAGCTTTCATGAAACAGTGGAGAGGTTTGAGGACTCTCCAGACAAGTTAGAAAGCGGGCATAAAGTTATATATATATATATATGAGAAAATATAAATTGTACTTGGGTAACTATTGTTTCATCGAACCATCTTATATCATTAGTTTAAAAATCAATATTGCCCTTTAGGAATGGAGTTAATCCTGCTAGGAGCTCTGCAGAAGGTTACATCTCTCTCAGCGTGAACACGACATTGCAGGAGGAGACTGCTGCAAAAGGAAGCAGCAGCAACAGCACTTAAGGCAGGGTCCCAGGTCACCATGCAGTTGGTCACTCAGTGTAGCAACGTATCTGCGGATATGACTCAGCTGTAATAGCCCTGGAGACATTTCCAGCTTTTGCAGCTCCACAGAGTGCTCGAGATGCCTGGGCAGGCAGATCTGGAAACAGAAGAGCATATAGCACAAAGGAGTGCTGTTACAGCCATATATCCCCTGCCTTCCTGGGCAGGCTGAGCCCGTCTCCACGATGTAGCCATCTGCACAAGAAAATAGCATTGCCAATAAAATAAATACTACTACACACCAGGCTGTCCCTGATAAATATTATTTTATCAAATAATTTTGTTAAGTAATGGAGAGTTTCAGTTTTTTCCCTGATAAATATTATTTTATCAAATAATTTTGTTAAGTAATGGAGAGTTTCAGAATGCAGTTCACTCATTCTCCCCTCATGGTCAGAAAGAGGGCCAAGGTTTTGAAATTAATGGTTCCTGCACATGCTGAGCTTCCCCTGATGGGAAACCTCAGAGCAGGGGGGGAGGGGTGGGCGGCGGTGGTGGGTTTTTTGCATACACTTAGCCAACTAAACCAGGCTAGATATTTTTTTTTCATATCAGAAACTGGACCAAGTCCAAGTTTACTGCTGTCAGATAGCTTTGAGAGGACTGTGCCTACTTCCATGGATGTCTACTCTCACAGTGAAAGTCTTCACTTAAATGTATCTTTTTCTTCTGTTCCTGGGAAGGAACTAATGTCCTTGTTCTTTTCCAGAACAGGACTCTGTTACAAGCTTGCTGATGTAGCAGTGTCCTAAGGGGAGCAATGTGACATGATTTGAGAGTGCTTTATCTTCTCCTACAAACGTTCCTATGGGTGATAGTTACTCCAGCAGAATAGGAGTTTTCCTAAGACTACTTGTTCTGCTCCAATGGCACCAGAATAGGCTATCATGGCAGAAGTGAATTTTTCCAAATTGTTAGTGTCTGCACAGTGTAGGAACAGTATGCAGTACAGGACATTTTCTTATTAAAGTCTTTGAAGTGCATCTTCTCTTGGAGTAATTTCTTCTGCCTGTCTTTTAGAAGCACAAAGCATCCTTATGTAGAAGCTCAGTGCAGAATGTGAGGAAAGGAGGATCAGCATCTTTGCAGGTATCTAAGACTTTCTGTATTTTCTTTCCTAATTACTGTTTGCTTTATGATCTTTTCACTGCAGTTGAAAGTCTTGTTCCTGTGTAGCTTGGTTCGCATCTGTCATAATCCTCAGTCTTTTTCCAGTGACTCTTCCACTGGTGAAATTCATAATTTTCCCAGTGAGTCATGACCAAAGTAGAGCTGATAGGGGAAAATAAGGACAAGAGCTAATCAAATAAATAGAAAATACACTAGGAATTCAGCCATAACATCAGACAAAGAACTCTGATTGTAGGTTAAACTAGAAAGCTGTTTTGTCATTATATTTATATTTCTAGTACTACAATGAGTCATTAATGTTGCTATGGTGTTACCGCCTCTTTCTACCCACTTCCTTTTTGTGGGAAAGGCAGGAGAAGCAAACTGCACACATTCAAAAAGGAAATGAAATCTCTCAGAAAAGAGAGATATTTTGCAGAACAATAGAAAGACCCAATCTCGTGATCCAAAATTAACTGTAGAATCTGTATGTCTATCCTAGTCTTCCTACACACACAATATTCAGCACCCCAGGCTTCATTCATGAGGGATTAGGATTGCTGAACTGTTTCTCACACTCTTTAATAGCATCAGCATATCAGGAAATGAAAACTGAAGGTTTAATTATTGTCAACGGTGAATGTCAGGGCATCCAGACTTAAACCATGTGCCGAACCATGTTCCTCTAGGCAGAGACAGATGGATGACTGTGGGTAGCGATCCAGGAGAAATGCTTATGGCAGTTTGTACCACTGGAGCAATTTACAACAGAAAAGATGAAATAACCTAATATTGGCTTGGAGTAGGCAGCTGGATTCCCTGAGGCTGCATGTTGTGCCCTTTGGCTTCTTAAGGACCTGCCAGGACATGGTGGCACAAGTCCCCTGGATGGTGCTCACTTGGCTGGAGAACAGGATGCTGGCAGGATGGGGAGAATCCAGCAGAGCCATAATGGCTGGATGGGATAGCTGCACAGCCTGGTCCCTAGGGGTCTGGCCTTTGCAGGCTGGTGCTTGTTTTATTTCAGCTTTTCTATACCTTCAGAGGCTGATAAATCAGAGTATTGAGGAAAGAAATTAGAAAAATGATTTTTTTTTGTAGAGTTGATTAATTGTAGAAATTGTGGAGAGGTTAAGTATAGAAAATTGTAGATTTAATTGAGTATAAAAAGTCAACGCCTGTTTCTTCTTGTTAGATTTCAATACAGAAGTATAACTGTGAGATTGAGATCAATATTTGCTTAATGGTAGTCAATATTTACTTTCTGTCAGAGGATTCTGCTTGAGGAGAACTTCTTGGTGGATCTCAGTCGTTCTTATCACACTGTTCATAAGACCTTATGCAACAGTTGCTTGCTTTTCTTTGGCTATACCCAGTACTTCCTTCAGAAAATCATGAAGCACGATTATGTTATACTACAGTTTAAATTGCTTCCAACTTCTGAAAATGTAGCTCTGCTGCAGAGAATTTCAGAATTATGATTATTCAGCAAACAAATTTGAATCCTTGGTTAAGCAGCATGTGGAAAAAAAATGCAATATTTGAAGGAAAATTGAAACTACATGGAATGTAGTCGCTCAGTTCATCTACATATTAGGAAAGATAATACCAGGCTGTAGTAATCAATGTATTATGGGACACAGGGAAACCAGTATAACTCTGATTTCAGAATAGGAAACCTGAAATTTTTACTAAGGAGGCCTTCTTCATTGTTGAGCTGATTAAGTTAAGGTTTGTCGTGCATATCTATCAATGGCAATATAGAATCATAGAATCGTAGAATCATAGAATAATTTGGGTTGGAAGGGACCTTACAGATCATCCAGTTCCAACCCCCTGCCATGGGCAGGAACACCTCCCACCACACCAGACTGCCCAAGGCCCCATCCAACCTGGCCTTGAACACCTCCAGGGATGGGGCATCCACAGCTTCCCTGGGCAACCTGTGCCAGTGACTCACCACTCTCATGGTGAAGAAATTCTTCCTAATGTCTAGTCTAAATCTGCCCCTCTCCAGTTTACACCCGTTCCCCCTCGTCCTATCACCAGAAACCTTTATGAACAGTCTCTCATCAGCTTTCTTGTAGCCCCTTCAGGTACTGGAAAGAAAGATCTCCTCTGAGCTTTCTCTTCTCCAGGCTGAATAAGCCCAACTCTGTCAGCCTGTCCTCATATGTAAGTTGCTCCAGCCCTTGGATCATCTTTGTAGCCCTAATATCTGCAGGTATATCTTTGTAGCCCTATATCTGCAGATGTGTCTAACAAATCCATTGAACAACTTCTCAGTATCTTAAAAACATCCAATTTTCCAAACTTAAGATTATCTCATTCCCGCTCAATTAACTATAATCTTGATTCCTACTTGAAATAACTCTTTTTCAAGAAACATCACCCAACATATAAAATAAAAATTACTGAAATTCATGAGCTCTATTTCATCTCACACCATAAAAAAAATCACTATAATTTTTTTACTACAGTTGTTTTCTGGTTTTATTTCTTCATCACAAGAAGCAATCTTATATTTTCAAATCAGCTCTTGTGTCAGCCACTCCTTTTATTTCCTCTTTTATATGATTTCATAATTTCATTCTGTATTTGCTCCTTAGTCTACCAATTTAACTTCTCGCTTTTTCACTGTTAACGCTGCATGGATTAGGCTGTTGCTCTAATTGCTTACTAAGGCATTTCTTTCTATTTGACTGTTGGTTTCTGCTCTACTTCTTCTATTTGGATTCTCTTTTTGAGACAGCTAGGACTGAAGCTTTTCACAGAGGGCTTATGAAAGGACTCAAACATGAAACTGCTGCTTAACTAGGTGTGGTTTATAGATCCAAATCAGCTTTGGTGCATGGAGAAGAAATAATAACAGATGTAACAACAGTTTGTAAAAGAGGTGGCAAAAATGTCCTTAGAAACCATAGGCCAGTAAGTTTGTCTTCCACAGAGGTACAGTAGGAAAGTGTAAACCAGAATATTTAGGACATTCAAAAAGGTAACACAGCTTTTGCCGAGGGATGTCATGTTGCACTAAAATAACAGTGTACCTGGACATTCAGAAAGCTTTTTCACAAACATCTAAAGAATTAAAACTCTAATGGTCTGAAAAGTTGAGTCCTATAATTGATTAATAATTGTTTAAAAAGAATAGAAGAAAATTATAGGTGTCAATATTACATTTTCAAAATGGAAGCACATTGGCAACAGGATCTCTTAGGCATTTTGCTGACCTGCACATTTCAACAGTGAGAAACAATGTAAGAAAAGAAGTAGATAAATGTATAATAGCATTTCCTTAGGACAGAGAAGTATTCAGGGTGGTCAGCTACAAATCTGACTGTAATGAATTGCAGAAAAATTTCATATTACTGAATAACTAAGTAAGAAACAGGTGAAATTCAGTGGTGACATGTGCAAAGTAATGTGCATGGGAAAAGATAGATGTAATTACAGCCAGACATCAAAGACCTGTGAGACAGCTATCACTTCTTGAGCAAGGGAGCTAAGACCCACTGTGGATAGTTTGCTGAAAATATCAGTTCAGCGGTCAATAGCCATTAAAAAAAGAAAACAGGAATTTCTGTGAAAAACAGAGCAAAGTGCAATACATCAGTATTCCCTCCATCAATTCAAAAGTACTTCTGCGTTGCAAATACTGTTCTAGTCCTGCTCCTTTATCTTTGAAAGATTCTATTAAGGTAAAAAAAGAAACAAGAAAGGTAATAGAACTGGTTAGAAGTATGTCTTAGCATACTGGAAACTATAGAATAAATGTTGTAGACCTCCTCAGATTGGGGAAGAAATGAGAAAGAGGACATAATAGAGGTCTGTATCAGAAAGGGAAATGTGCATTGAGAATGATGATCGCTACAGCTAACTGCAAAAAGTGGGAAGCCTGAAATGTCAGACTGAAGGTTAAAGAAAGACTTCCATAAATCATAATGACATCGGGGAACTTACTGCCTGAGATTTAATGGAGACTGACAGTGTAAGTGATTTAAAAAATGATTTGACAAGACTGATGATCAAATTATTATATATAATGTCCTCAAATCCTCTAAACTGATTTCTGCGATCTGGGAGGATATTCCAGAGAAAGATCACTCTGTTCTTATTTTCTTCCCTATTCACACTTTCTCATATCCTTTCACTGTCAAAGATGGCAATCTGACCCAGTATGGCGCTTCTGTCTTCTTGCAGCTTGGTCCTGCTCACCTGAAGTCTCCAACCCCATGATAGCTGACACCCCAGCTGGCACCTAGAACATGGATGACCACCATCTGCAGTAGGTAGAAAGCAAAAATAGGGCAATTGCTTCTCAACTCACCATTTTGGCCCTAAGAAAAGCCAAGCAACTAGGAAGGCTTAGTTGCACTACTGTAGTGTATGTATTGACGATTGATTTGCCAATGACACTACCAAGAACTACATTTGCTGAGAAACATGACTTGCAGCTATAAGAGATAGGCAGGTCCAGTTTGTGAATAAACCTGATCTTATCATTACAGTGGAGAAGGACTTGCATGTGACATCTAAAAAAGATAGCGAAAATAAACTGGCAAGTCTATATGCACAATCTTTTCTCTAGCATCTGCAGGAAGTTATGAGGGCTTTCCCTTCATTTAACATTTTAAGGGATTAAATGAAAAGTCTGCTGTTTTGTAAGGCTGTACCCTCTGTTATGAAGAGAGGACAGTTCAGAGCAATTCTACCTGTACAGGTCATGGGCATGGAAATGGGGATTGCTGGCCCAGTTGGGGGTACCCCAGCAAGAAACAGGGGAAGCACAATTCTCGTGGGATGGTGCAGGAACTGGAAAAAGACACCAGGGAGAGGAACAGGCGTCCTACCATTCTGCCAAGACTTCAAACTGATATATTTAGACTCCAAAATTAAATATTTTAGATTAAAATTGCTACTTCAATCAAGTGTGACAGTAGTAATTCACATACTCTGTGACCTATTCCTCTGTCATCAGTCTTCTGGAAAATATACAGTGAGACACTAATACTGTGTCTTTGTAGGGGAACACGAGCGCACTTTGCAGCTACCAGGTCTGGGTTTGTGTCCCAGGTTCACCTGGAGTAATCATGTGACTCTGCACCAGCCTATGCTCTCCACACAGAAGAGCCACCTCAGGCCCTGACCAGATTGAGGATGCAGTGGGGATGTATGGAGATAGGTCCGTACCTCCAGGACTTATGGAGATCTCTGTCATCAGGACAGATATTGCTGTCCTAATAAGCATTGTCTTTTCTTTCAGAGAGAACAGCTCAAGGCTTCTCAGATGCTTGAGTAACGTGTGTTCCCAGCATGCAGACAAGAGTCTTATGTTGGTGTCTTTAGATTAGAGGGAGAGCTTTCACTGACCTCATGAAAGAATTGACTTATCCATAGATTCTCTGGGTTTGCACAGCACAAGATCACCACTAATTTTACTAAAACAAGAGCAAATCCTACTACTGCACCTTTTTGTCCACAAATGAGCCACATTTTTCCTTACAGAACTTTGGGAGGAAAAAGAGGCAGATCCCATCAAGGATGACAATTTACTTCCAGGTAGTGTGTGCAGGGATGTTGTGCAAAAAGGGTTTTTGAAAGAATACATTTTTTAGTAGAGATTGATAAGCAGTGCATTTCTAGTTTGATGGCATATAAGAAAAAAAATAGAACAAAAACTTAACCTGAAGCTGTGTAGAAATAGATTATTTTTATGTCTTTCAGACGGATAAAATATAATTGAATCTTTCATAGGTTTAATTTGGTTATTAGTGAAATGTGTTCCTTTATGAAAGATTTTTTTAAGTATTTTTTCCGTTCTTTTTCTTCCAAATGAAATTTTTTAACCAAAAGGTGACTTATATTTCAAAATGAAAAGATTTAATACAAAAATGGCAAAAAAGAATATCTAGTTTCATTTCAGCTTTTACAGCCTTTTACAATTTTGCCCTCCTACATTACTTGACTGAAACAATTCACCAAATATATTTGGATTTATGAATATTTCAAACACCCCCAAGAGTGCATTTGGAGAAAAATGCACTTACTACCAAACAAGTCCTGTCAAACTTTATAATACAGCATCCCAAATTAATCCCGAATATATTTACTGTGATGGTCAAAGTTAACCAGGTATGGCGTGGCCCTGGAAATGGAAATACAAAGCATTTCAAGAAGTGAAATTATTTCTGGAACTAAAAACTTAGCTCAGTTTTGACAAATGATCTTTGAAGGAAAATATTTGTTAAATTAGTGTCTTTATACCACTTTGAGTTTTCTGTTTTGGTACTTCTGTGGAAATGTTAGTATTGATTGCTACATATTGAGTTTATAAGTTGAAAAATGAACAAAAAATTACATTTACTCCAGGATGTCAAAACAATGTCCCTGCTGAAGAGAGGCAGCTGACAACGGGCAGAGTCACAGTCAGAGCTGCACTGTTTCTCTGGATCGATGTTCTGCATCTTTGGGTATTTATAGTTCGCTATGTATTTCTCATCATGGCTTTTTGGGTGCCTTTGTAAAGACCGCTAGTGGGTTTCTACCCACAGAGATCTGAGCTCTATCGTAAAATCCATTCAGCCAAACAAATGAACCCGAGGAGCTCAAGCTGTAGCTGTGATGTCAGTGGCAGGGTCCTGAGAGGGGCCTGTGGGAAGCAGCCCGAAGGTGTGATGCCATGTTGGAGGCGTGAGACCGAGCTGCATTTCTCTTCCCAGGGCATTTGCTTTATGCTGTGAGAGATGCATGCTGCTCCCCACTGCTCTTCACCCTTCCGCCTCTGCCTAGCCTGCAGCTACTTCTCTTCTTCAAAGAACAGGGTGGACCAGGGATGCAGTGGCCCCCCACCTCCCTCTCCACTGGCTGCTTTGGGCAGATCCTACCAGCTGCAGAAAAGTTCCCCTTGTCTGTGGATCTTTACATGTCTGTCCACAGGGTGGAGGTCATGACTTGCATAGAAACCAGACTGACCAGAAAATATCCATCAAAACTGGGATTACAGGGGGTCAGGTCATGGAGCACAAGGAGAAGGAAAAAAGTGAGTGGAAATATTTACATGCCACGGGGAACAATGGCAATGTCATGAAGAATATTTTCTCTATGTGTTTTGTCTCGTGGTGCTGTTTCCCATGGTACAGAGCTGCAGTTCAGCTCTTTCTAGCACAGAAATTTGATGTGGAGCTGTGTACCACCTTTAGATCCGGATACTGTGGTTTGGCTGTGGATGCAGGGTAAGGTGATGCAGCGAGCCTTGAGAGCCCACACATGGGGCTGTCATTCAGAGAAGGTCATGCCACGGGGGTGAAGGTGAGGAATGACACTTAACTGTGTGAGGCAAGAGCAGTGTTAGTGAGGAACAAGTGCTGGTAATCTTCCCGTGAAGGGAAGATGAGTGTAATTCATTGCTATTGGAAATATGGTCTCTTCACATTGCTGTTCTCTGTTTTCCAAGCACAAGCTTACCAAACAATATGATTTCCTTTATCTCCAGAGTTTACCATCTTTATTTCATAATTAGCATCTCACAATTACAAAGACAGGGAAACAAATAAAAGTGTCTCTTGTCCAACGTGATCTTTCTGTTCTCTCAGCAAGATCATTTTGGCTTAATTAATCAGTTATGTAATCCCTGATTAATCCTAATAAAACAGCATCAAAGTTATTTATCATGACTATTACTCGAATTTGCTCAATGATGTTCTGGGCATGATTTTGTTTTTTTAGTAATATCTTACAAAAGCAAGATTGTCTTATCAGGAGTTGTAAAATAAAATTAATATTTGTAGGATTTATGAAGGGAGGGATTTGAGAGAAAGCTGAAGCACTTCTGACCTGAGAAATCCCATGACAGGGAATGAGACCAGGGGAGACTTTAAATAAGACTTACATACAGATTGAGCTGTGGAGTGGGACGCAGGGAAATACAAAAACTTCAGCGATGCTGATTGAAAGGAGGACTGATAATGGGTGACCACACCACCAGTATGTGCCGCAGAGCGGCTCTAATGCCTGCTGGGGGCCCTCATGAGGGGCTGCTGCCCCTGTCAGGGGTCCCTCCGATGTGCACTCGCAGCCTGGATTTCCCTTCCCCAGCTGGGCTGTGGTGGATGCTTGGTGCTGGTTGATTCACCACCCGCATTTACAGCAGGAGCCAAGTCTGGCGCAGAAAGGTTTCATCTTAGGTTACAAAGATTTGGTGGGGATGGACCCCTGCAAATTAAGAGACAGCCTTGGATCAGATCCATGGTGCAGAGCAACATAAGAGAGGAGGAAGGGGGTGCTATAACCCCAAAGCCTGGAAGTGATCCAAGGCACAAAGAGGGATGGAGTGACCTTAGCAACCAGATCAAAATTCAAACCTTTGTTAAACTCTCTTTTCTTTCCAGTGTGTTTTTTTCTGCTTTTTCTTTCTTTCTCATTCTGGAGGAAATGCTGTCATGAGTTTTCTTCCCCTTACTGCTAGGACAAGGTAAAGCACAAGTTGGTAACAGTTTGGGAGAGTGTCCTCACTCTTTTCCAGAGCTGGTATGTGTCACAGGGATTTGCTGCCAGTGCTTTCTGTGACAAAACTCCTGACATGATAACTACAGCTTTTTTATTCATCTGTTCTGTTTTGTCTTCCAGGGTTTGGCATGACCACCCCAGCCACTGTCGGAGGCAAAATCTTCCTTATATTTTATGGCCTTATAGGATGTGCAGGGACCATTTTATTCTTCAACTTGTTCCTGGAGCGCTTAATCACTGTCATAGCCTACATCATGAAGTCCTGCCATGAAAGACAGCTGAGGAGGAAAGGGGTCCTCCCTCACAACAGCCGTAGGGGCTCAGGGACCTCTGAGGTGGACAGCCTGGCAGGCTGGAAGCCCTCTGTGTACTATGTCATGCTGATTTTGTGTGTAGCATCACTCATAATTTCCTGCTGTGCCTCTGCGATGTACACACCGATTGAAGGGTGGAGTTACTTTGACTCTCTTTACTTCTGCTTCGTGGCCTTCAGCACCATTGGTTTTGGTGATCTGGTCAGTAGCCAGAACATGAACTATGAGAGCCAAGGCCTTTACCGCTTTGGCAATTTTGTTTTCATACTCATGGGGGTGTGCTGCATCTATTCCTTATTTAATGTGATCTCTATTGTCATCAAACAATCCATAAACTGGATATTAAAGAAGCTGGACTGCAGGTGCTGCCACAGATGCCAAAGAAAATTCTTTCATTCACGGAGGAATGTGGTAATGCCAGGAAATGTGCGCAGCCGGAGAAACATCTCCATTGAGACTGATGTTGTCAATGACAGTGACACAGATGGACGCCGGCTGTCAGGCGAGATGATCTCCATGAAAGACTTCCTGGCCTCCAACAAAGTCTCACTGGCCATCATGCAGAAACAGTTGTCAGAAACTGCTAATGGCTACCCAAGGCAAATGAGCTCTAGTTCAAAGCAAAATGGGTTCTCTGGTGGGGTTGGAGCCTTAGCAATTATGAATAACAGACTGGCAGAGACAAGTGTAGATAGGTAAAATAATAACAGTATGAACCATTTCAACAAGTATAGAAAGAGCATGAATTAAGTGGAAGCAGCTAGGGAGAGAGTATCGCCAGAGAGTGGGATGGGTGTGAATGGCATACCTCCTGTTGGGAGACCTCTGACACTTTTTTGGGGCTGTCACTTAATGTCTTGGCTCTTTGCATTGCACCAGCCTCAGCCTTCCTTCTTGCCCTTCCTTGTGTTCCTCAAACAGGTGACTGCAGGAAAAATTTAATTTAGTCTTCGGAACATTGTTCCATGTCTTGTTCTCCTCCGTTTATGTGAAATACAGACTTCAGGTTAAGAAATCTGTGCTATGAAAAGAAACCAAATTTGTCTACTGAATGCATTCTTAATTCAAATAGTGTTCTGAGCTTTCTGTTTTGCCTTTATCATACCTGTTTTCTGAAAGTAGTTTTTTCTGAGACCAAAAGAGGCATCAGCCTTTCTCTGTGGTATTACAAATCTAATTTAATGGAACAAACCCACTGAACTATTTTCTTTTTTATATTACAACTTAAATATTTTTATTGTGAAACAGCTAGGCTTGAAAAGCCAGCTTCTGCTGCCATTAATGTTTGTGTAAATCTGAAGTAATTTATGAAAGTTGGTAGGACTACTCTGGAACTGTTGTGATGTGCATGAGAAGAGAATTCAGCCTTTAGAATTTAATTTAGCCTTCCCTTTAAAAGGATACTGTCAAAAGTACTAGAATAAATATTTTTCTTAGTTTTGTTTTCTTCTCTCCATTTGCAAAACACACGATTTTTTTCTAGGCTACTTTTTCTTCTAGAATTGAATCACTGTAGCTTTCTGTTTCAAAAATATCAAATTAAATTGAAAACTGTCATGCTGACAAGTTGCATGAATTATTCCACAATGGCAATCAAAGATTTTTCCAAATTTCTATTCATATTATGCTCAATTGTGACTGATGCAATTGAGCATCGGCATTATGTAATGCAAATAGTAACTGAGTTTACACAACAGGCTTTAGTATGCAATTAGATTGCCATGACAACATTCAGTGTATTATTATAAGTGACTGTGATCACAAAATCACTTTGGCAGTGTCCTTTTTACCTTTCATGTAATTCTGTCATCCTTCACCTGTGTTTCTGGCTTTTGGTGATGATAATGACAGGGTCTTGATTAGGGAAACAGAAAATGTTTAACTCCCCATTTTTCTCAATGAAATGCTCCAAGGGTTCATTATGACTAGAAAGGAGACTTCAGCGAGAATAATAATAATAATAATAATAATAATAATAGTGAGAAGAATATGAAAACAGGAAACAAGGTAATCTTTATAAAGACTGTGAAATTATTCTTTGTACTAGGTAACTGGAGAAATAAGAGATTAAATTAACATAAAGCCTAGCAAGAATTTAAAGAAGACTGGGTTGAATTCCTGACTCCTTTAACTGTGCAATGGATTAAAACTAAACAGTATGTGAGAGCAGAATTGGTCAAAAAGGACCTGAACCAGTTCCCCCTTGAAGAAAACAATAAATGCATCAAGATCAAATGTTTACTCACAGCTAGAAATTCGTGCAGAATATTACAATTTTAGGGGATTAAAAGCAGCAGTATGCAGTTCTTAATTTTTGTCATTCAGAAAAATTCAGATAGCCTCTTCAGTTTAATTGTATTAGGAATTAATATCATATCTTTTTTCTTCATTCTGGCCAAAAGTCCTTTCAGTTAGGTTCCTAATACTGTAGGATAAGTTTTAATACTCATTTTAAGCAATATTTTAATTTGAAAACAAAAAAAAATACCTCTTGGAATCCTTTCATATAATAAAGTAAAACCAAATATTAGATTAAACAAATGTACTTAACCCAGTGAAAAGTATTGAAAGTTCTTTTTGATATATTACAGCTAAAATGTCCTGATTAAAAGTCAAATCCTTCCATCTTTAGTTACAAGGAGAGTTTCCAGCTGAAGCTAATAGTCCAAATTCTGGGATTAACTCAGCTGCGTAGCAGTGGAGTTTCCCTAGTAGTATCCCTTCATATTTGCATCCATACAAAAGCCAAATCAGTTCCTAAACCCAAAATTTGGTAAGAAAAGCAGTCTGACTTGTTTTGAGGGGGGAAGCATGTGGGGAGAGGTAATGGTATGTATTACCAAAAAATTGCCACTGAATTATTTCAGATAATTTTATAGTACCCAGGATCCATTACATTGTTAAGGTTTTTTTCTCCCAAGACCTTCTTTGTTTCAAACTCACTGAATAAAAATACTTTGATATAAAAAGACAAAAGTACTGCTCTGAAGTCTTCTTTCCACATTCCTACAGCATTGCCTCTGTTCACTGCCTGTAACCCCGAGATCTCTTTGTTGCAGAGGTGTTCCTTATGCTGCCAGCTAGCAGAAATAGTTTAGGACTTGGCGTACTGCTTAAGCAGGGCTCTCATTCTGGGCAGGACAGCCGCAGTCTTGAAAACCACAGCTTCCTTCTCCATTTATGACAGTTAGTAACTTCCATTGCAAATGTCAGATTTTGCTGAGCACTGAATACATGAGTGACTCCACACTACTCTCCTTTCCAGGTGATTGAGGCAATGCATATTATGATCTTAGATAAATAATGAAAACATGCAAGTTTCTTTAGTTAATTTATTCTGTAGTTCTATGTCATCATTAATGAAGGATCTGGATTTCATATAGGATTTTTACTCAAATCCTTCCATATCTAATTAGCTTTCAAAATTGGCTCTGGATATCTAAACACAGGCCAATATTTATAGCAAGTAGATGAGAAAGGAAATTGAAGGAGAGAAAAAAATATACACTGTTGGAAAGAGATGAAACATTACGATCTCAGCAGTCAATTCAACAAAGATTATTTAAGTTTTAGAAGATGACACAGCCCAGTAGCAGATCATTAAGACGGTCTTCAGGTGGTTTCAACTGCTGCCAAGACGTGAGGCAGTTATTCTGTTTTCATTCTTTGTGATGCAATGAGTCAGTTACCCATCTCTATAAAGGAATCTTTATCAGCTATTTTCAATAGATCTGAAAAGTTCTGTGGTTATGAAAGCAAGGGACTGATATGTAAACTTGATCAAACAGATTAGGCAAGGCTGTATGAGATCTTTGGTGTATGCTAGCTCTGCCTTTGTCAACAAGTCCTGACCTTCTCTCTCAAGCACGGGCTTCCTCACGACCCAAGTTACAGGGCTCTCTGCAGCAGCTTTTTGGTCTCATTATTGTCCACTGAGGATAAAGAGGGAATAGTTGCACAAATTTTGTCTAATTTTCTCTGTTCAGATGTGAATTACCATTTCAGAGATGAAGGACCAGTACATTCTGTGACCTTGCCGTCTTGTATCGTGATGTCATCCTGCTCCCAAAAGCCCTCTAACTTTGTCATTGAGTTTGCCCTCTAGAAGCCACGCTGAACATTGAACGAGGTAGCTTTATCTAGGAGACCAGTAGAATTCTTAGAGAATATTTGAAGATAAATAAGAAGAATTTTAACATTGAAAAGGGAAATTTCTGATTCCAGTACAATGGTTCTTTTTTCTAAAGACATTGGACAGAGAAATCCCCAAAAGTGCAGTTCATAATGTAGGTTCATCATCAGGTTATTAAAATTGTAAAACATGAAGATATGAACATACACATGCCAAAAAGAGCAGAATTTAGCATAAAAGTGAGAAATGCCTTGTAAATCCCATGTAAAAAAATAAGATACAATAAAAATACAGACATCATCACATTTCTTTTATTGCTTCTTAAAGAAATGTTGAAGAATTAAAGGATATATTGTCAAATAGCCAGGGATGTATTTTCAAAGCTGTATAATCTAAATTTTAATGTCATATTTCTTAATACTGAAATCTCAATCAACGAAACAGAAACTTGCTTTCTAAAGAACTGAGTTTCATCATTGTCTGTTATGAATTTGCATGGTGGCTAATGAGATTCAGGGTAGGGAGGCGGGGTTACAGCAAAAGTGTCTTGAGGACAACCTTGTATGTAATGAGGCTCTGAATCCACACTTCACAGGTCACGAGTACCACTAAAATCAGTGGGTTGCACAGCAAGTTGCAGCCTGGTAGACTGAAACTGAAAGTGCTTAATGGACTAATTGCCTGGAAGTTGGGCTTGAAGTTATGCCATCCCTTAATAATATCATTGTTGTACAATATAATTGTCACAATGAACAGGAAATACTTAGTGTTAATCAAAATATGTGATAAGTATTAGAATATTTATTAATAAGTATTGCAAGTATAAGTAAAGGCAGCTCTTAGGGTTTTTTTTTTCGCTAGTGTTAGGTTTTGTAAGATTTGCTTATCAGATGCTTTGTTGGGTATGTTGGTGTCAAAGTAGTTACATTAATTTATCTCCATGAAGGACATAGTCCTCTGTTTACAGACATGAATAGGCTTTTCAAAGGCATCTAATTCCTGCTGAAAGTCAATTCACTCCCTGCTGTATGTTGACTTTCGTTAGAAGTCAGGTACCTGATTCACTTAGGCAATTTTGAAATCCTAGCCATGTTTTAGTTTTGGAATCTACGCTGACCTGACAGTGTCCCTGAAAAGTTCGAACACTTGGAGCAAGGTTTCAGTGCAGTAATAGCTGAATTCATTTATTTAAAAGCCTTTTATAGTGAAAGCTTTGCATCAACCAAATAGCACAAGTGATGTTTACAGTTTGTTTGATTTAATCTTGGCCTCTGCTAGTTTTAATCATATTTGACAAATTTATAAATTGAATAACAAAGAGAAGGTTGGCCTGGGTGTGAAAAACAAACCAGCTCCATTTCTGAGACTGAATTCATCAAGAGAAAGAGGTCATGTTGGGGAAAACTTTCTGATTAACATTATATTTGAATAAAGTTCCTCTGGAGGTGGATTAATTTGTTTGGATGACTCTTCTCCAACAGCTATGGAAGTGGGGCTTTTTGCTATGACCTGCTGATGTCCCCATTCTGGGAAAAGCAGCACAGTGAGCCTTAGCTAAGAGAAGGGTCAGGATTTCAATCAATACAGTTTGCATCATCTGTTGTTTTGAGTTAGGTTACCGACATTTGGCTAATACTGTAATTCCTTGAAATCTTCAAAAAGTAGTAAAGTTCTTTCGTACAATTTCATATACAAGTTGCAGAGAATCACCAAGTGTTATCTTTCCCCCTGGGTTGAAAATACTGCCAAATAGACCAGTACAATCTGTCTGTTGGAGAAATTTCACAGTAGTGTTTTGTTTAATCCAGGAAATAAGAATACAACCCCTTCCCTCTTCCCTATTTTCCAAACATCTCTCATCAACAATGCCCATACAAGACTGTGATTACTGCTTAAAAGATCACATTCATTAATTTAGGAAAATTAAAGCCATTGTTCATCTAAGTGGACTAACACAGTCCTGTCTGTGTCAGATTCAAAAGAAACACAGTGGGTACACAAAGACAGACACTTCAGGTCCAAGTAGTCGGAAGCTTTATGGTGGTTGAGTCACCTTCCCTGGAGGTGTTTAAGGAACGGGTGGATGAAGTGCTTAGGGACATGGTTTAGGGAGTGTTAGGAATGGTTGGACTCGATGATCCAATGGGTCCTTTCCAACCTTGTGATTCTGTGTGATTCTGTGTGATTCTGTGTGATTCTGTGTGATATGGTCCATTTCTATACAGCTGCCTCACATCAAACCAGAGAAAACTACCATCACTGCAGATTTTTAAAAGCATTAGTAAATGTAAGAACAACCTTGTGGAATAGATTCACTTATTCATATTCTGTTTTTCTACGACTCCATTTTAATATTTGCCCACCATTCTCATGGTTTGAAATAATTTGCAATTTTTTTCAATAATTTGAAAAGATTTTAAAAAGTATACTAGTGGCATTTGTTTAAAATTAAATGTAATTTTCCTCAGGCTGCCTAGCTTTTGGGAAGTTTGATTAAAATTAGAATTAATAGCAAGTTATATATATATAACTTTATATATATAAAATTAGAATTCCAAGCAAGTGTGCCAGTTCCTGGATGCCGAATGAATTTCCTACTAGGTGTCCATGAAGAATCTCCCAGATCGAAGCAAGACAGCCTAGTTTTCAGACTTTATCTTTTAAAATGTCTTTCAAATATATTCTCCCTTTCAAAGCAATAGAACATGGTCAGTGTTTTCTGTTTGTGGTCTTACCTGAGAAAACTTAACCTTGCTTTTTCATATCTTTGGAAGAAAAAGACGCACACGAAGGAAAATTAAAATAAACTTTCATAACATTCAGATATACTGTTTGGAGCTGTCTCCTCTTTATGCTAACTTGAAGTTTGCATCAGAGTTTAATTTCTCACCTAAGAGGTTTAGTCTTATTACTGAATACTTACAGTCCAAATCAAAGAACTTTGAAGTTGTTTTGTTCAACTGTCCAAAATGCTGGAAACAAGCTGGTGGTCAAAATAGTGGGTGGAATCACCGTTCCTCACACCTCTGCAATGGTCAGGGAGACACTCTGTGACCACTACAGTCCATATTGCTGCAGCAGCAGCGATTGCTGGCTACTAATGTCTGGGTGTCACATTGCTTCCATCTAGTGAACAGGGCCAGAAGCAGAGATAATGCTGTCCAGAACCACCAGTTCAGAAATTCAGATATGAATTTCCTGAGGAAGGACCTCTGGATGCCATATAGTCTCTAAACCCTTTTCCAAAACAGTTCCAGCTAGTTCCCGCCTGTCTCGGTGCAAATACCTGCAATTTACTGGGTGATGCTGCTTCTGTGTCTGCCACTGTTCACAGTGTGCTCAAAGTGCCCTTCACATGAACTATTGACCACCACCCCATACGAAGAGGAAGTCACACCCCTTCCTCTGCAGGTATTGCATTTGGGCAAATACTTAGCTCTGTGTTAAACACTTTTCTTTGTAAATAGCATCTACGCAGCCACTTTTCTCAGCCCAATACATAGCAGATGGGTATTTTGATCGCTAGATGTCATTATTGTTGGCAGTTTCATTTGAGATGGCAAGGACTGAAAAGGTCAGTCAGTCTGTCAGCCCTAGGCTCCTAGGCAGGGGTATTACCCTTTTGGCAAGCAACACATAGCATCTTGGTTTGGCTTTGCATGTTGGATTTGGCTGCGTTCATGTCTTGGGAACTGATTCTGCTCCACTGGAATCAATGGAGACTTTTCTACTGGGCTCATTATCTGTCATTTTTCACAAGAATAAATTTCACTTTACAAAATAATCCAAGGAAATGTTGACTAGCCTTTTGCTTTGCTTTTACAACCAGCTGTGTAAATGTTAATTCTACTCATGCAGTACTGTGTTCTACATCAACTTCTTACCAGGGATCATTGGTCTACAAAATAATAATAATCTAATTATAAGGAAGACTCACTTAAAATTGAAAGTATCCAAATTATTATCTCTAAGAATTCTTTGCTAGTCACTCATTTCGTCAGCTGGAAAACTCTAACAAGTATCACATTTTCCCTGAACCTTTCTGCAGTTCCACAAGGACGGATTTTGCTCTTTGCTGACTGCCTGCGGCAACTTGTTCTTTCCTTCAACATTCTTCCCTCAGTCCATACTTGCAAGATCCTCTTCCATCCTTTTTTTCTTTACATTGACCTTAGTGAATCTTAGTTCACCAAAACCTTCTTCCAGCTCAATATTATCGGGTTTCCGCTGTTGAATATTGCACTTGAAAGCAGACTCACTGTCAAAAAAAGATTTTTGCAAAACAAACTTCTCTTTATTCAATATAGATTCAGAGCCATTCCTCATCCATTAAATGTAATGATAAAGATGTGCCTTTATTATTTTCATTCCTACTTCCACTGGGAGTCGCAAGGTATTTTTTAGGAAGTTGGAATGAAAGTATCACATACAGGTACTTGGATGGAGAGCAGCAGAAGTGTCTTTGACCCCTTGACAGCTGCAAGGGATATTCTGAGCCTTTTTGTATATCCTGTTGGGCTGCAATTTGCATGGATGCTTACGTTCTCTACAGACGCCTTCAGTGAAGACTGATGAGTTAATTCAGCTTCATAGTACCAATATTTTTTGCTTTTGGCTTACTATATTTTTAGTAAATGAATGGGTCTGCATTGCCCTGTGAGGACAGTAACAATCAGTAACTCTCCAGAGTTCCTCATGTATTGGGGAAACAGTAGTACTGACTTCAATTTTTTTCCCTTGATAAGGTCTAATCTTCATGGCTGCTATAAAACATCACCATGGCATAGATGTTAAATATTTTCTCATCAGTTTCTCAGCCACGATTTCACTGGCATTTGAGTAGAATTTCTCCCACCAGTGCCAGAGGCAACAATAAGATGTTCTTAAAGCATTTTTCCCTGATGCCTTTTGTAAACAAAGTGCATGGGATCAAATTGTGCATGTGCATTTGTGTACCTCTGCTCTATTTTAAGCATTGGCCAGTTTCAAACAAAATTGCCAAAGAGGGAGAAAGGACTCACACAGGATCAACTGTCTACACCTGTTGATAAACATTAGCACTCCACCTGAGAAAAAAATCTGAGAGGCAGGCTCACAATTTGTTAGATACAGGAAAAGCCACACAAAGCAGGTCGAGGAAAAGTAAGTGAGGCACAAAGATAGAATGATGTTCGAAATGTCCTGTCAGCCAAGAAAGTGTCAAACAGAGCTTACACGTGCTTGCAGCATAGATCCGAAGGGAAAACAGCTTCATGTGGTCCACTGATCACAGACCTAAGCTTTTGTCTTATAATATATCTAGCTTTTAGTAAAAGTAGTCATCTTTGATTGACAAATTGTTTCATATCAGCAGTAAGATTTTCTAACCTTCCTTCTACAAATTCCTGAAATGCCAGGTTCCACAAAGCATGAAAAAGAGCACTGTGATATATTAGAATCTCTTAAAAAAGACCCCTTTAATCCTCCAGGACTTTAACTTACTTAGAGCTCAATCAGTGTGTTTGCTAGCTGCTTCTGTTAGCTTTTTTTGGATGCCCAAGGCTTAAAAGATTAAACAAGTGAAACTACAGAAATGTGTCACCATATTTGCAAACTATTTGGTCCTTGTATGCGACCACGTAACAGGTCTGTGCAATAACAAGAACTAGTACCTGCAGACCAGAGTCTACAACTATAAGAAAGCAGAGGACTTTGTTATGCTCTTAATGAACTTCCAGTGCCAGAGATTGCACGGTTGTTCTGGGCAACCTGTTACAGAGTATCATTAGTTTTAATTTTAAACATTTTTCCAAATAAATTGTTTGCGTTCTAGCATGCAGAGAACAGAATGTTCCCTTCCTTTTCCAAAGGAATGTTTTTTTTAACAGTATCTCCTCGTGGATTTGCTACCCCCAACCAGAAAAATCCCTTTCTGTGAGGGACATTTTCTACAGTTGCTTTACTGTGCTCCAGATTGTCTGCTTGATCCACTTTTTTCCCCCGCTTTTGAAGTGTGGTACTAAAAATCAGATCCAGTGACACAGAAAATATTTTGTTAATAGAACATGGAGCAGCATGATTATTTTTCACATCTTACATAGAAAAACCTGTTCATTTAGGTTCTAGGCTGGTGCTTGCTATTTTAAAACACTGTTGATTCATCTTCATTTTGTCATGTGCTATTAATACCAAATTTTGGGGGGCAAAACTGTTTACCTACACTGTAGTACCTTCAGTCTACACAGATGATGATTCCTATGAACCAACTTACGTGTTGTTGTTGAACTGCTTCAGAAACCTTTCCCATATCCATTTTTGTTTGAATCTTAATCCTCCAGCATCTTTGCCACCTCTGACTGCCTGAGATCACCTTCAGACTTCAAAATTGTGTTCTCATCATACAAATATTGACACACAGCAAGTTCTACAGAATCCAGCAGATACCTTCTTCCAGTTTGAAACTAAACCATCACTCTGCATGTACTGTTGTCTGAATACTGTTTCCCAACTGATTTTGCACTCGTCTCATGCTAGTTTCATCAAGTGTAAATAACATTAAGCTGCAATTGCGGTATTTTTATTCCAGGTTCTGAGACATGAGCTAGAATAATTTTGGCTTTCAGATCTCTGAGTGAATTTTTGCAACTGGTTACTAGGGGAAAAAAGTAGCTAACATTTAAAATCAAATGAAAGTAAATCTTGATTTACCAAGCCTCTTACACAAAACTCCACCCTGTCCTCTTACAGTTACATCTTATAAAATAGTTGTATTTCCAAAGCTACAGAAATAGATTAAACTACTTGAAAGATCACTTTGAAGAATTAATTCTGAAAAATATAGAAGTGCTTTGGCAATTTGGGTAGGATTTGGGCTGGTTTTTCTTTCCTCCACACCATGTATTTCTGTTCTACTGGTTAAAATCCACTAAAAAAACTCAAACATCAGCATGGAATATTTTTCTATAAATATTAGTTCAATTTCCATTTAAGTTTGTACACCACATCCTATTTTAGGATACGTTAGACATATTTAATCTGATTGACTAAAAGTACTGAAATACAGAACAATTTTTGTGGGTGTATGTGACAAAAAGATTTTTCAAGATTGATTTTTCCTTTATGTGTCAGGCTGTTGATTATCTTTTTGAAACACTGATGTCTGTGAGGATAGAAGTAATAGAGCTGTGTGACCAGCAGATTATAGAAATATCCATGCTTCAATTCCAAACAAACAAATCTTGTGGATTTATAATGAATGTACTGAATGTGAGTGATTTCATTATTAATTTGCCTAAGGCATCTTGGCTTATGGTCCACTAGCAAATGCCTACCTGACAGAAAAAAAAAAGTATAAAACGTACTTTGTGTTCCTACCATATACCCATTGTAAATAAATCTTCCTTGCAGGGAAGATGGCCTGAGCTAAAGCTCAGTCGTGCTGTTCCCTCTCTGAACCCTGGAGAGTTACATGTTAAATCTTAGAATCTCTAGGTTGGAGAAGACTTTTGAGATCATCGGGTCCCACTGTACCTGTGTACTACTAAATTGTATCCCTAAGCACTTCATCTACCCATCTCTTAAATACCTCCAGGGCTGGTGACTCAACCACCTCCCTGGCCAGCCTGTTCCAGTGCCCAATGACCCTTTCTGTGAAGAAATCTTTCCCAATGTCCAGTCTGAACCTGCCCTGGCACAGCTTGAGGCCATTTCCTCTCGCCTCCTGTCACTTGGGCGTAGAGACCAACTCCCACCTCACTGTAACATCCTTTCAGGTAGTTATAGACAGTGATAAGATCTCCCCTCAGCACTCACCAGCTGTGTAAGGGAGATGTCTTCCACACACTTTAGGAACCTCCTAAACTGTTTCCTCTCAGCTGTATTATAATTCCAGCAGACAGCTGGCAAATTGAAGTCCCCCACAAAGACAAGGGCTAGTGATTGTGAGACTTCTCCCAGTTGCTTGTAGAGTAACTCATCAGCCTCTTCTTCCTGGCTTGGTGGTCTATAGCAGACTTCCACCAGTATATCTGTCTTGTTAGGTGCTCTGGTGATTTTTACCCATAAGCACTCAACCCTATCATTACCATCATTAAGCTCTAGGCTATCAAAACACTCTCTAACATAGACGGCTGCCTCACCACCTCTACTTCCTTGCCTATCACACCTGAAGGGTTTATGCCCAGCCATAGCAGCACTCCAGTTATGTGAGTCATCCCACCATGTTTCCTTGACAGCAATTATACCATATTCTTCTTGCCTTATAATTACTTCTAGTTCCTCTTGTTTATTGCCCATGTTGCGTGCATTGGTGTAGATACACTTCAGCTGGGCTGTTGATCCTGCTACACTCCTAAGTGGAATAGTCCCAGTTCCTAAGTGACTACTCACTGAATTTTCTAACCCATCAGTAACTTTTACATCTGTGCTGCCATTTGAAGTGCTATCTCTCACTTCCTCAGAGGTGGCAGACCAAAGGTCCTCACCTGCACACCATTCCCCAGACACTGGAGTGCCATTCCCAGGCTTTTTCCTATCAAGCCTGGTTTTGTCCCCCTCCCCCTTCACATCTAGTTCAGCGCTCTATTAATGAGCCCTGCTAGCTTCTTGGTAATTATCTTTTTACCCTTTGGGGACAAGTGCACCCCATCCTTGGACAGCAAGCCTGGTGCTGTGTACACCAGTCCATGTTCAAAGAACCCAAAGTTTTGCTCCTCACGCCGAGCTTGGAGCCAGGTATTTATTTCTTGGCTCTTCCTAGTCTTCCCCTTGTCATTCCCTGTAGCTGGAATGACAGATGAGAACACTTACCGTGCCCCCGATCCCTTCACTGTTCATCCTAAGGCCCTGAAGTGCCTTTTAATTGCCCTCGGATTTCTTGTATGGATTTCATTACTACCTACTTGGAAAATCAATGGTGGATAATAATCCATTGGCCTGACCAGGGTTGGAAGTTTTCTTTCCACATCTTTAACCAAGGCCCCAGGTAGGCAGCAGATTTCCCTATGTAATGGGTCTGGTCTGCAGATCGGGCCTTCTGTTCCCTTCAGAAGGGAGTCCCCTATGACAATGACCCATCTTTTCGTCTTCACAGAAGTCGGTTTGATGGACGGCTTAGGGTGTCTTAACCTAGGGAACATTTCTAGGCTGTGAGACCCACCATCCTCATTGAGGTTTGCTTCCACTTGCAGAGCTTCATATCTATTTTGCAAGTCAACCTGGGAGGTTGAGGCTGGCACAGGGGAGATACGACTGCTGCGCCGGGCTGGTATCTGTTGCCATTCTCCTTCATCTCCTAAATTTCTCTCCTCGGCTGACTGGAGAGAGGATGGGGAGTCCTCTGTCATACAAGGCATGTCTACCTGTTGGGTCTCCCGACAGGGAGAACAGGGTGTTATACCAGTGGTCAATCTCCCTCTCACATTCCTTGATAGCCCTAAATATAGAAAACCCACTTTGTAGGAAGCAGGTTAATACAGTAAAGTCATCGCTTCCTTGATTTTTATAAACTGTGAATGGGCTCACGAGAGGAATTACATCACAACTGTTTGATAGCAGTAATGACTGCAATAAGCAATTTCCAGCATGAAACAGCACAGAGCTAAATGGGGCCTCTGGAAGCAAATAAAAGTTAATAGAAATAGCAAACAACAGAGACAGTGTAGAACAGGGCCACATAAAGGCAAGTAATGAGAACTCACTAAACACACTTCTCATCTTCTTAGTACCACTAGGAACTGACAATGGATGTCTATGAGGACTCAGTGTAGGTTGAGACTTTTAAAAGGGAAGCACAGGTCTCCTTTCAGATACATGGTAAAGTGAGACATATTTAGGGCTACCTTTTAAACAAGTTGCCCTTACACATGTAAGAAAAAAAGCCTGCTGCATGCAGCATCCTCGTAATCCTATTACCTTCGTGAGCTGCAGCAGGGGACTATGTGACACAGCTCCATAGAAAGTGGGCAATGTGACTGCAAGACCCCAGGTATTTCTTTCGACATGAATGTAGCCACTGCATGCTTCCTGCAGCACACGCTGAGCTGGGGCCCCTTCGCTCCTGGATAGTTAATAGAATCACAGAATCACTGAGGCTGGAAAAGACTTCCAAGATCACCAAGTCCAACCATCACCCCCAAACCACCCTGCCTACTAAACCATGTACTGAAGTGCCACTTCTACACTCTTTTTGAACATCTCCAAGGATGATGACTACACCACTTCCCTGGGCAGCCTGTTCCAACGCTTGACCACACTTTCAGTAAAGAAATTTTTTCTAACATCCTCCCCTGGCAGAACTTCAGGTCGTTTCAAAAGCACACACAGCCCTATCCCACAAGAGCTGCTGTGTTTTCAGTACCACGGTATTTCCCTGCCCTTGCGGGTTGGTGTTCATGGTTATCCAGCCCTCATTTTCCCAGGGAGCAGACCGGCCAGCTAGGCAGCCATATGTGCTGGGGCCCTCCCAGGCTCCTCTTTCCCTGATGCCCATCTGCAACCCCATCTTCAGGCTCTGCAGCAGCAGAGAAGGCTGCACCTCGGGCTGTCTGCCTGGTCTCCACCAGTCTGTCTCGCCTCTGACAGAATATTCGCTGCCCAGCCAGTAGTTCATACTTGTTCCCTGAAACATCCATGTATTCCCTATACAACCAGCAAAGAAATCCAGCCTCTCTGCTATTCCCAATGATATCCTAATCCAATAACACTAGTGGATATCCAATATCCAATATTCAGATAGTCTCAGCTCTTTCTTGTAGCCACAGCTAGCCAACTATGATATCCTAACTATTTTCCACATTTTTAATACCCCTGTCTCCTGCATTGCCCCCTGTCCTCTGGCCAGGGCATCCTAAACTGGCAGTGGCAAAGCAGGCTGCTAACAGACCAGACAACATCTTGCCCTGCCCTTCCCTCAGGCACACTTCTGTCCTAGGCACATATCTTCACAAATCTGTAGAAATCTAATCTTTCATATTTCTACACCTGCATCAAATATAGTTGAAAATAACAAAGAGGCTCAAATGCTTTCAAAGACTCCAAACTGCTGTGTTCCCAGCTCATTACCAGTAAGAACTGTAAGCAGGAGGCTGTAAGCATGACATACTTCTAATACTAAACACATATTGTGATGGTGGGAAAGAAATCTGCATCTGACTCAATCCAGCTGCCAGCACAAATACTGTAATAACCAAACAGAATCAGGGCATTCCAGGAAAAAATATTGGCATATTTCGGGATCAGTGTAAAATGTAAACAAATTATAGCATTTAACATTAATCAAGCTAGAGATAACTCTGAGGTACTCCAAATACACTGTGTTACTAGCAGATGTAATACCACAGACAACTGCAGTATATTTTTTTTCAGAGGATAAATCCTAAATTGCATGAGATGGGTTCTGAAAGATACTTATGGAAGTAAGTAAAACAGCTATAGCCTGTATCTCCAAAGGCAGCTAATGATGATATCTGCTCAAGATGCATAGAAAGTGAAAAAGAATTAGCATGTTAAACTGTATTAAGAAGATGTGTTATAACGCTATATAGTTCAGATATATGTCCTTATCCTGGTTCTTATTGCAATAGCTTGACAAAAAAAACACAATTACAAAAATAAAAAAATAAAGCCCAATTAAATATAGACTATTAAAAATAGTCAAATCAGAGGTCACTAAATGCTGATTCCCAAGGCACACAGATAGAAAAGCAAATTGTCAAGACTACTGCAGATCTGAGTGGTGAAATAAGCATAAGTCTTGCTTATACTGTGACTGGAAAGAAGAGGGGAAAAAAGGGGCTGAGAGGATGACTGAGAAAAGCCAGTTCTCCAGAACAAGCTCTGCTCGGTGCTTAGGAGGGCAGCTATCCATCTTACACAAGGTACAACAGGAATAAGGCTCACATGTCTCATTCAAGTCCCAGGGTGCCCCACAGAACGACCACTTGCAGAATAAAAGCAACAGAAAAGGTAAATATTGCAACCCATTTGGTTATCTCTGCTGAAGCAGTAAAAAGATTGAATTAGAAAAAAATGCCAAAAAAAGGGGCAAATGCAAGGGCAAAAAGTGCACTTTTAAGATGTGTTTAGTTAAAGCAGAAAAACAATAATGTAAAAAATGCAGTAGAATTTTTTAAAATTATGTCTACACAAATAGTAATTGTGCCATCTGAAATAAAATAATGCTTCTGAATCATCACTCATCCAGGCAGATGGTGTGAAGAAAAAAATGCCCTCTCCTGTAAAACACAAAATTTTACAAAAATTGTATGTGGAAGTTTTCTTTTTAGCAGCTGTCATTAGGGATTCACAATCAGACCAATAAGCCTCTTCTGTTCTCCTAAACACCGTTTCCCATGTTACTAAACTGCTCAGGAAGCACAGGAATAAATCAAATTTACATTAGAACAATATATGTGCCTACAGAAATACAGATGCCATAACACAATATTTATTGAAAAAGTGAAATCTGTGTTTATACACTGCAACCACCTTTAAGGATTTTCTTCTCCACTGAGAAAAGCTCAGGAAAGCAACAGCCTTGTTACAAACAGACACAAACTGCTAAGTTCATTTCCAGCTTTGGTAAATGCTGTGGACTGTTTAAGGGCAAAGCAGTTACACAAACACATTTTTCAGGTGGGGCTAAACTGATGGATTCAAACCAAAGAAAGATCTGGCCCTTGGCACTGTGAGGACAACTCTTTCCCATTAAAATAATGCCCTGCTCTCTCCAAAGCCTTCTGGAGTACCCACATTTCCAAATCTTGCAGCAGTTAGATGTTAGAATAGTGTAGCAGGAGTACGGTGTAGAAGTACATTTACATTAAAAGACCCATAAGAAAAATTAATACCAGTGTGGCAAACACATGTAGCTGTCTGAATCTTTTAGATTGTATTTTAAGTGTTCTATTCCATCATCACGTTCTACTTTAAGAGCTATTTGCTTTTTGCAGAGGTTGGAAATTGGTCCATAAGCTTAGCATCAAGGATTAGGATAGTGTTCAACAGAGACAGGCAGCTGTGATAATAGATCATTCAAAACTCACATTTTATGAAATTCAAGTCTTTCGAAGTGATTTTCCTACCATTTCTTGAATTATCTATTCATTTGATGGCATGTTCTCACTGAGAGATATTCAGTTATCAACCAGCTATTAGAAAGATAGGTGTAGCATGCTGAAAGCAGCAAGGAAGTATAAAATCTGACCCTATAAAAGCACTATTGTCACTGAGTTTTGCTCCCACAACAAGAAGCTATGACAGTACTAATAGCATGCAATCCATTTATTCTCACGCACAGAAATGGCTTGTAAGTTATTTAAAAATTAAGTAACTGATATTTTTCTATTCAATAAAATATCATATGTGTGTGGATCATATTTCCAGGTAACACTGACCAAAGTAACTATTTGCTTAGTACTACAAACAGGCAGACATTAGGAAACGTGTCGGGCTTTTTTTCCAAACACCTTTTCAGTGTGTGTAAGGGCAGTATGAGCTGCACTGCTCCAAGACATAGAAAATTCTAGGTGGTGATTTGGGGTCGAGTTGGGATTTTGCACTTTGCAACACAAAAGAGAGGCGTTTGCAGAGGTCAAAATGCTGTTATATAAGCAGAGATTCCAAGCCTGTCAAGCGAGAGGGCTTTTTGTTGCTCCTGCAGTACCACGGGGACGCAGTCAGGCCCCCATAGCAGCCCCCCAAGCAGAGGGTTGCTTTTAGCCCCACACACCGTCCCTGCTCCCCCTTCCACAGCTGCCAGGCTGAGCTCGGGCGCAGAGAGCCAGGGCTGACCCTAGGCACGGATGTCTCATCTGACGGAGCTGAGAACCAGCTGTTTCAGGCAGGAGCTTCTCAAGGGGAGGTGAGAGCATGACAAGGTTCATGGTTTGCCTTGGCTCAGTTTTGGATCCTCAGGGAAGTCCCACCAGTGATGTCCCCGGATCCCACCAGCCGTTTGCCTGACACAGCGCTGCACAAGGCTGTTCCTGTGTCCTGTGACTGGAGACATGATCAGCGCCCGCTGCCAAAATGGGAGCCTGCTCATTGAATGCTCTCTAATTTAATTTGCCTGTCATGGACTCAGGCCATTTTGTGCCAGAGTGTCTCTAACCCTCTCTATCGGTACACTAGCACAGCTTGTCAAAATGCTCTCATGCTCTGCGCAAACAGCTAAATGAGACACTTGTCCCTTCTAATGCAGTGTATCAAATCCATGCACACAGCTCCTATGCACGCTGTCTGCTGAAAGGCAGATGTTTCTGTTCATTGAAACTCACTCACTATAATTAAGACAGTTTTTATGTCTTCAGTTCTATTTTTCAGCATCTATTCTTGTGGCTGCGTTTGTGCTCCTGACAAATACAGTATCAGCAGTGAGCGAAGAGAGACCTCAGTTCCCACTCAGGAAGTAAACGATTATGCTGTTCTTAGACCACCACCTGAGGTTTGTGTTTTACAGATTCCTGAAAGCCTCTCCTCCTGCTTTCCTTGTTGTGAGATAATGAATGTCGCAGGAAAATGCACTGGCTTTGTTTATGAGGAGGACAAATACTCAGATGGAAGTTCTGTTGGAAACAAGTTATCAGACTCGATTTTTGGTCTTCTAAAGAGTAGACTTCTATATCCCAGGTTAGTGCTTCTGCCACAGGTTTATGGACTAATTTCATTGGGATATATCTGTGTTAGAAAAATATTACTATGGGCCTGAAAAGTTCTTCAGTTAGTAAGAGACTGAGAAGTTGAGGAAAAGGTCTGTTAAGCGTGCTTCCACGTATAAGTATTGATCTGAAAACCGACCTCTGTGATACTGCTGTGATCATTATTGAGGCTGCACCTACGTGGTGGGACAAGAACTCTCCCTAGTATGTCCCATAGTTCAGGTCACCTTCTCCTCCACACCAGGCTTTGTGAGAGGCTTGTTGGAAAGCAGCTCAAATCACCTCCTTTGCTTGTGCCACCACTTCCTTTTGAAGGAAACCTGGAGGTACGTGTAGGCGTCAAGCCCAGTCTCTGTATGTGCCACTGAGTCGTGGTCAGGGAAAGCTGAGGGACCAGAGCTGCAGCAAACATCATGGAAGAGCTCAGTCTTGCAGCCTCCACTCAGCACGTTTCACATCTTCAATTTCTTTATCTTCCTAACACAATTATAGAGAGAAAAGGCAATTACTAAGGTCACAGTGGAGACATTAAAACACTGCCTTCTTTTTTTTTTTTTTTTTTTGACCAAGAAAGGCTTTGCTCTAAGGAATAAATTCTGTGTGATCTATTTTAGTGAATAATACAGCTAGCTAGCTGGAAAAAAAACCCACCATTTTCATCCTGACTGTCAGGCACGGTCTGCGGCACGACAGACTGGTGATGGAGCAGGCCTGATAACTGTTTACCAAGCTGAGACAGAACAAATGCATGTAATAGTCATTGTGATTCTGGTTGTTCTTTATTCATTGGCTGTCGGTAGCTTTGAAATTATTTTAATTTCCTCTTGCTGCTCCTCGTTTCCTGTGCCATCGGTACCAACCAGCAAGTAATCTGTTAGGAATGTGTTGTGTTTTACACAGCAGCAGGCTTGTTCGATGTTAAGAGCTCTGAGTACATGACGCTGCCTTGTCATTACCTGACATTACCCTTCCTTCATATCAATACCAATGAGACTAGAGGAGCTTCCAGGAATGTATGGGTATTGAAAATTCACAATCTTTCCCCTCTACTCTTTTCAGCGTGTTCAGATCCCAAGTTTAGGATCCTGCCTTCCAGACACTGAATCTTCATCACTTCTGGTGAACATTAGAGACAGAATTGAAAGCTTATCCAAAGGATTAGATCTTTGGACAAGACCAGTGTACTGACATGATAAAAGAAGATCATAGAACAGGCTATGCAATGTTTTATTGTAGTCTTCATTTGTTTGCATTCTAACTTGGCTTCCTTTAGTGAGTAGCATTATTTGTTGGGTTCTCTTTTTTTGGTCTTTGATTTCTAAGTATCTCAGTCTTCAGATGAAATAACCACAAGTTCTGCATTTTTCTTCCACTTAAAGTGTTACTTGTGAAATTTACTTGGGTGACTGGTTTCTCTTAGTGATTATTATCATTATTATTTTCCCTGCCCACGGCAGGGGGGCGGAACTCGATGATCTTTAAGGTCCCTTCCAACCCAAACTTTTCTATGATTCTATGATTCTGATTATTACAGTCCTAATGAAGTAATGAGGCAGATTTGGGGATTTTTTTTTCAATTTGTACATCTTCTACTTTGTGTGGTTACTCTAATCATGTCTGAAAAGTCTTGTTCTTACCCTAAGGGGCAGCCAAGTAGATTGAACTACCTTTTGACAATACATTTGTTTTCACCAATACTGAGAGCAGCTGAGGGGAGAATTGTCCTTCATGTCAAGTTTCACAGACCTTCCTGCTAAACTTATCCTGTTTTTCACTTTCAAGACTCCCTCAATTTACTGATTACTTCCAGTTACTTCCTGATTGACTCAGAGGTTTCATAGTATGCCAGTGACACCGTGACAATCTAAACCCACTTGTTGCTGATGAAAATAAATGTAAGGGTTCTTATTTACCTCTCTTGACCATTATTTTTTATCTGAATGTTGGAAGCTGTGCCCAGAGGAAGTCTACATATGCAGATTGATAGAAATCGGTGGACACTCATGGAAATATGCTACTTAGTACCGTGGCAGTTTCCTCTGCATTTATGGCACTCCCTCTTTCCCCTGCAAATAGCAGATGTAGCACCCTTATGAATTAATTATGTGATATCGAGGAGCAGAATGAGTTTCCGTATCTTCCTGAACTACAGTCTTCTGCTTCTAAATTAAAATGTTTGATTGAAAAGGAGATGATAGAAGGTTCCATTTCACTCTGATTGTTACATCAGCATTCTTGTAGCCTGTTTAAATGGAATTTGTGATGATGACCTCAAAAAGAATAAGGAAACATTCTTCTCCTTTCCATTCTTTATTTGCAGAGATTACAGAATACTTCATTCTGGCTTCTCCAGGAATAGCTACAGGAAAAAATTATAACGAATCATTTAATTTTACCTCAAGTTTTTTTCCCTAGACTAAAGTTTAGTATTTTTCTTCAGACTTGCCAATTTCACAGGTGGGGATGTCTATGCAGTTTTGGAGCACACGTCTTTTCAAGTCTATAAGGGCACAATTCAAAGCCATGGATATTTTTTCTTGCTCTCTAAGAGGAAGTAACTGTAAAAGTAGAATAACAACACTGAGGAGACCTGGAATACTGTCGCATAAGAACATTCAGGCATTGCAGTAGGGAAAACAGCAGAGTGAAGTCTTGCCACTGTTGTCCAGACAGATAATTTAAAAACTAGCAGAGGATTTATTTGCACATACTACTATCATACCTAGAGCAAAAATATCTGCTCGTTCCAAGATTTTAGTTGTTTAAATGTACTCAAGTGGATTTTCTAAGATTCATCTAGAGAAGAATCTAGTTTAACTTATGTGAACTAACGCCTCCAAGGCTTCTCTTTTATTTGTCCTATCAAAACAGGTTGAGAGAGTTGGCCTTTTTTAGCCTAGAGAAGGGAAGGCTCCAGGAGACCTTATAGCAGCCTTCCAGTACTACAAAGGGGCCTACAGGAAAGTTGGGGAGGGTCTCTTTATCAGGGAGTGCAGTCATAGGATGAGGGGTAAGAGTTTTAAACTGAAAGAGGGGAGATTTAGATTAGATATTAGGAAAAAATAATTTGCTGTGTCAGTGGTGAAGCACTGGAACAGGTTGCCCAGAGAATTCATGAGTTCCCCATAGTTATCCCCAAAGCAGCACCACTTTAAATACATATTTTGTTAAAATATTTTTGATCTATAATAGCTCTAATATTCTGAGAATATGATGCCAGGTAATTTGTAAATATTCTGCTTATTACCAAGCTGGGTTAGATACCTTACTAACACTTGTTTTAATAAAGGATCACAGTGCAGGTTGTTCTCTGGTATATTTAAGATGTTTCTCTTTTGTTGTCAGTAGTGATTACCATGAGGAGTCTCTTCTGAGTACTTTGGCTTCCAGTCCACTCTACCTCACTCTTCTCAGGGAGGAGAATTAATCTTGCACAGCAATGGGCTGCATCCATATTTGAATAAAGTGTGTTAAGTGTTTTGGATTTACATCATACTTACTAGTGTTTATCTGGAGTGGCATGTGCTCGTATTTCTTAAGGAGTCATTCAAGCCACTACTCTGCCTGAGAGAAATAAGATTGAACTTCAGTTCTAGCAGACATACTGAACACGGGCTATAGGTAGGGATGCTAGACAAGGTTCAGGATGTTGGTTTGTGGGCAGAGAAGAGTAAACTACTCCTAATATATCAAAAGTAAAGAAATGCCTTCAAGAATCAGAACTCAAATCAGGCAAGTGGCTCTGTGCTAATCATTACACTATTGCATGTGTTGTGGCAAAGACAGGAACTGGTTAAACATCCATAGATCTTGCCAGGTTATCTGTTCAGAATGTGAAACAAGTAAAATTCAAAAATGTATTCATTAAGGCAGCATTTTGAAGCCAATAAGCTATAGAAATTACAATTTTTCCCCAACAGCCTGGACTATCTTTGCTTATCAAAGTAAGACCCTGTGATTTCTGTTCACTGTGTACAGCAACTAGACCTCTTCCTGACAAAACTCAGAAACCTCAAGTGACCCAATTGAATATTTTCTTGGAAAAAATTATCTGAGTCTATAGAAAAAGACACAATGGTACTTTGAGCCTTCAGAGGGCTGCTTGTCTCTAACAAATAGAAAACGGAGCCCATAAGGAGAGAGAGATAATTCCACCTCTTACTAAATCACTCATATGTGTCCTGTGCTCCTCAGATAAACATCTCAGAAGGAAACTATTGCTTCCCTCTTCCTCTTGCTTATAAATGTCCCATTAACTAGCTGGATTTTTCAAATATGCATTCATACAGAGGTAGTTGAAGTATGGTGGTGTCTGCTACACTGCCTATGGTAACACGGACTGCTCGGAACTGCAAGTGTGAAAAACTGTTTTACTGAACAGCCATATTTTTTTTCTGATGTCACTTGGAGATACTTTGGTTTGCTACTTGTGGTGAAACAGTAGCGGTTCATAGAATCATAGAATCATAGAATTGTAGAATCGTACAATCATAGAATAGTTTGGGAAGGGACCTTAAAGATCATATAGTTCCAACCCCGCTGCCATGCGCAGGGACACCTCCCACTAGATCAGGCTGCCCAAGGCCCCATCCAACCTGGCCTTGAACACTCCCAGGGATGGGGCAGCCACAGCTTCCCTGGGCAACCTATGCCAATGCCTCACCACCCTCAGCATGAAGAAATTCTTCCTAATGTCTAGTCTAAATCTGCCCCTCTCCAGTTTATACCCATTCCCCCTTGTCCTATCACCACAAACCTTTATGAATAGCCCCTCTCCAGCTTTCCTACAGCCCCCCTCAGGTACTAGAAGGTCACTGTAAGATCTGCTCAGACCCTTCTCTTCTCCAGGTTGAACAACCCCAACTCTCTCAGCCTGTCATTATGGCAGAAGTGCTCCAGCCCTCCCATTGTCTTTGTAGCCTGGACTTGTTCCAACAGCTCCATATCCTTCTTACACCGAGGGTTCCAGAACTGGACACAGTATTCCAGATGAGGTCTCAAAAGAGAGGAACGGAGGGGCAGAATCACTTCCCTCTCCCTGCTGGCCACGCTTCTTTTGATGCAGCCCAGGATACGGTTGGCCTTCTGGGCTGTGAGCGCACATTTCCAGTTCATGTTGAGCTTCTCATCAACCAGCACCGCCAAGTCCTTCTCTGCAGGGCTGCTCTCAATCACATCATACCCCATCCTGTATTGAAAATGGGGATTGCTCCAACCCAGGTGCAGGACCTTGGACTTGGCCTTGTTGAACCTCACGAGGTTCTCAGAGGCCCACTTCTCCAGCCTGCCCAGGTCACTCTGGACGACATCCTGTCCTTCCGGTGTGGCAACAGCACCACTCAGCTTAGTGTCTGCTTCAATTCCATTTTTTTCCAATGGATAGGTGTACCTTTTCCTTCTCTCCTTTGAGTGTTCTATACTTGTGCCAACATTTCACAAGGGATGTAGAAACATGTCTGCAGTGTTTGGGCTTCATGAGATGTTTTTGAGCTAGTGATTATGCAGACCGCAACAAACCTTCCATGGCCTTGCCAGCTACAGACTAGGTCTGCAACAGTCCTCTAGGCCAACTCTGTTCTCACCATGCAACTTCCAACCTTTCCTCTATCCTTCCCTGTATAGACTAGGAAGTTGCTATGCCAGACTCAAATGTCACATTCCCAGTTAAAACATCTATTATACTGCCTGCATTTTTCATAAGCACCCTTCAGCTCCACCAGCTTTACTGCCCATTCGTGCACTTCTGAAGCTGTGATTGTGCTCTCCCTGCACAGATCCATCTGGGTGGAAACACATTTCCTGAGCCGACCTCGGCTCAAAGCCAGCTCCTGGTGATCAATTGCTTAGTACTTCACTTTATTCCTTAATTGTCTTCTTAGGTAATGCAAGTTTAACAGAACAGTACATTGACAAGATAAAAAGTTAATTTTCTCAGTCATAAAATATAGATGTTGGTCAAATGGCCAGAACTGAACAATAAAAGCCCCTCTTATTGTTAGCCTTGATAGTGATCTCATAGCTTCCATGGTTGGAGTATATGCCCAGACTGCAAGAGGTCTAACTTCAAGTTGCACCAAGCATTCAAGCTGGGTTCTTCCTTCTCCCAGGGAATATCTTGCTGACAGTACAATTTTCATATATAACATTTAGTTACATAGGAACAGGGCCTGAAAACCAGGTATTTCACCTGCTAGGTTACCCGAGAGGTAAAGTTATCACACTGTGAGTGTCTAAATATTTTATACAAATATCACTATGTAATACAGCTACACTAAAAGAGAGGGAGGTAAAGACCTGCCCTAGCATAGCCTATCATCAGGTAATTACATTATGCTTCAACACACAGGATATTTCTGGCCTCAGATTCTTCAGAACCATTGCATCTTTCTGAATTTTTCCTCAGCTTGTTACTGAAGGGTGAAAAAAAAGCTGATATTTATTTTGTTATTGCTTTGTCTTTTCTTTCGGTCGCTGCTGGACATGATGGGATCATGCTTAAAGAGCTGCAGTTCACGGATTCCGAGGTCTGATACTAATTCTGTCATAGTAGTCACTATAGAGAGCCCCCTCCCCCTCAGTTCAGTGAGTTTGAATAACAATTTCAGTACAAACACTGTGGCGTGCCTTAGATGCAAAAGTAACACCAAAGTTTGCTGGCAGGCTTGTGCAAATTAGTGCTAGTGCCTGTCATAACCTACCACTCTTGTTACTCCATTAAGCGGTATAAAGACATTCTGGATAAAATGATCCTGTCCAACTGATATATACATGTGTCTGGCTCCAAAATCTGTTGCTACGGCAGTCTCTCTTTTAAAATAATACCTTTCAGAATCAGTATTTTAAAGAATGACAATACTTGCATAGGGAAAATATTATTATAATGTAATTTTATTTTATTTTGGTGTACCTGTACTCCAGATTCCAATGCCCTTAACTGTGGAAATACTTTGGATTTAGTGGTAATTTTCTTCCCCCCCCCCACTGAAGTGCAGTTAATCCGTTTCTATTTGAAATGTAACATTCTTGAATGTAAGAGGGGTAGGGAGCATTCAGAGGTAAAAGCTTCAAAACCGTAAATTCTCCAATTCCTTTTCTTATTCCACACAACCACCTCCTGAAAAAAAAAAAAAACCAAAAAACCTAGAATAACCAAGGACTTTTCTTTATCTTTATGGGGAGAGAATGATATAATTCTGAATCAGATGAATGGTGTATTCAAATCTGTGTGGTAGCAACCAGTGCAGGATGTCTTAGAGAAGACTTCCTGAACTTTATTAATGGATAGCTATGAAAGAATCTGCTTATCAGAGAAATTTATCATTTATGTATTTCATTTATAATGTAGCTTATGTCCAGAAATAGTGCAGCTTATATTCCTTAGAAGATTGTCATGTCTAATATTGAATGGTTCTGTTCAGACGGATGTTACTGTCATACTTAGTTCTGTGTAAAAGAAATCATGCATTGGAGTTTCGTGGGTCGAGTGTAACATTTTAAACATCTAGACAGAATGCGTAAGAGAAAAGCAGTGAAGAATAAGGCCAGTGTTACTAAAACTGGCATGTTTCTACAGAAAAGGCTCCTGCTCAAAACTCTCGAAGACCTTTAGCACTGAGCCATCTCCACCCTCATCATATGATATTCTAGCTGACCCAGAAAAGTCTCACTCATTTGCCTGTTTCTCCATCCTTCCAATTGAAGGGAGGCAATACACATTTTGCATTTCTAATAATTTTTTTACAACTATGTAAACACCCATGTATCCCTTTCAGACACACACTTTGCAAAGTTGGTGGAAAAGTACTTATTTTTTCTTATAAGGCAAAATGACATATGATACTACTTCAATTAAGATAACAGCAGTAGTGAAAAGAACAAAAATATCTTTTCTTCTGATGAAGCATCTTTCTCATGAAAAACTACCTAAGTTTTATCAACACTGACTAAATTATTAATCATTTCATTTTAAGGATCTGACTGTACTGTGGATTTCAGTTATTGCTTTCCTATTTCTCATACTATAAAAGATGCACACCCTTCATCCAAAGGATAGTTTTATTGCTTTGAAACAATCCTTTCTGCATGTTCCATTATGTCCCAGCTCAGCTCACTTACAGATTTTAGCCGGTCTGAAATTAATAGTATGGTGGGCATGAAAACATTAGATTCAAGTGTAAGGGGAAGCAGCAATATACTGATTTATGTAATCTTGCAAGTTAGGGAAGGCTGGAGTTTGATTTTGATGTTTATTCACTTCCCGCTGGTTTGGTTTCTTGGTGACAGTTGCCACCACAGCATTTGAGAAAGGAAAGAAGCATCCTCCTCTATGACTGTGAACATGGCCTCCATCACACTGAGGAGCTGCCCAGGGTCACGTGCAGTCTGAGGCTACCAAGACTTGAATCTGCAAAATGTTCAGCTTAAAAACTGTTCTTTGCATTACAAAGCTGTATGGTAGTCATACATTAAGCAGCAGTAGGACGTTGCCACACAGAGGGAAAGAGTGCAAGTGGCCCTTTCAGAGGGATGTGAAGGTGTCTATTGCTCCCATGGGAACCTATATATAACCTGCTACAGAACAAAAGCCAAAGTCTTTTTGTCCTCCTCGTTGTTGCCCTGGAGTAGAAAACTCCCCAGACAGGTAGCTTCTGAGCACTGTCAAGAAGTGCAGAAACGTTTGCACATATACAACTGTATGGGTAATTAGGGGCTCAAAGGCTGACACTGTAGTATGAGACACCCCAAGGCAGCTCAAGATCACTTTGGGAATTGTGTCTGACACAGACACTCACAACATTGGTGTACCACCTGGTTTTGAGCAAGTTTTCTCAGCTTTGGTTTTTTATGTAAAATGTTCTTGGAAAAAATACTTGTAGTTCAGTACTGCACTGTTTTGTGTTATGATGTCTCCTGGTATTACTGCCCTAACTAAACACACAATTCCAAGTTTTGCTCATGGGTAATGATACTGGCAGATGACTAACATCAAGTCAGAAAAGGAGAATTTAACCTCATGTGACAGTCTCTGGGAAAGACATACTGTTATATATTTCCCATGAGCTGCAGCAATTATATAGTCAGTGCTTACCATTTCAGCATTCCAGTTTTAACAGGCGGGAAGGGGAAGATCCTGGCACTTGTTCATTAACTTTTAATCCCATGTTTGCAGCATACCATAGTTTATTCTAGGCAAAATGATGAGTGAGAAGTGTTAATGAACATCATTAGTGTTACAGGCTGTTACTGTGGACTTCAACTCCTCAATTTTACACCAGGGGTTCTCAAACTGTCTTTGCGATGTACCATCACAATCAGGAGCTCTGTGGTACAGGGCAAGCTATGTACCACTGTAAAGTGCTCTGCACACTGTGAATGTTGCATGCACAGCTCCTGATTTGGTATAAACTTAGCACTCCAAAACTGTTTTAGGATACTGTTAGATAATCTCATCAATCTTAAGGACATTTGGCTAGATTCCAAACCACTAAGTTTAGGGAATTCAGTTACATAAAATATTAGCTATGTTTTTGAAGCTGGATGGAGGAAAATTAGGTTGAAAATATATTCCATTTAATCAGTAAACTGCTGTGAGATTTTGCAATCATTGATCTGCCCTAATCGTTCATCTAATTGCCATAATCACTCCTGACATCTGAGGCACACATATTCTTGTATTCAAACAAAATTATGAAAGAATGGTCTCAGAATAATTTCTGCAATGCAGGTCTCTTTTGGCTGAACAACAGCTATCTTTGCTCTCAGTAAGACAGAAAGCCTCATGATGCTGTTTGCAGAGAACTTAGGGTGAGGGAGCCACAGCCTGACCTCTCTCTACACCTCTGCCTTCAGCTCCTGGCTGCTTCTACCGTGTGCCATTCAAAAACATTCCATGGTATCTGTAGCTTTCAACCCAGAAAAGGAAGTATTAACTTTGACCTGTTCACTGGTGAAAATATGGAATTTATACCAAGCCTCTCTTCCTGCATTCTGACGGTGAGCCATGTCTCTGACACAGTTTTGAGGCAGTTGAGATTCACCTTTAAGCAGTCTCACTTAGAGCACATTTCTGTAGATTGCTTATGAAAATACCATGGGAAGATGGCATCAGAGCTGAGCAAAGATATGTGGCGTCTACCTTTTCTCCCTTAGCTTGAAGGTCCCCTCTTGTAGAAAGGAATTACACTGATTTTCCCTCTGTTGCTGACATACCCATGTAGGTATGCTTCATCTGCTTCAAGCCAGGGCCTTTGTTTTTATGCGTACTTATAGACAGTTTGGATGTTTATTTGCAGAGACAGGACTCTTACTGGGGCTATCGAACTCTTCCAAAACTCATATAAAACAAAAAAATGCAGCCTAATCACATGAATAAGAAGAGAAAATAATAATCAGACAACCTAGAATTTCTAAAAGTGCTGTGCTTGACTTAGCAACTTCAGTAAGTATAATTAGGTCATTTATAATGGAACTTGCACTGAGCATTCTACTTTAAAAGATACTCTGAGGTACAAAAAAAAGTGGGAAGATTTTCTTACAGTTCACAATGTGATGCCCCTTCTGTAATTTTTTGTAACTTGTCTCAAGAAAATTAGAAGACTTTTAGGACAAAGGCATGTTCTCTTCTTCATGGGTTGCCTAATAAAAACAATTGCAAGTTATACTAAGTAAGTATTATTTCCTCTAAAAAGATTATTAGCCCAGACTTTCCTACTCACAAGTAAACCAGACAGTGAGATGATTACATTAGTAAATTCATTAACATATCAAGCCAAAATAGGACTACCACTTCTACATACCAAAGCAGGTGTGTTTTATAAACTGAACTTACAGTGATGAATGTGAAAGTTGAATCTTCTGTTGACATTCATATCTACATCTTTACCAGTGAGGTGACTTAATACAGAGCTTCAAAAGACTGACTTAAAGCAAGTACTGTTAAGATTAGATGGAAAACTAGTGCTCTATGTGGTTATGTGAAATTCTTTAGATTTTGGGGGACTCAATTTTAGGGCCAGTGTTCTTTAATGTTTTATAAATTATCTGGATACCAGAATCAGGTGTAAATTAAGTAAGATTGCCAACGAAATGAAACTGGGAGGAGCTGTGGATTCCCTTGAGGGCAGAGACACCTTTCAGAGAGATCTGGATAGACTTGGCAATCACCAACCCTATGAAATTTAACAAAAGCAAGTGCCAGATTCTGCACCTGGGATTGGGTAATACTGCTTGTACTCGTACATACAAATTGGGAGAGAGAAGCTGGAGAGCAGACCTGCAGGAAGAGATCTGGGGAGTTGTTCAGCTTGGAGATGAGAAGAGGTGACTTCATGGCAGTCTACAACTTCCTTGAGGAGGGCAGTGAGAGGCAGGTGCTGATCTCCTCTCTATGGTGACCTGAAATAGTACACAACAAAATGGAATGAAGCTGCATTGAGGGTAGTTCAGAATGGACATTCGGAAAAGGTTCTTCACTGAGAGGGTGCTCTGTCACTGTAAGAGATTCTCCAGGGAAATGGTCATGGCACCAAGCTTGTCAGAGTTCAAGGAGCGTCTGGATGATGCTTTTAGTCATATGTTTTATTTTCAGGTAGTCCCACAAGGAGCAGGGAGTTGGGCTTAATGATCCTTACAGGTCCCCTCCAACCCACAATATTCTATGATTCTTTGATTTCCTTTGCATGTAAAGGGACCTGGCTCCCGCTCTAGAGCAAGGTGTCTACTCTTCTGACTCCTGGCAGGCAGCGGTCCCTCTTGTCTCCCTTGGCTATATTTTCCTTATTATTTGTAAATCAGGTTTGGAAAGATAAAATAATTCAGAAAGAAAACAGTGAAGGAGAACCATGATGCAGAGAACAATGCCAACACTGAGTGCTGCCCTTCTCTGTCCTGTACACTGGAAAGTTCTGAACTGTTCAAAGGAACATCCCAGCCTTTAGGGCACACTGAAAGCTCTCCCCAGCCTCACTTCATGAGCTAGCATTTGGTTTGTGAACATCTTGAGGAGGTGGAAAGGCCTCCTCCATCTCTGACAGTTAAGGCAAACTGTTCCTCTTCTCCATGGCTTTAGGAAGGATCCTGGCTTGTTCTGCTTCAGCCAGCCCCTGCTGCATAAAACCCCTGGCCCAGCAGCAGACAATCCACAGAAGAGGTAGGGCAAGAAGTATCTTGGCCAGGGCCACGTAATTGCAGCAAGAAGCGCCTACCTATTCTGGCTCACAGACCACTGCCCTGTATGCTCTGACACTGCCAGAAACCTCCCCACTGTCTTGGGCACATTGTGACAGAAAGACCTAGACAGTAAAGACTTTCAGGGAGCCCAGGGGCAAGCTTTGTCCAGCTGCAAATGATGCTTAGAATGATCTTCTTTCAAGCCTACTAAGTGAACTGTTCACCCTGCTAGGTGTGAATAAGCAGGACAGATGTTTTTTACACCAGAAAGTATTTTGGTTTGAGAAGCTGTTCATTTAAGGAGGGCAAGTAGACAGGTCTGAAGGCAGAAAATTGCTTTAGTTATTTGTTGGATGGTTATCCAATAAAATTATTTTCCCTGTGGCAACTTTAATATCCTTGAGCTAGGACTTAAACATACATACATACATATATATATATATATATATATACTGCTGCCTTAGGGATAAGAAGTGAAAGAACGAAATTTAAGAAAGAGCACTCCCTTTCCCTGCAGCCCTATTATACCAGTCCTTCCTAGGAGTGGGGGCAGAAAATGGACTTCCACTTTTTTGCTAGTGATAGATAGGCTTCTGTCGGGGCTGTGTGCCTGCATGTAGCTGTGATTGAATTGGATTTTGAATAAAACACTATAAAGGGTTATAGAACAGAAAATTTTATTTTTCTCTCCCAAACTTAAGATGTTAGGAAATTAATTTATCCAAAATTAGGGTTATTCTCTACTCTGTTTCATCATCCTGTACAAATTTTGCAATAATCATGCTTCAAATAGTAATGTAAACAATGTTAAAGCATCTTCTTCCTGTGTATTTTAAGTAAAACAATAAAATAAGAAAAACATGCAGGAAAGAATTCAGAGTGTGTGGCAAGCAAGTCTTTTGGCACTAAGTAGGCTGTTGGGGGTCCAAACCCGTAAAACATTTATGCAGAGTTTTATACAACACAGCAGCTGTTTATGTCAGTAGTCATTTGTGCTGTAAGATCTATGTGACTCTTAGGATCCAGATCCTGCTATTCTGTCATCTGATTGATTTTTTGTCTTCTGTGACGTTTACTCTTGAGGCTGAAATGGTGTGCATTGTCCTGGGAGCAGGATACTCGAAGGTATTTAGGCAGGCACAGATGTAAATAGCAGCATGCAAACTCCCTTTGGCCTCTGCAGCCCCACACCTCTTTGTCAGCCCTGTCTTAGAAGTTAGATTTGATGGTGTCAGGAAGTCGTGCAGGAGCAGTCACAAGTTCAGAACACGGCTCCATGCAGGGCTGACAGACACTCTTGCATAGCCACTGCTGGTGAGGTGAGGTGAGCAGGAATCACCAGAAACAGCAGGCAATTCCTCAAGAGTATTTAGCAGGTTTTGGCGCTGATGTTCCCGTAAACTTTATAGCTTGTGTTAAGAACATTCGCCTAGGATGTAGCAAATCTTCATGGAGACTGCCCTAAGCATTGCCTAAACAGGATGGCATTACCTCTCCCAAAACGTGTGGTGTTTTGATGTAGTAATTATCCCAGTTTGTTGGACGAAAGTCACACAAGCGTTGTGAGTCAGACAGCACTTGGCCTAACACAAATTCATAGGCTTGAAGAGGCTGGATGCCACTCCAACTTTGGTTGTTGTCCACATGCCCAAAAGCTCTGTGTGTTTACTGAGTCTGTCTTATACGTGCTCAAGGGCTGGGTAGTAACAGAACATCCATTTTGAGAATCTATTTTTTTTTTTAGTTGTCTAAAAGTAACATCAACTATGCTTTATGAATGCACCCTGAAGTCCCTAATTTGATTTTGCAATTCTTTTTAATGTTTCTAAGGCTTTCTAAGGATAACTTTAAAATACACCTTAATTTTGAAAAATACCAGTTACTCATTGTATCTGACAATGTTTGTAACTACTAAAACATCTTCATTGCTCACACAGAACGTGTCATAAATCTTGTCTGCTGTTCATGCGTTTTACAGTCTAGTGAAACAATTCTGCCTCTCAACAACACTGGAGAGCAGACTGCCATCAGGATAATTAGAAATCAATCCCAGGATCTCTCAAAACTGACTCACTGATTTGGGGCCTCTGAGGCTGTAAGGAGAGTACCATGGACTCTCCTCCTTCCAGCTCCCAGCAATGCTGCTTCATTACAAGATGCCTCACATTCAGTCTTCAGTCTTGATTCATAATCTTGATACCACGGATGATCAAAATGACACACACAGACACGTCTGCCTCTGTTCTGTTCTCGCTGATGTCAAGGGCTACCAGAGAGAGCACTAGAGAGAGTACATAGCCTTCATATTACAAATAAACAGTGGCAAGCCCTTTCCCATCAGGGATCAGCTAGTTTAGACGCGATCTCTTTGTATTGCTTAAAATAGCTAAGACTGGCTGAGAGATTTGTGCTGTCAATACAGAGGACTAAGCCTCCCAGTATCAGCAGCTGGAAGTTGTCCATTGAAAGATGAATCACCCCATGTAAAATCTGGCCCAGTCTCTCAGGATTTGGGGCTTGTCAGTCTGCCTGTTTCCAAACCGGTGATGGGGTGCCTGTATGCCTTGGCAATGGGCAGCCTGCCACACAAGAGACTGAAGCAGCTGAATAAATGATGAGTCAAAGATTCTCAATAAAAATGAAACATAATGGCTTAAATCAAATTTAACATCCAAGTACTTCCTGCAAACTGGGGCAATGAAGCATGACATAGAAACAGGAATGACTTCGGACATGGGATATATTAGGTTCTAAAACAACACAGACCAGAGTGCAGGAAGCTAACTAGGCAATACAGGTGAAAGCTACGCAAGAAGCAAGTCTTCCCCTTCTGAGTAAAGCTTCCAAACCCCCTTGTTTTGTGCAGGGAATTTATTGTCTGGTAATTTGAAATGAAGGGGAAATCTTGTGCTCAGACAAATGCACCAAAATGCCCAACGCTGGTTACAGCAGTGGCCCCATTCCCCTCAGTGAGGTGCTTTGACCAGTACTTCTAACAGCTGCGGGTCCCCTAGTTTGCCATACGTGCACCTGTGCTCGGCCACTCAGACCACCCCCTGCAGCAGCCCTTCTGCAAATCTGGTAGCATTCTACAGGGCACAGCTTCCTCAGTGGGGCATGGCAACAGCTGGGCTTGCTTTGCTTCTTGCTCTCCTTCTTTACTGTCCTGAGAAGTGAAAGAGTTACAGCAGCAGCAGGAACACAGAATCATAGAATTGTAGAATCGTACAATCATGGAATCATAGAATCACAGAAGAGTTTGGATTGGAAGGGACATTGAGATCACCCAGTTGCAACCCCCCTGCCATGGGCAGGGACACCTCCCACCACACCAGGCTGCCCAAGGCCCCATCCAACCTGGTCTTGAACACCTCCAGGGATGGCGCAGCCACAGCTTCCCTGGGCAACCTGTGCCAGTGCCTCACCACACTCAGCGTGAAGAAATTCTTCCTTATGTCTAGTCTAGATCTGCCTCTCTCCAGTTTATAGCCATTCCACCTTGTCCTATCACTACAAGCCTTTGTAAACAGTCCCTCTCCAGCTTCGTTGTAGGCCCCCTTCAAGTACTGATGGTGACATCTTCTGCTGTGGTTTTGGGGTTTAAACATCAACAGGGTGACCTTTGCTAAAAGGCACAGTGCAGGGAAGGCAAAACACATTATTCTTAATTGGTCTTCCCAGCAGAGCCAATTTCCTGTAGAAGCCTATATGTGCCACAGGCTCTCCATCATGAGCAAGTGCCAAAGTCCTTTTTGACTCTTAGCTGGGGAGGTGTCTCCTAAAATGTACAGTCAGAACAAAAGCAAGGCTATTGGTCTAAAAGTACATGAACCGCTGTATTGTGTGAGGTGGGAAATGGAGGGAGCCTGGGACATGGGAGCAGACTTTACGCAGTGAATAAATGTGCAGACAGGGAGGCAGCAAGAGCAGGTGCTGAATTGCATGAGTCAGATGATGTAGCACTGGTAAAGGGTGTAAGAGTAGCAGCTCTTCTTGGGTATTGGGTGAGAGCCCACAGTGCAGCAGCTGCATTCTGCTTGGGTGGAAAACCTGGTGCAAAAAGCCAAAGTATTTGAGCTTGTGAGAAATAGGACAACAAGGCTTGCTGGCAGCATGTATGGTAGGAGAAGGGAGACTTTGAGAGCATTTGTTATATGCAGCTAGCTTTGATCAGGATGATGGAGTGGGGGAGATGAGACTCAAGCCACCGTTTAAGTACAGAATAATTACAGAATATACTCAGTGATATAATAGCTGCTGCATTGATTCAAACCACTGGGCCTGTCTGGGCAATTATTTCTTACAGTACCAATAATACTGGAAACTCTTTAAACAGAAATGTTTGATTTGTTCTAATGAATACACAAAAGAGCCCTGTTTGGTGCCATTTTATAAGCCTTAGAATCCTTTTCTCAGGGTTCATATTTGGGCATATTCATGACTGAGTCAAGATTTTATTGTGACTGACAGTTAATCCTCAAAGGTAAAAACAAGTGTTGCACAACAAGATGTCTCAAAACAAGCTGATATCCTTGGGGCTGACATCTTACTTGCATAATCAAACCATATTTACCCATTAACTTTCTCTATACCTGCATATTCCACAGGTACCACAGGGGAAGCAGAGAGGTGCATAGCCAGCGGCAGCGGGTGCCTGTCTCGACATAAGCACACGGTCCAGCTTCTTCAGAGAGCAGTTGGTCGCCTGTGAAGGAAAGGAAAGCAACCACACTCACTTTTCAGTCACTATTGCCCTTTGCAACGATATGTTTTAACTGAATGATTCTTGACCCTCCACCATCAGAGCAACATTCAGAAGCAAAAATTCCTTCCATCTGTTCAAGAGTGAGCCATATGCGGTAAACAAATTCAAACATAGATAGAAATGATAACACTAAATACCCAAATATATCACAGCATTTCTTAGGATCACAGGTGATATTTCCCTTCAGCGATTTAAAGTGGCTATGGTTTGTTTGGAAAACAAGAACAATATAATAGTATAATTCCCAATTAGTCACCATAGAATATGATTATGATTAATTATAGCTTTTCTGACTGACAATGGCCTTTACACCTCTTTTGAAGTGCACTGACTCTTTTTGAGTCTATAGCTTGTTATGAGCTGTGAATAGACTTCTAATGAAGCTTGTTTTGCTTGAAGTATAAAAGCAGAGGAACGTTTATCTTCCCACAGTACGATGAACGAATCATGTTTTGGCTTTTTCATGGTTCTCTTTTGAGTGTTATTTGAGTTCTGTCCTCAGTGACGGTGCAAAAGTGTGTTACATTTATTGTGGTTATCTGAACTCAGAGGAGATAAACCGTTCTAATTTAACAGGTTGGCCATTGAATATCTATCTTTATTGAGCAGCTGGAAGAGACTGAAGAAAGTCTTCTTGTGATAAGATTCACTGTCATAGTCTGATTGTTAGCAGCAGATCCATATGCCACGCAATAATACTTAGTCCTGGAGTGGCCAACACATACATGCAACTGCATTGTTATTAAATCAACCAGACCACAGAATAAGCAGTTTACATCAGCTTCATAACTTCATGGAGACGAAAACACAAGATTGGCAAGCCTGTCAGTGCAAATATTATAAAGGAATTTCAGCTACTTGAGTGAATTCTTACCGGATTCTGCATTATGAGACAGTAGACCCAGGTCTAGAGACAAACCACAGTCAGTCAAAGTGCAAGCTGCCCCAGTGCACAGCTTGAGACTATTCAGTCCGAAACCAAAGCTTGCTTCTGGAGGGATGGAGGGCTCTTGTCCACGCTCCGAGTACTGGGGAAAAGAAATGTCTGTTCACTAGAGCAGCAGAAATCTCAGCTGGCCTTCACCAGAAGGTCCTGTGGGAGCTAGAGTCTTGGTTTATGGAGGGCGGAGTGGGGAAGGTGCAAAACCACATCCTTAGATGATCTAGTCCCTGCTCATTTTCAGTCCAGATGTATCTGTGGGTGCCTTAGATTGTAATTTCTAGATGTGCAGACCAAAACAGGGTCTCAGACTACCTGTTTGACACTCATTTTCCCTTGAACCTTCAAAAAATCAGACCTTGGCACTCAAGCTGCACTCATCTTGCATTTAGCGGCCTTCAGGTGGGAATCTTCCAGTAGACCTGCCCACACAAACTCACCAATGCAGCTGAGGCTTGGGAAATGGGAAACTGAGATGTGAAATCTGTGGCCTGGAGCACAACTGTACTGGTTCTCTATATGTGATTAGTACTTCATGCACTATGGTGCATCAGATATGGCATTATGAAGCCTGGACTTTGCCTGGATGAGGTTTGTTCAGAGGAAGGGTTTGGAAAGGTAACTTAAGCTCTCGGTAATTCAGTTTGCCCACCTGGAGAATGGATTACAGTAGTTTATTTTTGTGGCATGCAGAAGAAAAGCACAGGTAATAAACAGTATTTATGCACTGCAGCGTGCATTAAGTCCTTTCCATTTATCTTTATGGACCTGAAAGTAATTACGAATTGTCTTCCCAAATGAGTATAACTGTTGCGACAGCATATTAACTTCCACTCCATTCCAGTGTGTTCCTGTACTTCTTCCTGATGATTTAAAGACTTTCAGACTCTTAAGACTAATAAATAACAAAAGTTGAAGGAAGTAGGAAATGCACTCTCTTCTGGGAGAAACCCTGTCAATACAGACTACATGAATCAACACCAGAGTGCATTTCACTCAGGAATTAATGTGCTAAATTGTTGTAGCATCAGAGGTACAAACTTTTCTCAGAGTAGCTGTTACTTTAATATTAGTTTTGGAAATATCTGGACAAAATTGAAATCCCCCCAGTAGGGACTATTCTGAACTGCAGGAGCAGCACACTGATCACAGCGGATTACAGAGCCCTGAGAACAATGGTAAAAGACTCTGGAGCACAGGCAGTTTTTTCAACAATCCCTTTGCTCAAAGGGATGGGGTTTGAAAGGGTCAATCAAATCTGGCAAAACAACAAATGATGCAGGACTAGTTCTACAGCCAGGTTCAGCTACTTAGACCATGGGACTCGCTTTGACAGTCTGGTCTACTGGGAGCTGATGGGGGTCCATCTGTCAGAGAAAGGCAAGAGCATCCTTGGTCATAGACTTGCCAATTTGGTGAAAAGGGTTTTAAACTAAAGTTGCTGAGGGAGGGGAACCTCAATGTATCCCGCTCCTACTAATTTGATGCCAGTGGCAGCAATAGATGCCCAGAATCTGAAGAAGGATTGCAGGTCAGCAGGAGAGCGCTTGAAGTGCAACACAAAGGACTTCCAGCCAGTAAGACAACTTTATCAGGGGCCCAACTTAAGTGTCTCTATGCCAATGCCTTGGAGGGTAGAGCCTAGTTACCCTGGATATGGAGAAGGCTAAGGTCGTCAATGACATATTGCCTCAGTCTTCACTGTTAAGGGCTTGAGTCATACTGCCCAAGGTACAGAAGGCAAAGGCAGGGACTGGGAGATCAAAGAACCACTCACTGTAGAAGAGGATCGGGTGTGAGATCATGGGGCATGATGAGATGTATCTGCGGGTCCTGAGGGAAATGGCAGACGAAGTGCTAAGCCACTATCTATCATGCCTGAAAAGTCCTGGCAGTCCAGTGAAGTTCCCACTGATAGGAAAAGGGGAAACAACCTCAATTTTTTTAAAAGGATAAAAGGAAGACCCAGAGATCTACAGGCCAGTCATCTCACCTCTGTGCCTGGCAAGATCATGGAGCAGACCCTCCTGGAAACTCTGCTGAGGCTCATGGAAAACAAGTAGGTGATTGAAACATGGCTTCACTAAAGGCACATCATAACTGATGAATTTGGTGGCCTTTTACAAAGGGGCTACAGCACTGATGGAAATTCTCCCAGGAAAAAAAAAGGTAGAACTTTGTATTATTGACAGAAAAAAAATAACCAAACACAACAACCAAGCATGAAAAAAACCCAAAACCACAAACAAAGCAATAAACCCATTTTTTCTCATACTTCCAGAAGAAAACTTCTATGTCTGTCCTCTTTGATCTGAAAGAGAGAATTGCAGGGTCAGATGGAGAACTGATAGTCTGTTCCCAGGCTTGATCCCATGACATGCATTACAGTTGTTCCTTCACAGCCCAGCTAGTGCAGAGCAGATTACCCGAGAGTACACTGGGAGGCAAACACACAGCTGCATGGATCTCCACCCCAGCTCTCCAGTCTGCATGGACTGCAAGGTTGTTCAGACGCTGCTGTTGAGGAAACAGCTTCCCAGTGCTTCCATGCTGTAAACTAACATGGTATCTTCCTTTGGGAATTTGGGGGGTTTAATTTTATTATAGTGTTTTAATCTACTGAATGCAAAGTATTGAGTAAGTTCCAAGGATTGCAATTGGTAATAAAATAGTGAGTTGATTTGAGTGGCTTCCTTTGAGTCTTTTGCAAGTTGTCACAGTCAGATTTAGGTTTTGAATGGCATTTGCTTCCTTTTGGTATAGATGAGTTTTCACTTGCTTTGCCAGTCCTCAGTGGATCTCCTGCACCCCGAGATCTGCATCAGCAGCTGCTATAGTACACCTCATTTGGATAAAATGGGGCTGTGGAGGGTACACAGAAAGCAGCTTTTAACGGCTCTCCCTTCTCCCTTTGAACACAAGCTAGCAAAGAAAAATATTTTTCTAAAAAGCATGTGTTATGATTGTCAGCCTTAGAGTAGGAGTGAGCCACTACAGGGCTCCAGTACCTCCTACCATAGTGTAAGGGAGAGCTATCACACAGCCCTGCAGGGCTGCAGTGGGAGGGAGCGGTAACAGCTAGCGTGTGCTGTCAGGTCAGCATGGATTTCACCCTAGTTATCTGCAGTGAGATTGCAGTATGTGTTCTTGTTATACTGATCTGGGGTCAAGACCCTCAGAAACATGAATCAGATAAAAACAGTGATGATGATTCTACCAGCATCCCTTAACTCCTGCAGACACCATCTGTGTAACTTGTAAGATAAACAGCTTGGCAGGAGGTGCATCACCGCTGTCCTGTGTGGAGGGAATGTGCTCTAAGAGGTAGATATTCTGTTTTCATACGGCTTAGCTCTTTCAGGTTCTTTCCTGACACAACAATGCACCTTTCATTTGCCGAAATCCATACTGAGTCCTGGTGACATCCTAGGCCATAAGCATGACCTTAAATGCTCTGTTGAACTGCGACCAAAATGACATCATTTAAATATAAAACCTTTTGGTTTCTGCTGGTTATAGAAATGATTGAGTGATAGATGTAATAAAGTGATTCATAATCAATCTGTAACAATCAGACCCTATGGGAATTCTGTACTGTAAAACTAATTGAATGTTTTGCTCCCCTGATAAATGGAGAAACCGGGCATGTGATTTGTAATTCCAAAAATATTAAGATTAATTAAATAGTCATGAAAACCCAAAGATTCCTTGAATAATAAGGAACATGGACACATAATTATAACAGAAGAGGCAGGAAAAAGCTAACTGGCAGTCATATTGCCACCTACTCTTCCAAAATTTACTTGAATGATACAGTGAAAATATGAACAGAGTGATTGCAGTCAGCCATGCCACAAAGCCACATGGTTTCTAGTTATTTCCTAAAAAAATGGTCCGAGTCATGTGGTTTGGTTCCAGCTGCCCAACTCTGAAAGATGACCAGAGGCTAATGTGTATTTTGCATTTAGTTTGGGATTTTTCCTGCCCTGTAGCAACATCACTGCTGATCTGCCCATGTAAAAAGCACTGCAAGCATGGCCACAATTGCTAATTGGGCTATGAATAAGACTTTGATGTAGGGAAATATAGCATATTCATAATCTGCAGACCATATGAACCAGAATTTTGGGTAACTTCTATGAGAGGCTGTTTTCAGCTGTTCCTAACCCATCATCTCCCCTATGACTTATACATTTGTTTATGCTTTTGGGGGTAGGCAGAAAAAGTGCATGTCTGTTTGACATCCAAGGCAAACAGCATATGTACACTGCTGCAGCCACTGTGATAACTGGAGGAAGGGTAAGTAGGAGGTCCCATTGCTCCCAGGTCCACACTGTTCCAAGGCCAATCAGACATGCTCCAAAACCACCTGCAGACGAAACAGCCAGAGCAGCATCTAAATGCTGCAGTGTAAGCCAGGTGTTCAGCCAAAACATAGCTGCTTACGGACCCACTCTGAGGACATAACCATGGAAATTACTGCAGGCATCTCCAGGGCTGGGCAGCAACTGTGTTTAGAGTTTAGCATCTCAGACTTTTTGTATTGTCATGCTATGGCCATTTGTGTGAATTTGGGCACATGTATTCTTTGTGGATCTGTTATTTAAGCTAGCAAGTCTTGCCCAATGGAGAGGAAAACTGAGACCAGAGAGTCAATGTTAGGTAGACAAACGTCAGTGGGGAAAAGTAAGAGTCAAACCATACCGTTCTGCAAGATCCTGTGTGGCACTAGAGAGTGAGACCCTGACCATGTTTAAGGGAGAGGAGGAGTGTTTCTTTGCTTCCAGTTTTCCACTGCATAGTAGTCCAATGTAGACTGTGTATGGGTATGGAAAAGAAAAATTCAAGCTTACCCCTCTCACCAGAGAATCCAAAATAAAATTTATTAACCTATTCATTTTAAAAGTTCTGAAATTTTAGGAGAGAATCTGTTTTGCTGGGAAGGTTAATTTTACCAAACACACACAACAAGAGTTCTGGAATTGAATGACATTGAAAGCAAAGCAGAAATTACGAAGGAGAGAAGAGGCAGCCAGAGATGTGTGTGCCTGTTGGGCTGCGCTGGCAGGGAAGCCAGTCACTCTGCCTTTTCTCAGCTCCCCCTGAGGATTTGCGTAAATATGAATCCCATGCTCACTTTTGCAATGCACAGAATAAGCACAGTTCTGTGATTAGGCGCACAGTTCTGTGATTAGCCTCACAGTACCTATAGCTTTCTTCTCCTTCCCATGAGGCTGCTACAATGTAAAATGTATGTCTCTCTCCTCCCACTGCTGTAAGACTATTTTATTTCAGAAGTCACACATTCAGCTCCATTAAACATAATGGCATCAGACTGACATGAAAGCTTTCTTTAGTTATCTAAGTGATTGCTTTTGCCTTTGAGCAGGAAAATCCTCTATAAACCCCTCCATTCTCCACACTGCACCAATGCATGGCACCATTAGTTACTAATTGCAATGTAGCTACACCTTGAGGGCAAGGGGTTGTGCCCTACTGATCCCTTTTTGGCATTCTTATCCAGACCCCAGCTCCAGAGCTCTGCACCTGTATATAAAATTTCCTCCAGTGTTTAAGGGGATCTACAAATTTGGTAAAATCATACAAAATAGAACTGTTTTTCTGGCATCACTCACCTATTCTTCAAGCTGTTTGTCTTTCTAAAAACAAAGGAATACCAATCGACACTCTAGCATGTTGTGAGAATTAACAGATGTTGAAGAGCAGCGGGGGCTCCAGGGTGCAAGATGTTCACGGCTTGACTGTCCCAGTTTTCTGAGGCAGTTCAGTCCTTTCTAGATATTTCAAATCCAAATGTTCTCCCTAGCTGACATCATGAGTAGTAGTGGTACATACGCCTGCCGGAATGTACTCGTGCTCAGAGTGATTTCTAGAGGTATGAAAAAGAAATGCCTCACCACAGTTAACCCCAAAGCACTCTCACATCTCCCACAGACAGGCAGATGCATTGGCATATTCTACTACAAAATCCTGGCAGCCACCCTCCTGTGGCTTGCTCTTTCCTTCATGCCTCACTCCACCCTGAAGGCTTGGAGGCTGCTTCAGACTGCATCTCTAGCTCAGAGTTGGCATCTTTGTGCAAGGACAGTAGCAGCAGCAGCTGCAAAGGCGGGGGTCAACAAAATATAAAAGCAATTGTATTACCACAGTTGTGCCTTTCATCCTAACAAAAGAAGATAACCGGCCAGTGCAGGGAGAGAGGTGGCTGCTCTGGCCCAGCTGTGGGAAAAATACCTGGGAAGACCTCTGTGGGGCTAACGTGTAAAGCAGGAAGACAGCTGAGAGGTTGGGAGTGTTGGCACTGCCCTCGTACTTCATCACTGTTTTATAGCTTCCTTTTGGTAAGAATTTGTACACACATTTCCACTCATGACAGGCTCTCTGCTCTCTGCATGTGTGCCTTCTAGTACAGCCTCTGCCAAGAGGCAGCTGCCTGTGCAATGAGTGCCCCAGCAGTCTGCTTGCAGTGCTGGGGAACACGGAGGCCAATACCCCTCTGCCTATCATTTTGCCTTTCCATGGACCAGTTCCCTCCTGATAGACTTCAGATTCACTCTGTGCCATGGCTTGGACGTTGTTCATGCACTCTAGATGAATCAATAGGAATAGTGTATTGTTAAGTGTGACAACAGGCCTTGGAATATCTTTGACATTCACTTTAATTTTAATGCTTCCTTTTCTTTGAAAAAGAAACAGTGTAATGTCCATTTGATCTCTTGGGCAAATTTAGAGCAAAGTAACACGTGGCTGCTTGTGCTAAGAGTTTAGGCTTGGTGGAATATGATAAATCGGCAAGGCACTGATTCGCAACACAACCCTATTCTCTCATTTGTGGACGTGGTTTCTGGTGCGCAATTGTGTAAGAAACCAAATTAAATGCAGGTAAACAATCTGGAATCTCCAATCAGAAGCGATTGAGTAAGAAGCCATTAGACAGCTTCTAGACAGAAACAAAGATGGCACCAGGCACCGCGACAAAACCATCCATGGAATTTACAGGGAGAAAACAGTCACTGAAATTCATTGTCTGCAAGTGACAAAAGGAAGAATCGGTAGATTAAAATCTGAATTGAAGGGTAGATTATCTGATGCCAGTTTCTAGACCAGACTGGCATGTTCACCCAATAAAGCCCCACTGCTGCAGAGACCTCAAGCTGTGCTAAGTCTCTCCATGTCTCCTGTGCCTTTTTGCAACCGTGCATTACAGTCTTGTGGACCTCTGGTAGTGTGTACAAAAGAGGTGATATTTATCACAGGACATGGGGAAATATTTCCAGCCCAGAGCTATGGCATGGAGGGGATGCTCTGGAGAATGCAGTGGATAAAATGGCTATTGTGTGGCTCCCTGGGATTGTAGGGACTGAGTTTCATGACTCAAAAAGCCCTTCCCAGTTTTTTGAACTTATTGGAATATGTTATGTGCTTGGTAGCTGTTTTGATTCTGATGCACAAGGTAAAGTTTTTCTTGACTCCAAAATTAAATTTGCTGAGGACAGAGGCAGCCAATCCCTGGCCGACAGACAGATGCTGTGGCTGCCAGCCCAGGAGACAGGAACACGACTCTGCTCTGAGCAGATTCTGGTGAGTTAAGAGAGCACATGCTTCACACGCCAGTGCCAGCAGGGGAAAGGATTAGAGTACTTTAGGCCATTCTGCTCCTCCTCATAAGCCTGCATGGTATGGGCAGGTGTTGTTTTCCCTCATCTCTCCTGTGTCAGCACACTTTGCAAACGCACTTCTTTGTCCCCTGTCTCATAAATTGCTTTCTGCACCTCAGAAACAGCCTGCAAAATGGAGATCTCTTGAGGCAGCATCTGGTGATTCCCGGGCATCCTTTACCTAAAGAGGTGCTACTCCGACAAGGATCCCCCATAGCCTTCCTAAAACAAAGTTGTCAATGGAACAAAAAAGTTTCTTTATTGCATAATGCCATGCTCTCTGTGGCTAGGAAGGAGCTTTTATTCCTCATGAAGCACAGAAGAATAGATGTGTCTTTGTTGCAGCAGTATAGGCTCATTTCAACATTTTCCTGTATACAAACCATCCTCTATATTACAATGCACTAACAACTAAGAAAAATGCACTCATGGGATATGCCTTAATGAAACCATGCCGGATCAGGTCAGGCCAGAAGTCTAGCTGTGCTTCAAACAGCAGTCAATAGCACAAGTCCAGGGGACTTTATGCAGCAGCCTTTCAGCTTCCAGGGATTTTTCTACTTAAGCATTTCCCACACAGATTGTGAGGGAATAAAAACCACAGAGAGACAGCCTGTGACCCTATGATTTGGAAAAGGAGCAAAGAAAAGGAGTCAAACAGTGTAACTTATGAGGGAGAGTGAGCAGTGGAAAAGAGTGTATCAAATGATACCTGCTGGCTTGCAGATGAATGTCAGTCCTGCAAATCCTCCCAAAGGTGTCATCCTGCAGTTAGGGGAAACACCGCTATTGATGCTAAGTGAATCCAGTCTCAAAGTTAACTTGATATTTTCCTTCTCTGAAGTGGCTGCTAATGAAGGTAATCAGTGTGCTGGTGCCTGCCTGGCAGCACCAGGTTTGTTGCAGTGAAAGAAGGGCTGTGTGCCAGAAAGGAGTATGGCACCTCCTAAAATGGGGTCACCAGCATTTGTGAGCCCCTGAACTTGCAGCTGCAGAGAAGTGTGTAGGCAATCCAGGCAAGCAAACTAATGAGCTTTGCTTAACAAACTGCCCCAAGCAATTTACATGTTAGGTATAAAGCAGTAAGGATGTAAATATTCAGGCTAGCTCTTTATAAGGGATAAAATAGCAGAGGAAGAGGAAATATGACTTAGTAATTAGATAGGAAATTAATAACTGAGCTAAAGGCAGAGTTCAGGCAATTAACTGAAATATACTTTTAAGAGGATTTTTCTATTAAGGCTAATTGTAAAAATAGCTGTTCAATAACATAATACTCAAGCATCATGAAATGTCTCTGCTCCCATGCACCTAAGCCTAACGAAAAGAATTTACAAAGCAGTAACAGATTTCCACTTTTTTTTTACTCAGAAAACTCCCAATATTTGTATTAGTGCTGCTTCTGGACTCTCATCTGAGCTCTTTGCCGCAGCCACTGCTTACAGCAGGGAAACTCTTACAGTCAGCACTAGTATAAATGTACTTTGAGCCAGCTGAATTAGCACAATGACCAAAACCAGTCAATAACCTGAGCGGTGCATTCATGTTCAGACAGTGATGATTTCTTTTCAATTACTTCTGTACAAAGGACTTCAGAGCTTCTCCGCACTGCCAGGAGTAATATAGAGGTGGCCAAAAAAACAACAGGTTTCTCACATGTTCCAAATACATATTGTGTTTAAATGCAAAAACTATGTTAATCCAACACTTTTCATGAGCTCACAGTGAGTTGCTACCATAACCAGTTGCAACAAGCCACACGAGAGGGAAGTCTCATCTCTTCTTTTTCTCAACAGTGCTCTCATTGTAAAGTACCTCATTTTGCTGGTGCCTTGGTACAGCAAATGGTCCAACTCCATATACATTTATTATTTGACAGTGTGTGCAGGGAGTTGCCTCCTCTAAAGAGTCTGAAGGCATGGCCAGAGACATTGTATTCCTGCTGGCTTTGTTTTAATTGAGGATGTCAGACTCCATTTTTATTTGGAATGTATGTAAAACAGCAACTTTCCAATGTTCCTACCACAGGCTAATAATGAAAAAATGCTGATGGTCCCATTTTTTCTACTCACTGTTACACATCTCCTCAAGACTCTCACTCTCCTCTTCCTGAAATACCTTCTCTGGCTACGGGTGACAGGATCCAGCTGAAATCTCTTCATGCTTCAGGCAGTGGCCAGGCAGCACACCCCTATAAAGCTCTGCTCTTTTGCCTCTCCTTTCATTGCTTCAGCTGTTATTGCCCTCTGTCTAGCCCACTAGCTCTTACTGGTTTATCATTGCCTTGCAAGGTCACCACTTTACTCCTCTAGCCATCACCAGCAATCGTGGTTTCTGTCATCACTGCTAATTTTATTGGTTTGTTGCAAACATTGGCCAGTTTCCTTGGAGCTCCCAGCCCCTGCCTCACTGTGATCCAGGAGCTCCTCAGCTTTCTTCTGTAAAAGAAAGTACTGTCATTATCACAAAGAAAAGCTTAAACACAAGGTTCTGGTGCATGCTGTTATGTCATTAGGCTGAGGACAGAGGGATCATTAAAACCTGTTTCTAAAAATCATGGGAAAAAGTCTGATTCTCGGTTTTGTGCTTACAGCATGCCTTTGGGATTTGGGGTTGGCAGTGCTGTGAAATCTACATGCAGACATTGCAGCCAGCAGTTGTCAGTGTGGGGTTGGATTGTCAGCAGTCTCCACATAAAAATCACCAGGAAAAGAAGAAGATAAGTCGGAGAAGAGCCTCTCACAAGGGTTTTAGCATCCTTGAGGGGGAGAGTGTGGGACTGCGTGAAACAGCAAGAACAGAAGGTACCCAGTCTATAAATTCGCAGACCCTCAAGCACATGGTGCTGGCTGCCTTCCTAGGGGCTGCACTGCCTTCAGGCAAAATCTCTTCCTACTCCGCACTGGACATTGGTGACTTCCAATGCTGCAATTCAAACCTGGCTGCTGCCCAGAACAGCCCATGCACCAGCCTTCCTCTGCTTGTCCAGTACTTGCATGAGTTGTCCTGCTCCAGAATCAGATGAGACGCCTCCCCTAGAAGAAATCCAGCTCTGCTTCCTTCCCTGCCAGGTCTGGATTGCTCATCAAAGCTGGCTCCCATTCTGCACACATGAGTTGTCTGTAGTACAAACCGAGATGAGCATCAGACACTGACCTATTCAGAGAAAGAAAAGTAGATGAAAAGGTAGTTTTCTTGGAACTGCCATTTCAGGAAGTACTGTGGCCTTTTCATTCAACAAGCTTAATAAAGAATGCTTATGTCGTACAGGAAATCTGGTTAGTCTCCAGGAGAGGACTTCTCAATTGTTAATCTCATTTCTGCCAGAGACTAAAATCTGGCTACCATGATTATTGTCAGCTTGTTGATCTAATATTTGTAATCATATCTGTAATTACACAGCCAATCACTTCTAAACTGGCAGTAGGATCTCTAAAAACACAGCCGGTTGGGGTAGTAAATCTACCGCGCTAGAGATTCCTGCTTCTATTTTATCTTGTTTAAGATATTGAACAATATGCAGGCTTTCAATGAAGTCCACACAAGCCATAATTGGCAGTGCTGCCATTCACTATGCAAATGCATCATTTGTGTGTCACTTATTTTGATACTATTTATCCTGCTGTGATATAACCAATAACCTGCTCAGCAGTTGAAAGACAGATCAGCTTCTCAAAATACCTCAGGGAGATACAGATTGCAGTTAGTTAATAAAAAGAGAGACAGTCTCCTTGCAAGGCAATGAGTCATATTAGATTGTTTAAAATTTTCCTTATATTTTAATGACAGCATATTAACATTTTGGAATCTAGCATAAGTAAAAAGGACCATAACTATACAGGCTATAGATTCTTCTGGCTAAGGAATAGGTATTTTATATTAACAGTTTTAGCTAGTTATCATAATTACTTAAAGTAATGTGCCAACTTCTCCTCTGTCTGAGTATGATTCATATTACAGGGCAATTTGTTGTTACTATAGAGATAAAGGGCATCAATCTAGATTCTGAAATGGGTAAATGTGAAGTTGGGCTCCAGACGCCCACCAAAATCCTCTGGAATCACATGACTGTGAATTCTTCCCCTTGTCACTTCCAGAACAAGATTCACAGGTACCATGTGGCGTTTAAGGAATGCTGTGTACTACCTGTTATAGAAGCATGGCATCTTTAGAGAGTAGCCCAGGATGAAATACTGAGAAGTTTTCACTCTCCTTGATCAGAGCTGATTCCTGAAATGTACCAGCTTTCTGGAAACACATCGCTGGTGTCCAGGTTTCAGAGAATTATCCTGCTTAGCCACCTCTGCTATGAAATCAGTTTGGGTTTAGATAATGTGGTTTGCATTCATCCAAGTCCTGATGCTCAGATCTTGCCTTTGTTGGGATGCTCACTTCCAAGGACTTGAGAGTTGCTTCAGAGGAACAATGCTTCAGGGAAATATGGCAAACAGTGTCTCATTATCAAGGAGACATAACGAAGAGATGAATGAATGTTATTTACCACCTATATGGCAGAGAAGAAAACATTTCATCTCCATATGAAGTCCCATATTCAGAGCAGAGTGGAAGTCACAAACAATGGGAGAGAGTTCTTGCCTAGCTTCTAGGGCAACCGTGATACTTTCCATTTACATGCTATAACACAAACTTGAACACACTTCTAATTTACAAACTAGTAACTATGCTCCACTCTGAACAGATGAAAGTCTGGTCTTAGTAGAAAATGCCCTGAAGTCCTTATGAAACAGATTGACAGTGCTTTTAAGGAACAAATAGCAAATTTGGCAGGTTCCCCTTGACTGCTTCCCATGTCCCTGTCCCACAGAAGCCAGCAAGGCTTTTCTCCCCAGCAGAGCTGCTGCGTGGCTGGGGCCAACTCTAATCAGCTGGGCAGGGACTCTTCAGTGTGCCCACATATGCAACATGAGACATTTGTGAGTTCAGAGGGGACTTCCAGAGACAACTCCACAGTCACTATATAAATAGATGTACGCAGGATCATTAATACTTGTTTTCTGGGAATTCACAGAGCCATAGGCATTACAGGTGCCCAGAACAACCATAATGCAATGAATAAATGGCTTCCAACAACCCCCTAAATGCAGAAAACGGAGAGAACTATTGGGTCTATGCAATACAAATTGTACGGTGCTCCCAGCTGTTGAAGGCTGAACTAGATTTATTTTATTGCAATAGTGCTATATTCAGTCTCAATTAAATGTGCTCAAAAGGTCCATTTCCAAATGTTATTCATACTGTATGACCAATTCTTCATTTACAAAAGGAGCATTGTGGGCTAAAAAGACCATGAAGTGAGTAATTCTTGATGGGGATGTCCCAAGAAAGCAGACTTTGACAGAAAGAAATGAAGTGCCACACACTTCTAGGAAGCAGAACTCTCTTCCCTGTACTTGGATCCACTCAAGGCCAGGGTGAGAAAATAACCAACAGTGGGTGCCCAAACATTTGTCTCATTGTCCTTTTAAATGTCTTTAGGATTTAGATTTCCAATGCTCTGTTCAGAAGAATACTCTACAGGCTCATCTTTAGGAAGCTTTTTTGGTGCAGTTAAGATTATGTTCTGCTTCTTTCTGATTTACATCCTACCTCTCCCTTCTTAGTGGTTATATTCCTCAAGTGTTTACAAACTATTCTTTTGTTTGCCTCAGATCTTGCCATGTGTATACTCGGATGTACATTTAGATACTGCTTAGTTGGTTTGGGATTTTTAATAGAAATGCAATGTTGCATTTTTATTATCAGATCCCATGCTGTCATTGTTTGATCTTTCACTTTATCATGTGTCTAAACTGGCCTACATTTTATGTGTCTCGCTTATTCTTCTCTGCAGCTGTGAACTTCCTGTGTAGGGAGACAGGTTACCTAGATTGTATCACCACTGCATATACCGTCAATAAGAACAACAGCAAACAATAAATGAATAACAATGGGGAAAAACATGCTAACCTAGAGAAAAAAGTGCACATACACACATGAAGGTCTCTGCTGGCAATCTCTATTTGAGAATCACTGAAATGAGAATAAATCTAAAAATGTCAAACCGTTAATGAATTTTACTTCTAACTGTAAAATGTCACCTGTGTATTTATGGAGCAACATTGTCCTGTTGTCAAGGCACTGTTTCTTACAATGGATGATTTATTCTTAAGGTGTATTTTCTACCAGATATACTACTAGTGTAGTTTAAAAGGTTCAGGCAGTTGTTTCCCACAATTTGCCTTGCAATATGCAGCCTGGGCATCGCTACCTTTCCTCCCCGACTTGTCCTGCCATAAGGTCCTTTTCAAATTCCATCTGCAAACTCAGCTACGCAGTTATCTTGTCCTTTGCACATGCATGTACACTCCTAGCACACCTTGATGAACTGAGTTGTTAATCTTTCTTCAAATCAAGCATTTCATTTATCTGGACAGAAGCACCTTTAGTAAGCTAAACATATGCTGAACAATGTAGTCTTTCACCTTTATTTGGTGAAAGTATAAAACTAATCCTACAGGCAGACTCTGTCTTTGATACTTCCAGTTCTGTGTCTTTCCTACAGCATAAACATAAAACATATGCTTGGTCAGCCAGGGCTTGCATGACCGTCTGAGTTTGGGAGAGAAGGAGAGAAATATATGCAAATTTTACTTTTAGCCCTAAACTGAGTTTGTAGCCAGACCTCCAGGGAATTAATTAGAAACAACTTAGATCTGACACCCGACACCAGAGAGTTTTGAAATTGCAAATGTTTTTCTACTCTGAATCCTGGTGATATATTGCAAACACTATGTTATCACTAAAGTCAATCACAGGGAAGCACAGGTGGATGGAGCACATATGCTCACAAAGACAGATATTGATAATAAAAGTACAATCAGTCATGGGAAGACACTAATTTCTCTAAATTAAATTATACTCTTAGATCCAAAGATAGATACATTCCTTCATAATTATTGCCAATGGTGCACTGAGTTTAACATACTATTTTAGCTGGAATTCTTTTAGTTTTGCAAGCCATTGTTTCTCTGAGCAGGCATCTATCTTTTTTATTCTCAGGCTGAGGAGGTTCAGTTTACCATGAGGTAAAGAGTTCTCCTTTTCAGAGCTGACAGCAGAATATGTCAACATTGTTGTAATTACTATTCCTGTTTCATATTTAATTAACTGGAACACATTCACAAAGCTTCTGAAGCCATGATTGTGCAATGACGCTACCACATTTTATGTATAAATATGTGTAAGCTGGATCATTATTTGGACATGAGACAATGCTGCTGCAGAAAGTTGTCTTTAGGTGTTAAGAGCAGTGAAATCAGGGTAATGGACTAGAGAATTTTGCATCTTGCTGTTGACTCACACGTATACTGTGTCAGATATGTCACTTCAGACTCAGCTTGGTGGTACTCTTAATAGTTTACATCATTTTTTTTCTGCTGATTGAGAAACATATTTTGCAAAAAGTAATGTCTCTTCTACTTCTAACTTGCATAATTCTATATACCTTTGGATGAAGCCTTTAACTTGTGTTAGAGGGTATACAGGCAAATCCTACCAAATGATCACAGCACAGACAGTGGCAGTCCTTGCACTGATGCAGGGCAATACATGCCGATTGAACAGACTATGCATCATGAAACTGAAGCCACAATTATTCAATAGAGGATATGAACATGGTGAGACGCTTGTGCAGTATTACATTACAGTGCTGCAGGAAATGACAGTGATTACATTATAGCCAACAGACTAACGCACAACCAGTACTTCAGTGAGGAGGAATTAAAACCAACATATCTTCATCTCAATTCCAGTGGCAAGGTGGTGAAGCTGGTGACTCCTAGGTTACTACGGAGAGTAAGATTTTTCCACTTATTTTTCTGGTGTCTCAGACAATGATTTCCCATTCTCCTACACTTACGATATCTCTCTCCCTTCTCTTCATTTTCTGCTTCTCTTTAATACTCTGGTGCATTCAGTCCACTTATGCTATTCATTGTTAGATTCAGCCTTTCTTTCCATCTGCTTCAGTAGGCTTTGGGACTGTCCCTAAGTGCTTTTTGATTTCAAATCTCTCCTCAAAACAACTGTCTTTAATGAATCCCTGGCTAGTGTATCTTCATTGATTTTTCCCTCTGGCCTCCCTCCTGCACTGTACTGTGAGTACAGAAACCCTGTGGAGCAGCCACAATGCCTTTCCTGAGTGTTGCAAAGTATGAGCACTTGCAGCGTTAGATAAGTAATTATAATAACTCTGCCCTTTCATGAGGAAAAACATACAGATCATTAGCAGTTAGTAATTCAATAAAGCGCACAGACTTGGCAAACATCTATTACTGCCGAAGGATGTCAGACTCGCAGACTAAGTAGTAGTCAGTATCATATTTAGAAAGCATTCATATGCGTCTTTAGAAATACTGCTTTCTGTAAAATGAGAGGAAAAGCCTGTTTTTCTCTTTCCATGAAAACTATTTCAGTGCCCTCATCAATTGACCGACTCCTGCAAAGTGGCTCGGGAACAAACTCAGTATATGTAAATGCTGATGTAATTGATGATGAAGCATTCAGTTGGTTTAAACCATCCTAGAGTACTAGTATATCAATGGGTCAACTCTGAGGAGCATCTTTTCAACATCAACAATTATTAAGTGGCCAGGTAAGAACTCTGTATTTCATTTAGATTATATCTCTGTATTTCTTCGCTCCTCTTTTTCTTTCCCCAAGTTCAGTAATTTCCTCATCAGGCAGTCTTTTGTATCAGCTTTCATAAAGCTACCAAAAGCCTTAGAAAATGCAGACTGGCTAATATGTTAGACCTTACAGGCAAATCAATTGGTTATTACTTTTGCCTGCCTCGCAACAAAAAGTCACCATAGCAACACAGTTCTTCGCTCACTGCTGAAGTACTATAGGACCTTTTCTTACAGAAATACAAGAACTAACAAGCCACACTACCTAATACTTTGCCAAGCACTGTTTCAGAAACAGAGATAAAGACATTTTCTTCTTGCACTCACTTCCAGTTGGTTTTAGGATGATGCCATTTTGTTCTTGTGCTGCTTTCACTCATTGGAACCCTTTGGGTCAAACTTTGCCATCACTGATGGGAATGTGTCACCAAGTGAATGAGGGAAATCTGATACTGCTTACAGTAAGAGAAGTAATTTCACTTCAGCTGTTGGGTGATAAGATTGATACTGCCTCCTTCACCTACCTGCCTACAAGACTATGAGGTTTAACTGAGGGGAACTGTGTGTTGCTTTCAGACTTCCAAATGAGACTATATAAAGTCACAGTATATTACAAGCATAATTTTTAATATAATTACTTGTTCTGCAGTGTTCTGAAAACATGTATGAGTCAGTCTTCAAGGTGTTAGACTTTGCTACAGCACTGAAAGGTTCCTAAGAATTTTATATTGAAATTTTTGAAAGTATACATTCACTTTGGACGTTTTGAATTCTGCTTGTCCAGTTCCAAGTAATTCCTGCTCTGAGAAGCCTGTCTTTCGGTAGTAATCAGACTTCACAACACCAACGCATACCAGTGGGAGCTGTTGTGCAGAGGAATAAGTACTTGAAGACAAAGTGATACAGATGAGTCAATAGCTGGAAACTCCAGTAAACTATCCAAATTAATAGATACAGCAGAAAAATAGGTTTAAACAAACCAGCTGTGGCATAAATCAACCCCAAACATAGCCAGCAGTTAAATGGGATAGACAGATATTTTATAACATGCCAGTACACTTCAGGTCCTAGAACAGAAAGGGAAAGTAAAAATTATTGGTATCTATTTACACTACAATTAAGTGTCATATAGTCAATCCAGCTCCTGAGAGTGAACATTTGATGTACTACTCAGTTGTTTCCTTGATAATTATTAAGCTAAAAAAGAAATATATATTTATATTCTTATGATTCTTGCTATTCAGTGGTTGATCATTTTTCTTTATTTCCTGGTAGATATAGAGACCTGTATTAAAGAATTATGAAACCTAAATGGACTGCAAGAATCCACTCAGAAAAATTACCTATTAGACTGATTGTGTCTTCCCTGGACAGGGAGATCTCCTGATCCATGGCTGATGCCTTTGAGTGATAGGGGCATAAATCGGCTCCTATGAGACTCCATTAGAACTAAAAAAACATAATGCTGACTTTCCAAGGTCCTCCCCGAGCAAATTCGTGGGCAGATTTGTTAGCATAGACTGTTACCTTACTCAGAGTTGGAGGATTTTTGCAAGGAGCCACCAAACACATTAAAACACGTTGGGATTCTGGGGTCTCATAATGAACTGTTCCAATGGGTTTTAAAACTGTGAGTGCCTCTATGTCAGATAGACACAATACTTCATGCTCAGTTGGTAGTACGGAAATTATGGAAAAGGAAGGAATCATCAAAAAAAGGAAGAGTCTCCTTATACTCCCTTGAGACAGGATTTAAGAAATATGGATGAAAAAAATCAAAAGCAAGGAAAGCCATGGCAGGGATCTTAAAAGAGCCAGTAATGTCCCTAAAACAAGAAAGGCTCGTTTAGCATAACAATCTTTCGGTGTCTCTCAAGGCTCGTAAAGCACAACAATCTTTCGGTATCCTCAAGACCCTGAAAGAAAGCCGCTTAAATGCATCATGGATACAGAAGCACAGATGTCCATGTTACCTCAGAATATTTGAAAGACCATGGGGACTATGGACCAATTATACAGTTAAAGCTGAAGCAGTTGGGAATAATTTCATTTTTGCCCCTATAGGAAAAGTCAAACTATACTTTCCTGGTGATAAATATCCATGATGGGTACAAGTGACTAGGACTGGGAGACCTTCAGGGTCTCAATTTAACAGGCAAAAAGGAGAAAATGTGGACTTTCGGACTTTAATCTGAGTAAATTAAAGTTAACACCTTCAAAACCTTGGGAGAATTGCCCTGATATCACGTAGTGAACAAGAAACAGTATTCCTTATCCACTGCAGCATTTTGTGGAATTAAACCTGAAATTAAGTGATTATTGCAAGAGGGTGGAATTGCATGCAATTCACCCATTTGGCCAGTAAAGAAGACCAATGGGAAATGGAGATTCACAGTGGATTATAAAAAACTAAAAGCTAAAGTTAATGCTTTGCATGCTGCTGTACCTAATAGGAAAGAAATATTGAGTTACCTAAGAAACAATGACAATCCCTTTAAAATGGTAGTTGACATTAAGGATGTGTTTTTCAACATATCTATTGCTGACAGTGATAAAGATAAGTTTGCTTTTACTTTTGAAGGCAAGCAATATACAGTTAGAGGCTTACCACAGGGATATATATGTTATCCCACACTAGTACACAATGTGCTAAGTGACTTTAGGGTAGAAATGGAAAAACAAGATAACGTAGATATTTTACAATATATAGGTGATATAATAATCCTGGAGAAAGATGTGCCTTCAATCAAGAAAATTGGTCAGACATTTGGAAACCCTATTGGGTTTCCCCAAAATCTCAAGAGGGAAAATATTATATCTTCAATCAAATTTGGGTATCATATGATCGAAGGTCAAGATCTGAATTTCTGAGCCTGACTCGTGAAACAGATACACCATTCTGCACACAGCTGCACATAATAAAAACTACTGAGAAACTTTCTAATTCACCCGCTGCCTCAAAGATGCTACAGATTACTCGGGGGATAGAGATACTGCTGCAATCTGGGTGCTGCTCCTGGGACAGGAGGGAGAGGAGGTACTCAAGAGACCTGAGCAGAGGCTCCCCTGCAGCCAGTGGAGGAGCCTAAGGTCTAGCAGGCTGTCAACCTGCAACCCATGAGGAGTCTCAGTGGATATCCACCTGCAGTCTGTGGAGGATCCCATGCTGGAGCAAGGGGAGGTGCCAAAGGAGGCTGGCACCCTGTGGAAACTTGTGCTGGAGCCGGTCGTAGAGGACTGCAGCCCACAGGAAGGACCCACATTGGAGATGTTCATGGAGGACTGTCTCCTGTGGGAGAGACCCCCCTGCTGGAGCAGGGGAAGAGGGTAAGGAGTCCTCCCCTTGAGGAGGAATGAGAGGCATAGACAATGTGCGATGAACTGAACGCAACCCCATAGCAGGTGTGAACATCCCGGCAAGGGCCTGATAAAGGTCATGGCCTACCAAGGACCTGGCAAATGCCGGGCTTCCCAAAGACACAAACACTGGGGCTTTCCAACTTTGAAACCCCCATTCTCCACCTCCCTCACTGGGGGAGTAGGTAGAGAACTACTGCAGGGCACAGAGCCCCAGATGTCAGACGACCACAGATGACATTCAACTATGGTATAAAATGGAGTCCTGACAGAGACCCCCTTCCATTGATTCTCTGTGGAGCAGCAGGCCGTATAAACACATATATACATAAAATGGATGTATTTATTCTGTGATACAGTTTCCTGGCATATTTAGGGGTTTTAACATCTTTTCTTTATGGATACTGACATTGTGGCAGCTGGCTATTATGAACTTCAATATGTACCATAAGCTTCTTGTTCTGATGTGACCTGAACTGTGGGAGTATCCCAGAAATACCTCACAGGAAAAGAGCTCTGCTTTCTTCTAGCGTTCTACAGACGAGAAGGCAGTTCCACACTTTTGCAGAAACGCTGTTGTTAGCAGACTGCTGAAAACGTCCTCTGCGCTCAGCCGTACAGCATGGCTCTTGTTAAGTGAGAAGTGTTATGAATCTGAAATTGTTCAGAAAAGCCACCACAACTTAAGCAGCAGTTGAAATATGGCCACAAAGTGTCTGCTGAGGGGACAGAATCATGGAATCATAGAATCACCAGGTTGGAAAATGACCAGGTTCAAAAAATTGAAATCTTAGATCATCGAGTCCAACTATTCCTATCTGCCACTAAACCATGTCCCTGAGCACCTCATCTACCCATCTTTTAAACAGCTCCAGGGAAGGTGACTCCACCTTCCTGGGCAGCCTCTGCCAGTGCCCAATGACCCTTTCTGTGAATTTTTTTTTTTTTATATCCAGGGTGAACCTCCCCTGGCAGAGCTTGAGGCCGCCTTGTCCTGTCCCTGTCACTTGGGAGAAGAGGCCAGCTCCCTCCTTTACACAACCTCCTTTCAGGTAGTTGTAGAGAGCAATAAGGTCTCCCCTCAGCCTCCTCTTCTCCAGGCTAAACAACCCCAGTTCCCTCAGCTGCTCCTCATAAGATTTGTTCTCCAGCCCCCTCACCAGCTTCGTTACTCTTCTCTGAATCACAGAACCACAGAATGGTTTGGGTTGGAAAGGACCCTAAAGCTCACCCAGTTCCACCCCACCAGGCTGCCCAAGGCCCCATCCAACCTGGGCTTGAACACCTCCAGGGATGGCGCAGCCACAGCTTCCCTGGGCAACCTGTGCCAGTGCCTCACCAGTCTCCGCGTGAAGAGTTCCCTCCTAACGCCCAATCTAAATCTGCCCTCTCCAATTTACAGCCGATCCCGCCCCTCCCAGCCCTAGACGCCAGCAGCTCGGGGCCCGGCACGGCTCACTCCGCCCGATCCCGCCCGTGCCTCGCAGCGAAGCTCAGCGGCAGTGCGGGGCGCCCCCTGCCGCTCACTGCCGGCGCGACGCCCCGAGCGCGGCGACACCGACCCGCGGCCCGGAGGGGCGGCAGCACGGAGCACGTGTCCCGGCCTCGCCCCGCCCACACCGCCCTTGTCCCTCGCCGGACGCCGTAGCGGCGTCGCGCCCCTCGGCGCAGCACTTCCGGTGCGGCACTTCCGTGCGGGGAGCCCAAGCGACATGGTGAGGGGGCCGCTCGCTCCCCTGTCCCGGGGCGCCGCCGGCTGTGCTGCTGGCGCGGTAGCAAGCGAGGCCGGCCGGCCGGTCGTTCGGTCGGTCGGTCCCGGGCCTCCTCGGGCGCCCACCGCCATCGCGCGGAGATTTGCGGAGTCAGCGGGGCCCACAGGCCGGCCCTGCAGGAGTGGAGGCGCCGAGGCTGGCCAGGGCCTCCTCGCTGGTCGCCGCTGTAGGAGTGAGGAGGCTCGCTGGAGGGCGGGCGGCAGAGCCAAGGGGACGCGCCGCGGCGCCTGGTGCCGCCCGTTAAAGTGTGGTAGCGAGGGGTGCGACAGCACAGGGAGTCGGAGCAGTGGCGGATGAGTCAAAACTCTCAGCCGTAAAGGCGTCCTCTCCTGCCGCGTAACTCCACGGTTCTCTTTATTCACTGCCTTTTGACGATTGGTTGGAATGTAGTAGAACTTTGTTTAGATAGGAGAAATCTCATTATTTACATAGAGCTGACCGTGGGCTGTGAGATTCTTAGGGATGGCCTTGTATCTGGCTGCTGTGTTGTTTCATAGAATCATAGAATAGTTTGGGTTGGAAGGGACCTTAAAGATCATCGAGTTCCAACCCCCTGCCCGTGGGCAGGGACACCTCCCACTAGATCAGGCTGCCCAAGAAACCATCCAACCTGGCCTTGAACACCTCCAGGGATGGGGCAGCCACAGCTTCCCTGGGCAACCTGTGCCAGTGCCTCAGCACCCTCATCATGAAGACGTTCCTTCTTATGTCTAGTCTAGTTTATTGTTTTTTTCTTTTTACTTAGGGCCAGAGTCAGAGTGGCGGACATGGTCCTGGTGGTGGCAAGAAGGATGACAAGGTAACTGAAAACAAAACAAATGCTTCTACTTACGGCTGTGCTGCTGCGGAGCCTGGCTGCAATAGGCTTTATTTTACAATTAATTTTTTTTCATTCTTGTACTCAGAACTGCGTGAAATGATGCTCTTGCTTGTCGTGAAACCTCTAATCTCTTCTGAGTGCATGTTGGAGAAGATGAGTTGCTGTTCAAAAACAGAAAACAGGGCTTAACTGTAAAGGAAAACTGAAATTATTTAGCAGTAGTTATTTCATTTTAAAAAGAATGAAACTATAAATCTGTCTGGGTTAGGAAGGACTATTTGCCTTCAAGCTGTAGCTTAAGTAACTGGTTTTGGTTTGAAAATGACATCAGACTATCACCTGCATGAGGTCTGTACTCCCTCTTGTGGACCCTTAGAGGCTTTTACAGTTCCCTTGGGAGATTGAAATGTAATGTACACAGCAAACTGTGCCTGAGCTGGCAACTGAATGTGTATTACCTGTTGAAATGCAGCAGAAATGTTGACATCCAGTATTTTCCTTATCCTTTCATCTGCAAGTTTTGTTTGTGACTTACTTCAGGGCTCAGCCTTCTGTGTCCTGAAAATTGGCTGAAATCTAAATTAGAAAGAGGAATGTAAAATAAGCAGGAGAAGAAATTTTTTTAACTTTCTTAAAAAATAATAATAATACTCCTGATTGGGCTTCTTACTGTACATCATAGAGGAGGCAATTCTGTTCCATAGCTGTTCAGCTTCAGTTGAGCTCTCTGTGCAACCAATATCCACATGTATTTTTTTCATTGTTAATACCCTGATTTTCTTTTTTTCATGTTTTTTTTTTTCTCTTTATGAATAAGGATAAGAAAAAGAAATATGAACCTCCAGTTCCAACCAGAGTGGGGAAAAAGAAGAAGAAAACCAAAGGACCGGATGCTGCCAGCAAACTCCCTCTGGGTGAGCATTCTGCCTGCCCCAGCAGTCCCATGGGCTCTCTGAGAAATGCAGAGCTATCCTCTCCCTTAGATGTGGCTGTATAGAGGTTGCAAATGATTAAACAGAAGGCCAAATGTGATTTTGGTTTTAATTTACTTAATTAAACAATAATCTTACTTTGTGTTTTTATGCAAGGTGCAGCCCCGTGAATTCCCAGGTTAGAGAAATTGCAATGAGAAAAATGCAGGTGAAACACTTCTAAATACAATGTTTCACCTCAAGTTACAGTGGAACAAGTAAAATAGCCACTGCTGCTTGTATAGAAGTTGTCAGAAAAGCAGCATTTCTGGTGATGAATTAGTGAACAGTTGGTACCATGTCAAACTTGGTCTAATATATTGTGATTCTACTTTGATGACAGTGACTCCTCACACACAGTGTAGACTCAAATTGTTGAAGCTGGAGAGAATTAAAGATTACCTCTTAATGGAGGAAGAATTTATCAGGAATCAAGAACAAATGAAACCTTTGGAAGAAAAACAAGAGGTGAGATTTGAGTGAACTGTTACTTCTAGTATTACAATGTGCTCTATTATAAACTACTTCATACAAAAGCAACAGAAATAAAGTGCCATGAATGTGTGAGTCAATACAAATGTATTATATATTTTGCAGTTCTTCATTAAACCTCATTTACTGTCCAGAAGACAGAGAGTTTTCTTCTTATGTTTTAATGGTTTGAGTCTAAGCACGAGTTACTACAGAGGAATCCACACTGTCCTTATTTTATTTCTTAGTGGTCTGTCAATGCAGCTACAAGATATCCCTTGACAGAGAAAGAATATCCTAGCTATGCACACTCATATAGTGGTGTTAATAGGATAGGACTAAAATACTGGAAGGATTTGTTACTGTCTGATGCTTTTATGCCTTTTGGGCAGCGAAACATTAGCAAAGGCTAATTCTGTTATGTTTGGTGTGAACTGTTGAGCCAGTGTTGTGCAAGAATGTTCTTCCCTGTGTTCTTGAGTTGCTTCTTGGATTCTTCTTGACAACAGGAAGAGAGATCAAAGGTGGATGATCTGAGGGGAACACCAATGTCTGTGGGTACCTTGGAGGAGATCATTGATGACAACCATGCTATCGTGTCCACATCAGTAGGATCAGAACACTACGTCAGTATTCTGTCTTTTGTGGACAAGGATCTGCTAGAGCCGGGCTGCTCTGTTTTGTTGAATCACAAGGTGAGTTGTTTTTATAAAATGAAGATCTGGTACTGTGTTTAAGAGAGCGCTTTTTTTTTTTCCGAGAGTCACAGGATCATAGGGTCTGAGAGCTAATACTGTTTATTTCACACACCTGAATAGATGGGCATTTGGCTTAGGATTGAGCTTGTATTAGTAATGCTGCTTGCTTTTTTTGACAACTCTTAATGCTTGAATTAGGTTCATGCTGTGATAGGAGTCCTGATGGATGACACAGACCCTTTAGTTACTGTGATGAAAGTGGAAAAAGCTCCTCAAGAAACATATGCTGACATCGGTGGCCTTGACAACCAGATTCAAGAAATCAAGGTATTCAGTTGTACTAATTTACACTGTTAAGTAAACCAGCAGTGTAGCTGTTATACTGGGAGCTCTAAAGTGTCACAGCAGGACCAGCTGATGTGTATGTAGTATTCTCTTCGGTCTTGCTGTAGTGCATTTTTTCATTTGCTTTTGCTAGGCAAGCTCGTGGACTTGAATCTCTTAAGTGGGTAGCGCACCCATTGCAAGCTGTACGCACAGAAACCTTTCATAGTTGTTGTGGAATGTGTAGAGCTCTCAGGTCATAAAACCTCTGCAATAACTTATTATTTTACAACAACTAAAGTTGTGAGTTGTTTTATAAGTACAGAGGTTGTTTTGAGTGTCTGATGCTGTATGGTCTAAGGATTTGGTGAGTAGGGTTTTTTTGGCTTGTTTTGTTTCGTTGGCGGTTTTTTCCTACCAGTGGAGTTCTATCTGAACCCTGGTACAAAGCAACCTTTTGCTTTGAGTATGTGTCTAAAATCATAAACTGCTTTAAAATATTGATCTGTTGTATCTGATAACTCATGGTGGAGGCATCCTTTCACAAAGAGTTCTCCCACCCCAAGGTCCTCCATGAGTGTTTGAGAGTCAGGAACTCACAGGTTCTAAATGCAGTGTTGTTCCTTTAGGTTGGAGGAGGAGGAACACTCACTGCTCCTCTTCCACATGAGAAGTGGAAACAATAGGATGACTAGAGCATTCTATAGAGCAGTTGTCCACCTTAGAATTAGAGGCAAGAGAGAGACATACTTTTCAAGGTCTGTCTCGAAATTAGTTGAGTTCTTTTTGCCTTCATTACTCTTATAAGTACTGTTCTCAAAAGCCCCACAGAATTTCTGTAGAGAGTGCTCATAGTGATAAAAACTCAGGTTTGCTTTTCTTGTGCTGCAGGAGTCTGTGGAGCTTCCTCTCACCCATCCTGAATATTATGAAGAGATGGGTATAAAGCCACCCAAAGGAGTCATCCTGTATGGCCCCCCTGGCACAGGTATCTTACAGTACAGGAACAACTATGCTGAGCTAACGCAAGCAAATTAAATTATGCTTACTTATCGCTAAAGCATTGCCACGTCTGTCGCAAATTCAGATGTCATATGACTGTGTGGTTACAGCACTTTTCCTCCCCGCGAACTAATTACAGTTTTTATTTCCAACTAAAAACAGGTAAAACTTTATTAGCAAAAGCAGTGGCAAACCAAACCTCAGCAACCTTCCTGAGAGTGGTTGGTTCAGAACTTATACAGAAATACCTGGGTGATGGTCCAAAGCTTGTGCGTGAACTGTTCCGTGTGGCTGAAGAGCATGCTCCATCGATCGTCTTCATTGATGAAATTGATGCCATTGGTACAAAGAGGTACAATATTCAGCTCCCACTTCACACACAAGTATTGTCAGGGACAGTAAAAGGTTTACTAGAAACACTTCTTTTGTAACCATAGTGTTAATTCAGTTTCTTAGCTCTGCTGCCACTTTCATAGTACTGTTTTTGATGTAAGCTATTTTGTCCAAGTTGTATTGCTTTGAAAATCCCTCAGGCTGGTTGGAACCGTCTAACACAAATAGTCTTTACAGCAGTCAAATGTTTTTTAAATAAATAAAAAGGTGCTCGTGCATATTATTGCACAGCTACTGGCCTGAACTCTGGGATGAGGCAGTTTCTGCCCTGTGTGTTTCAGCATAGGTAGAAAGGATTGTACCAACGGTGAAATGCAGAACACACGGAATTCTTCGCGAACGTTATGTTCGTTCCATGCTGTTCAGATGTAGATTATCTAGTCTGATAGTAGCAAAATGAAATAGATGAGTTACAATGCAGAGAAGTACAGCTGTGTTTCAGGAAGAGCAGAGTTAAACCAGGATCCACACCAGTAAGGTGGACAGCTGTAACTGCTTGCATGAGGAAAAACTCTGAAATGGAAAAATGAGTGACAAGCTGTATTTTCTATGAAGGAGATGCACGTGCTTTTAAGAATGAGTGTTTTTTCCTATTTTTTGTGTTAATTTGTTAATTTTGTTAGGAGAATAAAGAGATTTCCTAATACATAACAAACACAGAGAGAAGGCAGACTCCCTGCACATTATGGCTGTTACTTTCTCCAGGTAGAATAGTTCAGTGTCTCCTTACTTAGATGTCACTAAATGATTCTGAAACCTGTTTTTTGTTTTCTGTGGGTGAACATTAAATTTAAAAAACACTGTTATGGGTGTTTTAAAAAAAACGTGCTGTTTTATTTATACGTTTGTGGTAGTTACATAAAGTGTGTTCTTAAATTTGCATAGTGCTTTTTCTGACTATATTGTTGTCTTTAAAGGTATGACTCAAATTCAGGTGGTGAGAGAGAGATCCAACGTACAATGCTGGAGCTGCTGAACCAGCTGGATGGCTTTGACTCTCGGGGGGATGTTAAAGTTATCATGGCTACAAACAGAATAGAAACACTGGACCCAGCTTTAATTAGGCCAGGTAAGAGACCTCCTGCTGCAATGCTTAAGTCACTTTTCTTATGAAAGGACTTGTTATAACTCATCAACCATAGGCTGGTAAAAAGAATGCGAGTTACTAGTGTGTCTGTGTTCACCATCCATGTTGGTGTATTTGTTAAAGTTGGCACCCATTCACAAATTTCCAGATGGGAGAAAAACCTATGGAAGAGAAGGAATGTCTTAATTCCTCTTAGATATACATAAACAATTTGAATGTTCTTCTTTTGTATTAAGATGGTGTAGCTCCTTTAAGTACTTGTTAAGGCAAGCTGTAATGTAGCAGCATTTTGTTAACATCTTCAGCCACTGGGGAAGGCAGGGCAGTCCCATTTCTGCTCCATAGATGAAAACCTGAGCCTTAACAATGAAAACCTGGATTTTGATGCATTGAAACCAGTCTACTTCCTTACACTGCTGTCACTGGGGTATAAGTGAAGGAGAAGTCATCTTGTACTCTGAATCTGTATTACATGTTGAGCCAAGGGCTTGAACAGGCAAAAGTAGTATTTTTAAATGGCCACTAAAAAATGTACCAAAATATAGCACACCTGTAGGTTCGGTAAAATCAGAAGTTAGAAAGCATCACAAAGATCAAAAGAGTAAGCTATGCCTCCTCTTAGTGTCCTCAAGTATATCTGAAGTATCGAAGAGGTTGTGAAGATATTCCTCCTGAAGTAACAGGAGTTAAGAAAGAGGACAAAGGTAACAGAAGATGAATTTGCCAAAGAACTGCTCTGAGCAGTCACTGGACTTATGGACCCAAGGCATTTAGCAAACTCCACAGTATGAAGCTGCTGAGGTGTATTTGTGTTTTTTCAAAAGGTCTAGGTTTGTTGCCATTTTAGCCTTACTCCTCCATATCAAAACCAGTTGCTGTTACAGTACAGAGCAGAAAATGCTGTACCAATATTAAAAGATAAGCTAAGAGAATCTAAAATTTGTTGGAAGGAAACTTCCTATACCTGTTTGGTATTTAATTATAAGCATTGCTTGAGCAACAAGGGCACTTCTAGCAGATAAGTAGGCTGATTTCCATTGTGTGTGGTAGTTTGGAATATCCAATGTGAGGCCATCAGCCCTTGTTAGAAAAGGTAAATAATCTAAAGAAAAAGAGGAGTGATTCAGAGATAGAAAATATCTTTTTAAAAGGTTGCTCATTAAAGTTGGAACAATGACTACCAGAACATCCAAAGTCTACTGACAGAAAGGAGACATCTGGTAGGGACTTGCAACAGAACATCTTGGGCAAAAGCTTCCTTCTTCAGTTAGGTTTTGGGTTTTGAGGTTTTTGTTTGTTTGGTTTGGTTTTTTTAGGAGATTGGTTATATAGAAAGGAATTCCTGAGTCCTTGCCATAGTGATTTATTTTGTGTGTGTGACAGAAAATCAAACTTTGGAGCTAAATGTTATCTCAAAATAGAATAAAATTTATTACAAGAACAGAATTATTTGATTAATACTCTTCTGCCTATGACACATTAGGGATTTTTATATTTACCTGTGATTCAAGTGCTTCCCAGGTGAGGTGTCTCTTCCCGGCAGTGACACAGACTTCTTCAGCAGTGCAAAGGCTTTCAGCTCTGGTAGCTTCTGCTCATTACAAACACAATAGTCTGATCGCACTTTCTACACTAAGATGCTGTTGATTGTGCTGTGAAGAAACAGTTACTGTCAGTCTAACCTTGAAATGTTCATCTTGCTCCATTTCTTATAGCTGCATGCAAAACACCTAAGACTGAACCTTTCTTTCACACAGGACGTATCGATAGGAAAATAGAGTTCCCTCTACCGGATGAAAAGACCAAGAAACGCATCTTTCAGATTCACACAAGTAGGATGACACTGGCAGATGATGTGACTTTGGATGAGCTGATTATGGCAAAAGATGATCTTAGTGGTGCAGATATTAAGGTCAGTGTACATGACTATGGTTATACTTCAAAACATAAATCAATTTTCATTGTTACTGCATCAAAAAACAGTCTGTTCAAACTGGTCTGTAATTACCTGTGCTTACATCACAGAGGGACAGCTAGATGGCTTTAAAATACCTTTTGTGAGTGAGTGCCATGTACTTGACTTTAGTAACAGGAAACTCATAATTCTCATCAAAATCATAATTATGAGGTAGCTTGTGCTGATAAGAGTAAGTACCTCTGTTACCTGAGTATGAAATCTTAAAAGTAGCAAAGTGGAATTTTGCCCAAACATGCAGCGTGTCTCAAACATTATGTAAGACTGTGCAAGATAATAATTTTTAGAGACTTATATTGCAAAGAGTTATAAATGTAACTGTAGATTAGGAAGCTTCAGATACACATAGTTTGTTTTTCTAAAGCAGGCAGAGCACCTTGCTGGAGTTACCACACTGGTGCACTTAAGTAAACATGACATTACTTTATCACCTCATTGCAGAAGGATAATGTGGGCCACTCTTACAGAGCTGTGGCTGCATCTGTTCCTCACATGCAAATGCTGTTGCAAAACTGCCTTTCTGTCATGGAGGTGTTACTGCAACTACAGGAGGATGTGCTCAGCTAGCTCTGTCCAGATTGTTGTATATGCTTCAGTGCTACTGAACAGCATCAAACTTCAGAATGTAGATTTTGTTAACAATCTTTGCTTCTGCTACAGAGGAATAGGAAGATGCTGCTGTCTTCTGAGGTGTGGCTTGAAGGGGCTGCACAGAGCCAGCAACTTATTCTTGCTTTCTCTGTTGCAGGCAATTTGTACAGAAGCTGGATTGATGGCTTTGAGGGAACGGCGAATGAAAGTAACAAATGAAGACTTCAAAAAGTCTAAAGAGAATGTTCTCTATAAGAAACAGGAGGGAACGCCAGAGGGACTGTATCTTTAAGTTGTCTGTCTCCTTGGGGGACTATCATCAAGAGTTCCTGACAGTCTTGTGTAAAACTACGTAGTCTAGCTAGTTTTTATTCCTGAAGAGGTTAAATCCTGCTGGAGTGTGGGTTTTCAGTCAGTGTAACACTTCCTTTCCCAATAAAACATTTACTTGAACTGACCTGTTCTGGTGGCAGAGATCTGTTGTTTACATGGAACTGGCTGTTGTCAATCTGAGATTCAAGAAAAAATGCTGGGGCTGTGATCCAACCCCCTGTGCTGCCCCAGCACAGTGTGCAGTGAGGAGGGTGTAAGCAGGTTCCCCACCTCTCAGTCCTTCCTAGGCAGGGAGTCTTTTACAACTCCTCTATAACTGCTCTTGTTCTTAATTACTTTTCTATCTCTCTCTTTAGGGGCTAAGTAAGTAGGACAAAAGGCACTTTTGCCTACCTCAGTGTCCTAAGGCATTTACACAAAAATCAATGGAAAACACGCAACCTTAGGTAACGGTCAGAGTTTTAAAAGAACCCATTGCTATCCAGCACTTGTGCTTACAGGAAAGCAGGGTAGACACTCCTGAGTATTCTTAAGGATCTACATGTTAAGGTTAAGGTAGCAGTAAAGAGTTTATATAGATGTGTTTTTACCAGAAGGTTACAGTTCATTATATAAAGACACTTTCTTTGCACTTAGAGAAGGTCTTGGAAAGGAACCAACATCTCTACAGCCGTGCACTACACGGGGCAAGATGTATGTTCTGTAAAGTCACCAATCAGCCTGGGTGCTAGATGTATATGGTTTGCAAAGAATAACTCAACTGCCGCCTGTTCTGCAGTGTAATCTTAAAATGGATTCTTCCCCTCTAAACAAATCTACTGCCTGCAGCTCCATCCTCACAGGAGTCAGATTTCTATTTTGCCAAGTTGTAGCGATGCATGTCCTGCCTGTTAAGTATTCTACATGCTGTACTTTGTGAAGTGCTTGTTAAGTTTCAAGTAATTAATTTCCAAACACTGTACGTGTGATTAAGGTTTGTATAAAGTTCCAGTTAAGCAATGTGCAGTCTTTGTTCTTGAAACTTTCTGTGGGAGCAATTCCTGGCTAGTAACAGCTGCTGGAGATTTATACACACAGCAAATCCTTTGATAACTGCTAGCACTGTAACAACAATGGTAGCAGCAAGGCCAAGAGATTTTGGGTTTGTTTTTCTATGTTAAAAATGATGTGGTTTATTGTTAAAAACAAGCCCTACAGATGAAGAGAGTTCTTTTCTTTCATCTGGATGACAGGAACCCTGAAATAGACTTGTTTTTCATCTGGAGATAGAAAAACAACAAGCAAAGTTTTATTACCCATTCTCATAAACCTTGTGAGATCCATCCATGGAAAGGTCACAAAAACACAGTGATTTTTTAGCACTTTCTAATCATGGCAGTTGATCTCATCATTGCTTGAGGGGCTGAAGAGCGTTACAGTGTGTGGTGAGCGTGGCTTTTCTTCTGTGGGACACGGCTGTTAATGCTGGCTAGAAGCACCAACCACAAAGGGGTCAGTTCAACCTAATGAATGAAAGCTGCAATGTATTAAACTAAATGTGGTACCCTGTCTGCTACAACAGTAACTGGATAAGAAATGTATGTGAAAATTAAATTATTACTTTTTGCAGCAGAATTTAACTTCTGCCACTTTCTACAACATTTCTGAACCCAACTCACAAAGTTCAAGATGAGAAAGCAAACAATGTATTCCCTGTAAGGACAGGAAGACCTACTGGAGTCTGCCTTTAAAGGCAGGGTTTAGTGGAGATCCTGGAGAAAGGGAGCAGCCTCTGACCACCCCAAATGAAGGGGTGCTGTGCTGGGAGAAGCTGTACAAAAGTAAGGGCGCTGGGGAAGGGACGCAGGGAAGAGACTGGAAACAAAAAGTCACCACAGAAGGTTGGAACTGATGATCTTTCCGAGTTCCTCCTAACGATGGCTGTTCTGTGATTCTATGATGCTGAAGAGAAACACAAACATAAGGACAATGAAGCTTCTCCCCTCCTGGGACTTAGAGGAAATAACATTCTGCTTTCATGGGACACAATTTGTGATGTTCCTGTTCAGTGCACAGAGTTCCTACCTCCAACTTGTGAGCTCTGTCATTTCTGAAAGAAGCATGGATTTTAAAAATAAAGGCAGTATTCTTCACAAATACTAATCAGAGAATCATAGAATGGTTTGGGTTGGAAGGAACCTTAAAGATCATCCATAGGCAGGGACGCCTCCCATAGACCAGGCTGCCCAAGGCCCCATCCAACCTGGCCTTGAACACCTCCAGGGATGGGGCAGCCACAGCTTCCCTGGGCAACCTGTGCCAGTGCCTCACCACCCTCATAGTGAAGAATATTTCCCTAATGTCTAATCTAAAGTTTCCCCCCTCCAATAAAAAGACATTCCCTCTTGTCCTATCACCACATGCCTTTATAAAAAGCCCCTCTCCAGCTTTCTTGTAAGGCTCCTTTCAGGTACTGGAAGGTCACTATAAGGTTTCCCCAGAGCCTTCTCTTCTCCAGGCTGAACAAGCCCAACTCTCTCAGCCTGTCCTCATAGGGAAGGTGCTCCAGCCCTTTGCAGCCCTCCTCTGGACCTGTTCCAACAGTTCCATATCCTTCTTAGGTTGAAGATTCCAGAACAGGACACAGTATTCCAGATGAGGTCTCACAAGAGAGGAATAGAGGGGCAGAATCCCCTCCCTCGACCTGCTGGCCACGCGGCTTTTGATGCAGCCCAGGATACAGTTGGCCTTCTGGGCTGCGAGCACGCATTGCCAGCTCATGTTGAGCTTCTCATTGACCAGCACCCCGAAGTCCTTCTCTGCAGAGCTGCTCTCAGTCAGATCATCCCCCACTGTGTACTGAAAACGGGGATTGCCCTAACCCAGGTGGAGGACCTTGCACTTGGCCTTGTTGAACCTCATGAGGTTCTCACAGGCCCCACTTCTCCAGCCTGTCCAGGTCCCTCTGGATGACATCCTGTCCTTCCAGTGTGGCAACCACACCACTCAGCTTGGTGTCATCTGCAAACTTGCTGAGGGTGCACTTGATCTCACTGTATGTATCACTGTTGAAAATACTGAACAGCACTTGTCCCAGTACAGACCCCTGAGGGACACCACTTGTCACAAATCTCCATCTGGACATTAAGCCATTGACCACTACTCTCTGAAAACGACCATCCAACCCCTTTCTTATCCACTGAACAGTCCACCCTTGAAATCCATCTCTCTCCAATTTACAGGGAAACATGTGAGGGGCTGTGTCAAAGGCTTTACAGAAGTCTAGATAGATCACATCTGTCGGTTTACCCGCGTGATGTTACCCCATCATAGAAAGCCACTACATTGGTCAGGCAGGACCCACCTCTGGTGAAGCCATGCTGGCTGCCTTTAATCCCCTCTCTGTCTTCCATGTTCTTTCTTTTCTACCCTCTTCAAAAATAGACACAATGTTGCCCTTCTCCCAGTCACAAGGGACTTCTCCTGACTGCCAGTGACTTTTCAGATAGGGGTTGGCCACCACATCAGCCCGTTCCCTACAAACTCTGCGATGCATCTCATCAGGTCCCATAGACTTATATCTGTTGTACATAAGGCAAAGCCCCCCTGGTCATCATCTTGCTGTTCCTTGACCCAGCAGGGGTGAGGAGAGGGGTTGTCAGCAAAGACTAAAGCAAAAAAGTTGTTGAGTACCTCAGCCTTGTCCATGTCTGTTGATATGAGGTCACCATTTTTGTTCATCAGTCAGGGTACGCTTTCTTTAACCTTCCTTTTCTGGTTGACATACCTGCAGAAGCCCTTCTTGTTAGTCTTTGCTTCTCTTGCCAAGTTCAGCTCCAGTTGTGCCTTGGTCTTCCTGACTAATGAATTACTTTTATAGCAAAACCAGAAGCACCTGCAGCCACAGCAATGAAGCACGGCTCTCAAGAAGTACCGCAGTACCATTGAAAAATCTGCATATTCCTGATAATATTTAAAACAATTGCAGCCAAACTTAAGTGTTTTGTATCTTGCATTGAGCTTCTACAGGCAGACCTGAGCCTTAAGTTCAATGGCTTTGTCATTTCATAGCCATAGTTTTCCATGTAATCACATCTCACCAGCTGGATGATCCAAATCATCTCAGTGCTGTGACATTTGTTAGTTTTCTCCTGAAAATCCTCTGAAACAATTTCAGATATTCCTTGGGTGCAGGTAGTCTCTTCCAGAGGAAGATCCATTTTCTGAGTACTTGGGTGTCAAGTGCTAAACACGTTTCAGCATATTCTTTCTTATAAAATGTATGTAACATAACTATCTTTAAATTGTTGTTGTATTTCATATTGCAGCTGTAGGAACGTGCCTGAAGGCTCCTGGATTAGAAGCTACTAACTAAACAGTCACGTTTTCACTACCTTGCCTTCTTTGGAGACGATTAGATACAGACCTCGACTTCTCTTATGATTGCACATATTTGGGTCAAAACAGAGTAATCCATTACAAAAACTTGTTTAAATGAGCTGCTTAGAGATGCACTATGGGTACAACTAACTTCACTTTTAATACATTCACTGTTCTGTTAATTTAAGAAATAAAAAATAATTCAAGTTCCTTTTGAATTTTCAAATAATCTTGTATATTTATCATAAATATTCATATTAAAATGGTCATCTGTCAAAACATACAAATACAACTCCAAAATAGGTGCCTGCAGAAGCAGTTTTTTAGCTTTTTAGAAAGGGTTTATGTACAACTGTAACTGCTGTATGACTTGGTAGTTATATATACACAGGCATGCACACCAAGCTGAAGGAAATTACAGAAGTCTGCCAACTGGAGGACAGTGAAGCATCCATTTGGCAGATGTTTATTTCCTGTGCTGCTCACCAAGCCATAGTTGGCGTGTACTGAATCTCTACTGAACTGCAGGGAATGTAAATTCCAACAATAGAAAACGCAATGTGGGCAACATTCAACAGGAGGATATTTATAAGAGGTATCCTTCTGTGGGAGCCAGCAATACTCCAGGAAAGTGGAGGCAGTTCTGTGGGCAAAATGCAGTACTTGATTCCAGAATACTTGCAGCCAGTGGAACTCCATCAGGATAGCAATTTATAGAAAAGCTTCAAAAAAAAAGAATCAAACCCTGAAAAAAGTACATAGTACCCAAGTCCCAACAGAGTTCCTGGCTGAAAAGAGACAGGTCTAACTGGTAGTTTTGGAACTAGCTTCCATACTTCTTTCACTCATCTTCAGCTTCCTTTTAAACCTCTAATAGTAGATCCAGCTCTTCCATAGGTACCCGCAGCCTCAATTCTTTTTCAGTCATTAAATCAAGCGTCTCTTGCAAATGGTCAGGGAAGTACTCTACTGCATCCAAATAGAGCACCTAGAAAGACAGTGAGAACATTTTCTGTGTCACCTTTCTATCAAAGCAAGAAACAGAGTATAAAGAAGTACAGAGATACGCAAACAACTCTGTAGCACGAACGTTAAGAAATATCATGTATTTCTTTAAAACAACACAAAAAGAATGAGTAGTTTTACAGTGCTGGCAATGTAGCTGTTAAAAGTCTTTTCTAACTCTTACTAAATAATTTTATTCAAAATATAACATGTAGGTCAAGAGACACTGGAGCATTTGACAGGTATTACCCAAGTGCTCCTGAATAATTTCCTGTACTATTCACTACACACATTTTTACTTGCCTATATATTTCTAGTACTACCATGCTCATGATAAAACATGGTCTGAAAGATGGGATTACTTCTAGATCACACAGAGAGAAATTTATTACCCCCTTGCCTCATACAATGCAACACCTTCCTGTTCTGAAACGCAAAGAACACTGACAACTGTGTATGTTTCCATTTCAGATGCATCTCTTACTTGCAGAAATTCTGACAGTTCTTCTCATTCAAAAATCTCTCCCTTCATTTGCATATGACTCATTACAACAACTACTAAATTCTAATTATTTTTTAAATATAGAACTTCAAAAATTAGAGTATGACAACGGCTTTTTTTTTTTCTGTGCTTACCTTTGCCCAAGGACAGTTTTGAAGGGCTTTATAAAACAATCCTTTGCATTTTTCTTTTTCTCCTAGTGAAGCCTGTGTGAGGAAAAAAATGTTCATACTTCAATGCAGTAATAGCTGAAATAATAAAACAACTGTCTCTGAGAGACATTACTGCTGAAAAGCTTAGCTTCCCTCTGCTAAGGAATTCTTATCAGTATATACTGTGGTAGCTGTGCAATTTGCTAAGTTACACTGATGACATTCTTCGATGTAATTGAAGAGATGTCTTTAAGAAGCTTCAGGGCTTTACTTGTAAGACAACTAATAGAACCAAGAGTAGCAGGAAGAGCTTCTGCTGAATGGTTCAGTTACAGTCAGTCCCCGTGCCTGTATTTGCCAATAATACCACAAGGGGAAAGAGTGCTAATCATTAACTAAAACTTACACCTGATGTACTACACACATACCACAATAAAAGCATCTCTGGTACAGTGAAGGTGGCAATACATTTTTTTTGTGCATTGAAGAGATCATGCACATACACTTTCTTACTCAGCAGAAGCTTGTTAAGGCTGGATCAGCTTACATTCATTGAATAACAATGCTATTTAATGTTATTTATTACTGTAAATGTATTTTTTCCTTCATCTTTTTAGCATCTAACAAATATTCCTTCTCATTCTTGTGAAAAAGATATCTTCAGTGAATGAATCATTAATGATAAAATATACACTGGGTGATTTTACTTCAGCATTTGCACAAACCGTTGCCTCATCAGTAGTTTGCAAAGAGTAACAGTAATTCAGTTACACATTCCTATAAACAAAGTTGTATAAAATATTTACAACCATGTATTTGTCTGGGAATGGTCACAGTAACAGTCCGACGCGAGATCTCAAATACAAAATGAGTCCCCTCTTTCCCCTGCCTCCTCCGCATTTCACAGCCTAATAATTGCTGTTCCCCTCTGACAACAAGGACATTAACAGGTGAGTAATACTATGGAATGAAATTCCCCTTACATGAGTTCCAAGCACTTCTTTTGTATTTTAATCTTCCACGTTGTACTTTGCAGAAGCAAGAAAAGAACCGACATGACAAAACTGCCTATGTGAAGTTGATTTTATTTATGTACTTCCATGGTGAACTACAGAAGAAATGAACATTATTGGTTTTTGGTGTTATTCCGAAATGCCAGCTAGCATAATCTTTATACATGATGCTTTTAAGATACAAAAAGATTGTGAGAAATCAAGGCAAGTTCTAAAAGCTATAGTTATGTTTATCCTAGCATGCATTTAATTTACATGTGGATCGCACCTTCCTTGCTCCAATGTCAAATCAACAAAAAAATCTTCATCTGGGAAAGTTGCTACAATATAGAGAAAATAGAGAGAAAATATTTGACAGGACCATTTGAAAGTCTTTTTACCATATTCTTTATTCCACCATAAGTCAGAAACTTACAGATGCTGACACATTACTTTTTTCTAATTCAGATCTTGAAGTTGTTCCAGGGATGTAGTGAGGAATACTAAAGACCAGATGGAATCGAATCTGGCAAGGGATGTTGAAAACAACAAAAAGGGCTTCTGTAGGTACATAGGTAACAAAACCAAGGGTAGGGAAAATGTGGGCCCATTGCTGAATGGAACAGGGTATTCTGATTACACAGGACATTGAAAAGGCTGATGTATGGAAGGCCGCCTTTGCCTCAGTCTTTAGCAGCAACACTAGGAATCCCAGAGACCAGGGGGAAATGTGGAGCAAGGAAGACATAGCTTTAGTGTAAAAGAATCAGGTCAGGGATTGCTTAAGCAAATGGGACATGCCTAAGCCCATGGGCACTGATGGGATGCACCCAAAAAAGCTGAGAAAGCTGGATCACTGCAACTGAGAGAAGTGTCCAAAGACTAAGGAAAGCCAAATGTCACTCATCCTCAAGAATAGCAAGAAGGAGGACCCAGAGACCTACACACCAGTCATCCTCCCCTTAATCCCTGGAAGGTGATGGAGCAGCTAATCCTGGAAACCATTTCCAGGCACACGAAAAAAAAGCAAATCATCTAAAGTAGTCAGCCTGAATTCACCAAAAGTCACACTTGACCAACTTGATAAACACTATAATGAAATGCGTGGCCTGGTGGATGAAGAGAGAGCAGCAGACATCACCTATTTGGACTTCAGTAAGGCCTTTGACACTGTCTCCCATAAGATCTTCTGAGACAAGCAGAACTGGATGAGCAGACAGTGATGTAGATTGAAAACTGGCTCAACTCCTGGGCTCAGAGGGTGTTGATGAGTGAAACAAAGTCCACTTGGAGGCCAGTAATTAGCAGTGTATGCCTAGGGTCAATATCGGGTCCGATGCCTTTTAACATCTTTGTTCATGAACTGGCTGACAGGGTGCAGTTTACCCTCAGCAAGCTTGCAGATGACACAAAACTGAGAGGAGCGGCCAATACACCTGAGAGTCATGCTGCCATCCAGAGATACCTCGACAGGCTGGAGAAATGGGCTGACAGGAACCTCAAGAAGTTCAATAAGCAAAAGTGCAAAGTTCTGCACCTGAGGAAGAACAACTCCACGCACCAACATATGCTGAGATCCACCCATCTATAAAGCAGCTTGGCAGAAAAGGACCTGTGGTTCCTAGTGGACACCAAGTTGAACAGGAGCCAGCAATGTGCCCTTGCTGCAGAGAAGGGCTAATGGTGCTCTGGACTGCATTAGGCAAAGCATTGCCAGCAGGTCCACAGCAGCAATCCTTCATCTCTATTCAGCACTGGTGAGGCCACACCTGGCATCCTGTGCTCAGTTGTTGGCTTCCCCCTAAGAGCTAGACAGTCATACAGGAGAGAATCCAACAAAGGGCCACTAAAATGTCAAAGCGACTAGGATATCTCTCCTGAGGTTGAGAACAGGGACTGTTTAGCTCAGAGAAGAGAAGGCTCAGGGATGAATCTGATCAATAAGCAAAAATGCCTGAAAGGAGTGCAAAAAGGAGAGGGAGCCAGGCTCTTTTCAGTGGTGGCCACTGACAGGACCAGAGGCAATGTGCAAACTGAAACACAGCAGAATCCCGCTGAACATCAGGAAACACTTTTTTACTGTGAGGGTGACTAAGCAGTAGCGCGAGTTTCCCAGAGAGTTAGAGTCTCCATCCTTGCAGATATTCAAAAGCCCTCTGGTCATTATCACGGACAACTGGCTCTAGGTGGCTCTGCTTGAACAGCAGAGTTGGACAAGATGATCTCCAGAAGTTCCTACCAACCTCAACCGTTTTGTGATTGTGAAGTTATACAAAATCAGGAGCTAGATTTGACAGAAATATCGAAGTCCTTACAATTTCCTTGCAGAACACAAAAGGCAGTTCTAAAACATAAATATGTCAGCTTTGCTGATTTTACTTACATAAAAATAGTAAAATCTGAAGTTCCTAAAATTTGCTTCCTCTTTCCTTAAATTTTGCTGCCCTGCCCACTTACCTTTATATTGTGAGTAAGAGTGGGTGAAATTCATCTACTGACATCTTATGACATATTTTTTTTATCTAGGCAAGATGGCAATCACAATTACTTGCCTACATGTATATTAAAACAACACTGTCAGAAACTATTACTCCTTCTAATCCACATGAATTACATTTTCCCTAATATTCCCAGCAATAAGGTGCACTACAATTCAAATATATAACCTTGAAAATCATGTAGGTATGGAAACATTACTATTCCTTTTTACACAGGACTGTAGCTGCACTCATAAGAAATTCCAAATATGGTTAAAAAAAAAAAAAAAAGAAAATTGATACTCTTTTCTTACCAGAAAGTTCAAATACATCCTCCACAGCAGTGGACAGTGGGTACCATTTTCACTCTGAACTGCATGTTCAAATAGAGCTACAATCCGATTTGTTAACCCAGTTTCAGGAATAGTGGAATGTATTTCACCAACACCAGCCCTGAAACACAGAGGAAAAAAGAAACCACAATCCCTTAAAGCCAAGCTAAAGGATCACATCCAGGTAAGAGAAGATAAAGATCAGTGTACTGTCTCTGTTCGCACAGCACTGTACAAGAGCCAGGCTTTTGCACTTCATGCTACAGATTGTTATAAAAAAATACAGATTTTTGGTAATTGCTAATGTAATCAACACATAGCTAAATATGAAAATCAGTTAAAAGAATATATATGAGGTATTTTCATAAAAATTGTTTTATCGTGTTAAAAATTTAACCCTGTCTAACTGGAGGAGATCATTTCTCTTTGAGTACAATAATCCACTGTCATATGATCTTAAAACACATCTCAGTGTTCATTCAAGATCATTTATTATTCAAAACTTGGCATAGCAGCTCAAACCAAATTGAAGTCTATGTCAGCAAGCCTTTTTCTGGTGCTCAGGCAAGCCTGTTCAAATTTACCCTTGGTGCCTTTGTAAGACGATTCGTTGGTCTTGGATCAAGACCTAGCTTACAGCTCTGGATGTCAACCCTGATCACAATACTAATTTACTTTTTCACCCAGAGATTCAAATCCCCTAAATTCCAAGTTAACACAAAAGCAGGTAAGTATTTTTCACCAAAACACTTATTTCAATCTACAGCTGATACAAGCTGGCTTATTTTTGATGCTTGAGCTTGAGAAACAGCCTGGAGCACTCCGGGCAATATGACTTCTGTCTGTGTGCATTCTCTTAGAGACAGCCAGCTTAGACAGCCACCCTTAACACTTGCCCCTAACTTGCCTCTTTTTTCAAGAGTCTTTGAGGTCATGTTTCCCCTCATCTTAACCTTTGCCATGCAGGAAAATTATGTAATGCACTCTGCATAAAGTCAGACATTCAAAACATTGTATCTCATGCTGATTTACATATGGTACTGTTTCACCCTTAGTGTTCATTTTAAGTGAATTCCATGCACTTGAACAGCAGAAATATAGAACAGAATAGGAAATAGTCACATATTATACAGACATTTTCTTGGTTTGTCACAACATCATAAACACCAGTTTTATGCATGTCTGACAGGCCATGTTTCTCTCTATTGGAGTAGTTCAGCTCTGCTCTTGCAACATTCCATCTATCCCTGTATTAATGTAACCTATAGGAAAGGCTATGTTAGCAGAGAACAATCTGAAAAGGAAATAAATGTCACAGAGAAAATAATGATTATGGAATGTTAACATTAGTCTCCGGTAACAATCATGAAAATCTATCATAGTGCCAGTCTGTAATTAATGGTAAATCAAATTACAATCATCCTTTACATTTGGTGACTGTAGAATTCTTATTACAATTTAGGATGACATACAGTAACAGCTAAGGAATGTCACTATCATATATGCATGCCTGTTGCCAGACTGTGACGATCAAAGCAGTGTGTGCACCATCGTTTTGAAGCATACTGATAATTCTGCAATTTCATCAAGTGTGAATATTCTAAGCTTACAGCTATGTAAAGCTTCCGGATAACAATTTCCTAGAAATCTCTGTTGCTATGTGCAGACACAAAGAACCAAGCTGCCAATGTTATTAGAGACAGGTAGGTAGCGGTGGATAGGTAGCTCCAAGCAACAAGTAGACAACAGCTAGAGACTAAGGTTCACAAATGAACACATACATGTGTTCCCCACATCTCCTACCCTCTCCTCCCTTCCCAAGAGCAAAAAAATCTGAGCCCGTGTCGCACTGCGAATTCAAGAAATTTCCAGTCTTTTCTACCTAGCAACAGCTCCTTATGAAAACTCAACTCCCAAGTACTCACTATGGAAACAGATCTGCCACAACTGTATTCTGTGTGATCCAAGAGTAAAGTAGGGCAGTGAGCTCAGTCAGAAACTGCAGCGTAGCTCTGTATTACACTCCTAATTGCTGTAGTATTAAAATGCAGCAGTTACTAATCTCACAGTGTCTACCTTGGTCACCTAAGTAGGCTCTTATTTATTTAAAAATCACTTAAAGAAATGTGTACCATCTTGATGACAGCAGCAAGTGATCAAATACAAAGCATCACACAATTTGATCCAGTAGAAAGGACTTAAGATTTTCATCTAGGTCTTTAATTCTACTCAAGATCCTGCCACTGACTCACTATTCAGTCCTGAACAAATAACTTTCCCTAGATACAGCTTCTTCATCTGCAAAATGAGATCTATGACAGCATTTCCTCTCTCACGTTAAGTGATCAGACAGACCACAAAAAGCATAATCATAAGGAGCTGCAAGATATTACCTCTGGACTTTCTCAATGAGGTTTTTTCTCATCTGCTCTGCTTGGATGGCAAACAGCCATGGCTCTAAAGAGTTAGTAGACCTTGTGACACCATCAAAAAATCTTCTTGCTTTGCTAGCACAGTGAGACTTCCTTTGGATGTTGATATATGACCTCCAAAGAGACTGGTTGCTAGGATACCGTTTCAGAGCTTCTGTTAGTGCCTCTCGCAGAGGATTCAATGGATAAACACTAATTTTCATGTGGAATCTGAGTAAATTTGTATGCAGCACTGTGACAGCTTCAAGAGCAGTGGGAAAATTTTGAACACCAAAATTCTCTCCAGTATTTTCACATTTCTGCAGACCAGAAGCTTCAAGTTTTTCCAAAGTCTGTGCATATATTAATACTGCAGCATCAATCCCAACAGTCAAATACTGGAACAGTGCATAACAACCAACCAAGTTAACCAGCTGATTGGCAGCACTGACCTGATCCTTATCAGAAACTGGTGTTTTACTTAAATGATCTTGCAGTGCATGCTCGTACGTTTTACGAGCTTTCAAGATATTCACAGGTAACACTTGTCCACTATAGGGTATATACGGTCCATTTTCAGCCACTTTGGTCAGTACATGAACGGCACGTGACATAGCAGCTCCTTCTAGACTTTCTAATAGTTCCACTTCAAGCTGAGCATAAAGCAGACTGAGGCTGCAGAGTTGGGGACTCTTCAGTCCTCCTGTTCCTGCTGTGCAAAGAGCTGTATCAAATACCTTCCTGGCATCATCAGTGTTACCCAGCAGCCATTCTAGATAGGCATACAGTTTCCAGAGAGAAAGGTGGTTACGGTTGTCGGGTGCTTTAAGGAGATTCTTGGCCAACTTTTTACTCTTCCTCCCTTGTGCTTTCAGCTTCTTCTTTTTTTTTGTTTGGAGACACTGAACTACCTTCAGGGGAGAATAAACAGAAAAAATGTTAAGAGAGAAAGAGAAGAAAGGGGAAATAAAAAACAAACCTCACAGCATTTTTTTAAATTTCATCAATACGTTTGTTTTCATACTGTTCCATATTTCACCACCAGGAAGATATCTGTTGCTCCTGAGTACCGTATGTTGCCACCACTGCCTGTTGTCAGCTCTCTCCAACACAGCCAAATTGCAGTCTTATCATTTGTATTCCTGCCACTGTCATTAAGTAATATCAACATTCACTCTTTCAAAAGGCCAACTGTTCAAATAAAAGAGCTGCTAACCTGTGATAGTTAAGAAAAGGAAAATAAATGATCCTGTCTGGCCAGATGCAGTTTATGACTAGCACAATTAAACCTCTAAGTAGATTTTCACAGTGGGGAATGTGCTGACAGACAAATGTGGAGACTGGATGGGAAGATTACAGGAGATATTCTGGTCAGGTAGTGTTTCAGTAAGAGACAGAACTTCTCCATACAGAAACAAAACACTAAACTTCCTGAAGCATTAGGAAGACAACCTGGGCACTCATCCTTTTGTATGCTCCTATTAGAGCAGTTTCACTTAAATAAATACATACTTAAGTGATAAGGTGTTATTTCTTTTATTAACACTACACATGTAACTCGTATAGGAAGTACTAAGTTTCTGGATAAAGTGTTTATATCATGGTATTGGGGATTATACACTTTGTAGAACAGTTTGGTAAGAGAACCTGACTGACTCACTTTGCCTTGTAAAAAATCACTCGTATGGGAGACAGAAATGGATGCAATGTACCATATAATAACATTTATCCAAGACCGCAAAAAATATTGTTACACATATGCCACTGTGTAACACGTACTGAAGGAAAAGGCTGGGTTTTTTTACCCCCAGTACAACCCTCATCTCCTGATTTGAATACTTAGTCCTAATATTTAATCAATATTTATTTTAACTCAATATAAACATTAATATACAAGAAAGCCACACACCACAAAAGCGAGTATATGCAGATTCCTCATTACCTTAAATATTTCATACTGTAACCAACAAAGGGACAGATTAGATTTTTCCTTTCCTGGAAATAGCTGGAACAGAACGTGAAAAACATTCTGTATGAATTCCTCTCCTTCTTTATAGTGCCCTATGTGATGTCTCCGTCGTAGCATGGTATCCATGTGACCAATACTGTTGAACCCAGAAAGTGGACAATCAACAGAAGTCAGTGGCTTTTCATCAGAAAGCACACTGTCAAATATGTTATTTTCATCCATGGCAATATAGAGATTGGAAGGAAAGAGTTTGCTTGTACACGGAACTCCCAGGAATTGCAAAAATGAGTACAAAAGTTGATGCTGAAGATCCAGACTAGAAAGTCGGATTAAAGATGGTCCGAGATCATCAAATAATACCTAAAAAAGAGCAAATAAAACCAAACTGTTAATTTATACAATCAAATAAAATTAACAAATCTGTAATTTATGTAATTAAAAACATTTCCAAGTCAATAAAGATTAATAATTACCACTAAATGGTAACAGAATGTCACTGAAACTAAAAACAGACAAGTTAATGTGTTCTTCCAGTCAGACTGTAAAAATGTGCTATCAAGAGACCTTCACAGAAAACTTACACAATGAAGGTCTGAAAGGTATTATTGCTTAGGGCATTTTAACACATTTTTACTTGAAAATCAATATCTGACTTGACCTGTCACCAAGAAGGAAAAAATAATATAGCTGTCTATCTCACTTGAAGGCAACAAAACCTTCGTTTAACGCATGATCATCTTAAACAGAGACTTCTGTGACATCTCCACATACAGATGCAAGAAAACACTGAGCAGCACAGACAGTTTTTCTACAGCCCTTTCTAAAGACTACCATGAGGTTCCTATGGCTTTCAGCAGCCTCAGCAAGAAATCTTGAGTAAATTTTGAACTCCAAATACAGAAAATATTTTTTTTCCAAACAAAGAAAAGGATTATTCCTCTAAAATATCCACTGGTAATGAATTCAAATTAAAGAATAATTCGTCTTATCATCCCCCCTTGTTTTATTGTATCACAGTGACCTGTCTTTCTGGATCTTCACAATCTTCTTCAGTCTCCTTTTTGGTTTTGTCTGGCCTCCAAGGTAACCAGTGCCTTGCTTCACGAGAATATTCAATATCTAACCAAATGTGCCACTTAGGGAGCGTTTTATCCTTTATTTCTTGATCTTCATCTATCTCTTCATCATCATCATCATCTAAAATAAAATCAAGACACCAAGACACACATAAAATTATTAAAGAGAAAATGATGGTTAATCCAGCCAATCCAAAGACCAGACTTGACACACAATTTAACTACTTTAAAAATGTAAACAAATACAGTGTTATTAAAACAGACATAAGACAGAGCTGAAAATTTCCACACCACAGTTTTAGTTTTTGACACCAACTCTTACAGAGTAGCAGGTTTCCAAACCTTTTGAACCAGTGAAAACATTGTCAGCGCTCAAGCTTTCTCATAGAGGAGAATAAAGCACCAACAAGCTGTGGACTACTTTTATAAACAGCAATTTGCAAGCAATGACCAAGAGGCAGTCTCCTTTTGTACAACTTAGGTTCTTCACCTCCTGCCTGGGCACACAATGTGAAGTGTGTCCTGTGACTACTCGTGCATAAAACATTCTCAGAACACTACTGTAAGTAAAAAAGCAGTACATTGACATTAAACACTGCAAATGAAGCTTGGCAAGGTTGCTTTAAAATACCTGGTATTTTCAACATTTTAATTAATGTGCAATTGAAACAACCAGTGTAGTTAAAAACACACAAAGTGCTTAACCACATCCCACATTTACAATGATCTTTCTGAACTGTTAGACACAATTAGCATAGTTTTCCTGTTACAACAATATATTCACTTTGTGCTGACACCGATGAGCACCCATACACTAAGGGAAAGCCTGCAGAGAATTTTCAGATCTTTATTGTAAAGTCCTCAAAATTTATCGTTACTTGCACTATTTGTTTCGTACAAAATTAATGCTATGCCACCTCCAAATTCCTGTTCCTGACGTTTGCAATCATCTAGGTGAAATGCTCCCACTCCCACTTCTTAAATTTCAGGTAAAATAAACAGGCAGCAGCAAGATTTTTATTCCATTCTATGAAAAATGACAGCATTTCCACAATTAACTAAAGTTTGGAAAAAAAAAAAAACCAAACACTTTGAGGGACTGCACCCAGTTATAGATTACACCTGAATTTTTTGGCTTGGCATGAATGAAGAAAAGCACTGACGTATGCTAGACCTGCACAAATCTGGCAGGGGTGCTCTTCTCTATACTAATACTTCTCAATTTGTGGTCAAAATGCCTACAGCAATCAGCAATGGGACTGCTGACCTCAGGTAAGGGGCAAGGACATTCCATTTTAATTCAGGGACAAGGGAAGTGCCAGATCATTTTTCAGAGAAAATTGCTTCATTAGAATTGCTGTAGCAGCAGGAGCAGCAAAAGCAGAGACAGCTCATCTTTGGTCAGACACATTCCAGCCCCCTGCTTCCCTTCAAGATGTGTCTGATAAATAGTCCTTAACACCAGCTGCAGCGCTGTAGACGAGAAGACATGGTGGGACTAAGCAGCTGAGAGGTGTTTTCTGCATCCCTGCTCACCTGGAAGCACTCCAGCCAAGTGAAGAAGCAATTCCTTCATTTTCTGCATCACAAAGAGCAAGAAAAGTTTTTCCACCTATTTCTACTGTATCATTTGGTATAAGACACTGAAATCTGATTCTAGAAATAAAATCATTAGGCTTGGAATCTTTGAGGCAACTATCATCTAATGCTAGAATTCCACCTGGTCTATCAATATGATGAAAGAGAAGGGAAGTGGCTTTCTTCCTCTTTACACAGGTGTGGGTCTCAACCAAGTACTTGCACCTTTAGCCTTTGCAGCACAGCAGAGGATATGCCATCCACTCCCTAAATTTTCATTCCTAGGAAGGACAATGTTCCATAAACAACAGAACACATGCTTTTCCCTGTGAAGTGCGATACAATGTATCTTAATCTTGGTAAATATTTTTAAAAATTAGTATGCAAAAATATGAGAAGAAACAGCTGGTATAATTTTAACCAGAATGTATAGAAGAACATGTGGACATACAACTACAAATATTGACATAGACATACCAGGCTTAAGAGCAATCCAGCCACCCTTTTCTTGTTGGTGCATCCATGCTTTCCAGCCTCTTGCTCCTTTTTCTCCAATTCGTGGTTCTCCACTATCCCAAAAAGGTTCAAAGAATTCCACCTATTGTTTCGGGCAGGGAGAAGCAAAACAAAACATACAGAAAAATAATTTTTGCTGTTGAAGAGACACTACAAGGGTCAACTTAGGTTTTCCAGACCCTACAATCTCTTGTCTGGGCGCTATTTCTGTAACTAAAGACTATGTAAGATGCTGCTTAAGAAAAAGAAGGAACAACTGAGCACTCCAATTATGCCTGTGGCACAACAAGACTCTTGTCAACTCTTCTCATGAACGTAAGAAAATGTTTTCAACAGGTACAAAGCCTTAAAGAAAGCAAAAGACTTTTGTGCCAAATGTCCTATACAGATTCTTCAAGGATAAGGATCCAAAGTCCCCAAGATGTGGCTATCTGAAAACAAATCTCCCCTACTGTCTTCCATGGGACCATAAAGAATATGACTAACAGAATGATAATTCAGACAATAATAAACCTCTGGTCAAAGCAAAATGTTACAATTGGACATCAACATGACTGGACTGGGGACAAGAGGAAAAGATCAGTAAGTTATTTCACCTCTTGAGTTTCAGTGTAGTCAACAACTTCAGGCACTTTCCAGTGAATCACAAGTCCAGTCTATTTCTGACTTTGTCACTGCTTATATGCAATCTGTCATATTTAGATTCATCAATTCCTCCTCTGCTTTGTGTACACTTAGATCTAACGACTGCCTCTCTCCTATTACATGCTTCTGCTTTGTACCACATCTTGGCTTGTATGTTGGAGATGTGACTGTTTAATACAAATATTAACAATAAAATTTACAACACCACAATTTACAATAATATAAATATTAACAATAAAAATTACAACAATGCAATATATAATAATACAAATATTAACACTAAAATTTAAGGAAAATCAAGCATCAATATATCAGAAAATGCAGAGCTTAAAGCAACTGCAAAATCTAATCCTGCTCCTCATGGATTTATTCTTTGCCCCAAATGAGAAGGTGAACTGTGAAAACAGTACAGAAACAAGTAATTCAAGACTGAGTCATAATTGTTCTGAGAGGGCAGAATGTGTGATCAGCCATAAATCTGGCATTTTCCTAATTTTCAATACTAGTACTTTCCGACCTATCAGGAGAAGTCCCCGGTGAATTGAAGAAGGGTAATGTTGTGCCCATTTTTAAAAAGGGTAGAAAAGACGACCCTGAGAACTACCAACCTGTCAGCCTCACCTCTGTGCCTGAGAAGATCATGGAACAGATCCTCCTAGAAGCTATTCTAAAGCACATGGAGGACAGGGAGGTGATTAATGGCAGTGAGCATGGCTTCACCAGGGGCAAATCCTGTTATGACTAACCTAGTGGCTTTCTATGATGGGATAACTGCAGCAGTGGACACAGGTAAACCGACAGATGCGATATATCTGTACTTCTGTAAAGCCTTTGACATGGTCCCCCACAACATCCTTCTCTCTAAATTGGAGAGATATGGATTTGATGGGTGGACAGTATAGTGGATAAAAAACTGTTTGGATGGTCATATTCAAAGAGTAGTGGTCAATGGCTCAAAGTTCAGATGGAGATTCGTGATGAGTGGTGTCCCTCAGGGGTCCGTACTGGGACCAGTGCTGTTCAATACCTTTATCAATGATATTGACAGCGAGATTGAGTGCACTCTCAGCAAGTTTGCAGATGACACCAAGCTGAGTGGTGTAGTTGCCACACTGGAAAGACGGGATGTCATCCAGAGGGACCTGGACAGGCTGGAAAAATGGGGCTGTGAGAACCTCATGAGGTTCAACAAGGCCAAGTGTAGGTTCTACACCTGGGTTGGAGCAATCCCTGTTTTCAGTACACAATGGGGGAAGATGTGATTGAGAGCAGCCCTGCAGAGAAGGATTTGTGGGTGCTGGTTGATGAGAAGCTCGACATGAGCCGGCCCAGAAGGCCAACCGTATCCTGGGCTCCATCAAAAGCAGCGTGGCCAGCAGGTCGAGGGAAGTGATTCTACCCCTCTAATCTTCTCTTGTGAGACCTCATCGGGAATACTGTGTCCAGTTCTGGAATCTTCAACGTAAGAAGGATATGGAACTGTTGGAACAGGTCCAGAGGAGGCCTACAAAGACAATCTGAGGAGTGGTGCACCTTCCCTACAAGGACAGGCTGAGAGAGTTGGGCTTGTTCAGCCTGGAAGAGAAGGCTCAGAGGAGATCTTATAGCAACCTTCCAGTACCTGAAAGGGGCCTACAAGAAAGCTGGAAAGGGACTATTCATAAAGGCTTGTCGTGATAGGATGAGGGGGAACGGATATAAACTGCAGAGGGGCAGATTTAGACTAGACATTAGGAAGAATTTCTTCACCATGAGAGTGGTGAGACACTGGAACAGGTTGCCAAGGGAAGCTGTGGATGCCTCATCCCTGGAGGCGGTTCAAGGCCAGGCTGGATGGGGCCTTGGGCAGCCTGATCTAGCGAGATGTTCCTGCCCATGGCAGGGGCGTTGGAACTAGATCTTTAAGGTCCCTTCCAACACTAACTATTCTATGATTCTAAACACTGTCCTTTTAAATTGAGGCTCCTTTCCTGAGACACGGGTCTCAGTAGTGGCTGCTGGGGAAGAAGGTGAGGTAATAAAAGGAAATTGAATTTCTGTCCTCTACAGTAGCCCAGCTGCCCAACTAGTAGCCCTCTCTACCACTCATTAAAAAGGAAGTGGTTCCCAACAATTCAGTGCCAGACAAATTTGCAACAGCCTCCTCTGAATATGAACTTACTAATTATTACTGGGGTGCATGCTCAACATTCTCCTAAGCAAATCAAGAGAAAAAGTGATTTAGTACTTTTAACAGAATAAGCTGAATGGAAACTCATGAGTCAAATAAAAGATAATTTAAAGCATGAAGATGTTCCTAATGTAGCTATCAAAGAATTACTGAAAACAACAGATAACAGAGAACATAAACATTTGAGAGAACTGTCTGGAACAGAAAGAGACTATAGGTCTTATCAGCTTTCTCCATCAACAGTAACAAAACCACAGCAGTTCTGGGGAAAAGAAGGGGAAATGCTAATCAGACACAGACTTTAGTCAACCAAATGTTTGGGATTTTTCGCCCATCTTATTTAATAAAAAAAGAGGTCATACATGTCCATTCATGGCTGCTAACCAGTCTTGTATTATATACAGCAGAAGCAGCCATTTGGCATGCTGTACCAGAGGATCAACGAGCGTTTTTCCACTGCAAGCATCACTCTGAAGAACCACAAAGCTGTGATTCAAAATATTTCCCTATGTCCTTAAAAATTCATCAACATTTGTTCTGTTATAGCATTCATTGTAACCCCAAGGACACACATGCATTTAAACGAAAATTGCTACCTGTCCCCTTGTTGGCAGATCTTTCACACTGTCAGGTTTAAAGAACGTAAAGTCAATCAGAGCCTGAAACAAAGACACTGCTTTCTCAGAATGGCCAGCTTGTCTCAGAAAGTGGCACTGCTGAATAAATATAGCTGTAAAGTAAAAAGAGATAAAATTGTAATATATCAAATTAATTTTATTGCAGAGTATTTGAATACAGCCTACAACTATACAAAAGGTATATACGAAGTACTGTTGAGGATAGCTGTTTTGGAACGGTATCCACAAAGAGTAACTAGCATAAACGCATATCAAAATTGTTGTAGTTAAATGAAGAACTCCCGCTTTAAATGTGCCAAATAGATCACTTTTAATTCATGCGCACATGTGCTGTCCTTGTTGATGAAGTTATACACACAGGTCCCATCTTCACTTTATCCAACATCTGTTGGAGTGGGTCATAGCTGTCTGTAGATGCAAGGCATTATTACAATTTACACTGTAAGTGGCTACAACAAAAGTCCTTGTTGCCTAACTTTTGTACAAGACAGTTACACCGGTAATGTGTCAGTAATATACAATTTTCATTCCAACTGCCATTCCCATTTCCTTTTCTTTTATATAAGAACCAGTTAAGAGACATCTGATTTTTTGGCCAAAGTATTACTGCTTGAAAGCAGAGAAATGTCCCGACCCTTGACCATCAACAAATTACTTCAATAATCACTGCTATGTCCGTCCTATACACTGAGCCTCAAGTCTCAGCTTCAAAATGAAAGCAAGGCCCCAGTTTTTTCTATTAATGTATTAGCAATGAGAGTCTTAAATGAAAGAGCTGGAAAAATAACAGGTATTATAAACACCTCTATTACCAGGCTGTTCAAGGACGTTTCAGAGACATTCCATCACTCCAAATTACACTCAAGTCTTAACAGAACTGTCACTGTTAATCAGCTTACAAGAAAACCCAAAACACGTAAATCAAGACTTGAGTAATTTAGTCATAGTTTTGAAAACGGTTTTTCTTAGTCGTCTTCACTAAATCACTCGCTTTGGAGGGTTTTAAACAAAATATTTAAGCGTCTAAATACACATATGTAACAGCATACATTAACATCAATTGCTTCTAATGATCATCTTATTTTTTTAATACTAAGCAGCAAACCATTTACTCCCTTCACTTGTAATCTGAATACATCAGATGTGTGCGCATAAAAATTCAAATTCATCTAGAATAAAAAACTAGGCATTTCATCCGATTTTCCCGCTAAGTCAATAACTCTTTCCAATAACAAAGAGTCTGGGATTTCTAAATATATTTAAACAAAAAGAGTATATTTAAGTTTTTTAATACATTTAGGTACTTTCAGTATCCAACTGACACTGAAAATGTTGTCTTTCCCTTCTTTCTCAGCTTCAAAAGGATGAACTTTGATTAAAATAGACTGATTATAGAGAATCTTTCATCAGGACTTGCTGCTGAACTGCAGATAAAAATAAATTAAAGCATACGATTTTCTGCATGATAAAAAAGAAAACTATATTTGAAGAAATGCGAAGATCAGCATTTTCTTTGTGGTAAAAGCTGAAGTCAGTGTGAATACATATTAATTAGTCCATGATGCTAAGACATTTCTGCAGCTGAACTGACCTAAAAGATAAGGATGTTTTTCATCAACCAGTAGGTATAATTTTAAAAAATAGGACTCCCTTTCAACAAAGAAATTTACTTATGCTTACCTTTATTTGCCTTATATTAAGAGATCCTAGTAAATTTAAAATATTACAAATTACTATCTCAAAATTTAAGTAAAAAAATGATCCATAATTAAATCCACTTTTATCTGCTTTCTTAGATTTCGCATTTTAAAAAGACATCTGCTTACTTCCAAGCAGATAGCACTGTGTACTGAACTGAACACTAGATGGCATGATCCACCACTATTTAAAATTAGTTATTATGCTTTGTCATTAGCAAAGGTCAAAGGCTGAAGATAACAAGCCTATAAAACATCAACACTGCTATTCACCTCATAATTAATTTGTGAAACTCTTAGTATATTTATCTTAACAAACAACTTGGTAATCCTGCTAATGATTACACTGTCAGTTCAAATTCATCCCAAGAATTAGAGTTGAGTCACCAAGAAAAATTTTTAGATCAAGAAGTCTCCCAACTGGAAATTTCTCCACTCCTATCATTTGAATTCCAAAGGTAAAAAAAACTCAAGAAACAAAACAACAAAACCAATGAAACCAAAAGCCCAAACCCTCAGTGTCCATAAACAAATAACCACAGTCAAGTAACCACAGAGTTAACTTTAACTTTAACCTACCTACAGACATTGCCAGCAAACTAGTATTTTGAAAAATGTCAATCTAATATGGTTAACTAGTTAAAGGAGTGCCATTAAAAAAAACTTCTCATAGCAGTTGACAAACAGTATTTAATGAGTCAAATATTTTCCATGCAGGGAAACAAAATGAAAGAAAAACCTTCCTGTCTGGGAAAAAAAAATGCTGAATAAAACATTTGTCTGATAATCATTCACTGTGGTAAATGTACGAAGTGACTGAAGTGCTCGAAACTGGAGACAGTATAAGCAATTAGAAGCTATCAGGCAGTACAATATCCACCTGCCAACCGAGGATTTTTCCTTTACGGCACTTTTTCCTGTGCTCGATCCAAGATGAATTAACTGAAAACCATAAGAGATCTGAACACCTGAAAGTAATTTGTAACCCAGCATCTTAATCTATAAGTCTAGACTGGATATTGGATAACAGATAGCATCGTTGCTCAAACAGTTACAGGGCTTGGGTAAAAACAGAGTTTCCTTGGACTACGCCACATAGAAAAAATATGGACTGCTTCATAGTACTCTTCACTAGATTTAAAACAAATTTTAAAAGGAAAAGAAAACCTCAAATAAATTCATGATTACACTAATAATTCCCACTCCTCACTGTATTCATAGATTGATAACCACAGTGACCCTCCAAGGTAGAAAAGGAAAATTCAAATGGGAGAGGTTAAGTCATTTAGCTCTGAATAAATTTAAAGCCCATCCCAGAACTGAGCATGAACTCGTTTCTTCCCTGAATCCAGTCCAGCATCCTAACCATCTGATTAGTTTTCCTTCTAATGGTAATAATGTGATAAATTATAAGTGGTAGATAGATGCATACAATAAATACAAAAAGGCATAATCACATGATATTCCAGTTTAGAATTCTCCATCTACAAACTGGGATGCTCAAGAAAATTTCACATCCCTCCCACCCATGTCTTTCTTTCTGGATTAAAGTTATTAACTATAAAAAAATTTTGAACAAGAGATAACCGTTTCTTTCGCAGGTCAACTTTTTTTTTTAATAAGCTGTTTTAATAACAGTTTTCAAACATCTCTTGGCTGTTGGCTGCAATTCTCCAGCCTAGACATTTGTACTGTAAACCACTCAACACATGAGACTTTACTGAATGTAAAACAAACTCTCCTGGGGAACAAAAGCATCTGCTATAGCCATATTTGACTGGAATATCTGCTTTTATTCTCTGCTAAGAAATCAGTATGCCAGGCATGTCGAAGAGTATAAAAAATTCCTGTAATACATAGGAATGTCTGCTCTTGTAGGGAATGTGGTCAACTCCGACCATAACAAGAAACAGAAAGAACCTTACCTAGCATAGCTTCTTCTGTACCAGGCAGTAGAGGATGTGACACCATGCTGCCATCCTGTACAGCTGCCAATGTAGTCAAACATTTTCCATAGAGACTATTGATTTTTGAAACAGAAAAGGTTGTGAACTGACTTTGACAGAACAGGAGATATTTCTTCCACAGCTCTGGATTATTGGGATGTAAGAAAATCAGCTTCTGCCATTCTTTGATCAAAGATGGTGGTTCCCAGAATTCTGTACAGATCTTCAGCCTGGCAAGTTTCAGATCAACATTACTGGGATTGCTTTCAATTGCCCTCTCTAAAATAGCCAGTTTCTTCTCTAAGATTAACTTCAATGATTTTCTTCTTACTTCCTGCTCCCCCTTACTTGCATAAGGGCTAGGTCCTCTCATTAACTCATCCTTAAAACAAAAGAAAAATAATGACAACATTAGGAAGAATCATCCTAGAATCATGAGAAGAATGCTGACATTTGTGAAGATGAATTAACAGCTCATTCTTTACCAATAGAAGATATATATGATTCTACGATTAAGTCCTAAACAAAGGAAACTATAGTATAACATTCAGGTACTTATTACAACTAGGTCTGTCAGAACACATACCTGAAAAGAAACAAATTCCATCCATGCATTAATATCTCTGGGGTTTTCTCTGACTTTCTTGTTATGTTCTTCCACTTTTGCCATTAGAATGGAACTAATGCTGATCCCAGGATCTTGATTTGTTTGCTGTGTATTTACAGACTCATGGTCTGCACTCTTGCACCCTTTTCCTTGTAGCCACTCTGTAACTGATGGGTCATAAATCCCAAGAGGATTTACCTCCGTTGTATCAGAAGGATCATCAATTTCCACTTGTAAAACTGGTATAAAAGCAGTTGAGTCAGATGGAGAACTTTTATTGCAAACAGGAATCCCATCTATGTTCAGCATCTTCACATTGTCCTTTGTGAAGTAGCGGTCAGGTCGTCTCTGTAATTGCTTCTTTTTTGACGCAGAACTGTCCCAAGTTATACACTGTTTCTTTGCATCTAAGCCAAGACAGGACTCTCCCCTTCTTTTATATCTTAGAAAGAAAAATACAATTAAACACTTCTGAAATACACGTTAGAAAAGATACCTTCTTTCTAAGAGAAAGCCTGGAATAAGTATTTTAATTCAAATTGACCAAAATAATTTATGCATGGACCTTCAAAAATGCAGAACTTGGTAACTTTCTCCTTAATTAAGACTTTATTTTCATGTTTTTCAGGGCCATCACAACATTTCTTATCGTACTAATCTTCCTCCGAGTTCAATGGTATCTATTAGCAGAAGAAAAATTAATTTTTCCTCCTATCATTTTTAAGCCATGTGGACAAAGTTGTGAAAACAACAACAGACAGAATTATTTAAGGCTATTTAGACTATATTAAAACTGAAAAACCAGAAACCAGTAGTTCAGTTCAGTAATACCTTTCTGCATCCCTAAACCTCTATACATTTTATATGCCATGGAGTGGAGAAAAAAAACAGGGGAGTGGAAAGAAAGACAAGGTTCACAAAGGCCACAATAATCCTAAGGATTAAGAAAGGAAAATGCCATCTTAAAATATTACCAAGAATGCAATTTCAGTGGCAGACATGGTGATCTGCAATGTTAAATTAACACTTCATCTCAAACAATAGCTGAGAATCCAAAGGCAGCAGAAAATTGCAATGTAATTTTACTGCAAAAATATATACAGTATACAAATAAAACCTGTAAGTCCTCTCTCCTCCACAAATAATAACTTTTTAAATAGAGTAAACAACTTTCCTTGAGAACATCACGTAGTAAGTTTACATACATAACACACAAGGTCAGTGTAGGCTCCTTATTTGGGCTTTGCCATTAACTTGAGGAAATGCTCTGAAGGGTCATCATAGTACCAGTTCAGATCACTCCGAACATTGAATGTGCAATTTCATCTATACTCATTTGAAATGTAATAATGCATGACAGATATTCTTTGGTACAGTGTCTGAGTCACCTAACATAGAATCTTGTTTACTATGAAAGGACCTGTACTGGTTTTTTTTCACAAGGATATCAAACTACAGAATTAAGTAAACCTCTTGGCAAACCTAGTATGAAATAATCAGTACCTTCATTTCCCGTTCTGAAATAGAAACAGAGATCAAAAGGGGCACTTGCCCAAAGATCATCTACAACTGAACCCATGTTTTCTGACCTCAAAACCATACTTTAGAATCTGCCTCATGTTGTTACCTCCAGAAAGCAGTGGTGCAAGTTCACGTGCCTGTAGTCTACCACACAATTTTTCTTAATATATTAAAATCACGTGCTTTATCAACATTTCATAGTATCTTTTGCTCTTTAAAGTATTTATGCCCAATCAAATTTAAATTCTGAAATAAACTATTAACTTTTCTTATTTTCTCATCTTCTATATAAAAATTTCAGAGCCAGACTCAAATTAATGAATTTTGACATAGTGATGCTGTGATAGTTCAAATACCAGTAGAGGCCAACATACTGTACCTTGCTATGTCCCCTCGATACAGGGATTTGTAGGCCCAGTTTGCAGGGTCTGGTTTCTTGTCTATTCTGAAGGTTTCTGCTGTTAAAGCCTGGATATCATCAAGCCAAATAAAGCGACTGCCAGTAAGATTTGATGTTTTCTTATCTAGGCTGCAGAAAAGGAGACGCAAGATATTCTAAACATTTGTGCACATACTCAGCATTTACAAAACCCAGGAAACAGCATTTCTGTAGTTCAAAATAATTTAATTTATTCAAAGCAATGGTATATGATCCATTATTGCAAAGTCAGTCACATGCTCTGAAAAAGACAACTAGAAATACACTAATGGGATCATCAAAACAAAACACAAACAGTCTTTGAACCTCCAAAAACTGGATTTAGAGTTATGAAAGGTAATAACCAGATTTAACCAATCAAGTGCTTGGCAAACTATAAGCTGAACACCACACGTTACTACTTCTAAAATTTACTTTTGTCTTAGTAAGATACTAAAACTAAGAAAAAGAGAATAATATGTAAGATATTATGTTGATTAACTGTAATTAGACCTGTGCATTTGATAAAAGAGTGTGCCGAGTGCTTTATGGATTATAGTTATACAAGTGCACTTAAGTGGAAATTGCCACCTGCCTTGGAACTGTAGACAACTATGAACTTCCAATCTGAATTCATGTTACAAATTTGTAACTTAGTAAATTAGTTTTATAGTCTTGAGAAGCTTTCTAAAATTTCACAGGATCCATGGCATTTAGAATGATTTTGTGGTTCAGGTTTCAAAAACAGTCTCTTGAAAACTCAGTATTCTCTCAAGACCAGCAATTTCTGTGAAAAAGTGAAAATAGACACCCTGAAAGAATTTCAACCATTTCATTTGGACAAAGCACTAGCTGGCTGGCCCATGTTCAACATGTAAGTCCATTCCATCCAGCCCACTCTTCCAACAAAGACAGAAGTGCCTGGGCAGAGCAGAACAGTCTTAGCATCCCAATGATTTTTATCGTGCTCCCTCACGGCCAACTAAGCCTTAGCTGCCACAAGCCAACAACAGAGTCTTCACAGGGGAGGAAGTGATTGTGCCTATAGGCATCAGCCAATTCCCCTAGTACCACTGCCATTCTTCCACAGGGAAACACTGGTAAGATCCCTCGGGATAGACACATGCCCACAAGCCTGTGCTCTCAGCTCATGGTTAATCTGTCTTGCGAAAAGCAGTAAACTAGTGGAAAGTCAAGGATTGCCTGGACTATACGTAGCTGTAACAACAATTCCACAAGTTCTTCACCGTCCGCAGAAGCAATTCCAGTGCTGTGAATTAGATCTGGAGCTACTGATGCCGAAATAAAAAAGCAGGAACTAGGTAATCAAAAGAGAGGCAAGATGGCTGCTCAAACTAGCAAACATGATGAGACGTGGCTATTCTAAGGTGACATGCACAGCCAGTCAGACTGGGCCACTTTGAATGAAATAATCAAAACCCAAAAGATGGAGAAAAGCAGAGCTCAGTATGCTAGAACTGAATATGCAGTGTGTTCACAGAACCTCTCTTACTGCTCAAAGACCATGCTAGCCACTAGCATTTCCCATTCTATATAAAAACGACACCTCCACTAATTATGCAGTACTTTGGAGCTCCTGGAATTAACAAAAAAGATCTAGCAAAACAATTTCAATTGGTCAATTACCCATCTAGATGTACCATGAGCAAGAAGTATGAAGCACATAGCACAGAACAATGAATGGTTGGACATGAAAACTGTTACACCGTACAACAAACTTTGCCTTAATATGAAAAAAGTAAATGTTAACTCAGTGAAGAGAAAGTTATATTTACAAGGCAAACATAGCTGTACATTAAGACGTCTACACTAATTAAGAATAATGTTCAATGCAACAACCCTTCTCCAAACTCTCTCAAGAGAAGACCCATGAAAGGAAACAAGATGTTACACAAACTCAACATGACCTTTATATATCATTAAAAATATACTTCATTACCACCATCGCATGCTTTGTTCTGCAGAACAGTACTTCACAGAATACTTTAGACACAGTTTTTCAGATACGACTAAATAAATGGTTCTAATTCTATTTTCATTGCTTTGAATGCAGATTTAGTCATACACAGCTTAGAAAACAACGACCCACCTGTGGCAAGAATTTCATTCAAAGTTCGAGACAAGTACAAAAGCACAATGAATCTACATCTTGCATAGTATTAATAAATACATACTTTGCTGCTGCTTCCTTTTGACGATTTCTGCCACTTCCTGACGCTTTGTCCTTGATGTGCTTAGTGTCCAGGTCTGATTCACTGCTACTGGAGTCCCCTTTGGTTTTCTTTTTTGTCTTCTTATAATAGTGATGCTTTTTTTTTTTCTTTTTCCTTTTCTTACTTGACTGTTTCAGACTCTCATCTGTATCACTTTCCCCTGACAACTCTGATCTTGAAGTTGTCCTGTTTGGAAGCAAGAATACCTATCTATTACATATACACTTACATATTCAAGTAGAAAAACTGTTAAGAAATACCACCATAAGGAAGTTCGGAATCATTTCACCCTTTACTTTCACTCTCCTTGTATTTTTGGAGAAGAGAGTTAGCAGTGACTGATACGATGAAAGTGATAAAAACCACACTGAGTAACAACTATATTTTTTTCAACTGCTGGAACTACTGACAACCAGTCTTAAATTTTTAATTGTCAAAAGCATTTTAATGTGTGATCTGAATAAATACGTCATCACTGCCAAATTAAAGAAGATGACTGAGGTGATACAATTTCCTAACTTTGCTAAGACAACTTAAGTCAAGCTAAAAGGATGAGAAATCTTTCAGGGTGACCTGCAAAATAAGAGTCTGGTTTTTTTTTCCTTGTTTCTTTATGATTTATTTAAGAAATATCAAATATATACTTTTAAAATCACTTCCAGATTAGAAATTCAGATCTCGACGATCAAGAACAAATTTTGATGACTATCGAATTAATGCTATGACATAATGTACGGTAGTATTAAACAGTACATACACAAGACAACTGACCGAGAGACAACAGAAGAGACAGTTTTGTCAAAACACACGTATATCATTGTAAATAGTACCTACACTCCTATACTTAACAGTCAACTGAAATATGAAGGTTCTTTAACCCCTTAATTAAAGCACAAGCTCTTTCTAAACATTTTGTCTGGAATCTTTCAATAAAAGAAAGGAGTGACAAGTCTCAGTATTCCTAATACATAAATAAAAGAAAATGCAGCATTTCTGAAGCAAGGCACCCAAAAAAAGAAACTTACACAATTTATTCAAGGGCACTAAGAAAGAAGAAGCCATAGGAAAACCATTAACAGGCCTTTAAAACAAACACATACTCCTCAAAGCAAAATAATCAAATCAACACCCCCCCCCAAAACCACCAGCTACATTGGAATAATTAGTTTTTATTGAACTGGGAATGTACCCTAGTAATAAGCAAAAAGATCAAACACCTCTCTGTAACTATTCTTTGAAACGCTCTTTTCCAAAGATTAAATATGGTTTACTACATCATCCTGTCTGAATGGCAATTTGTAAATTTCTGAATTTTATGACATTCAAGTCCTGAAAAGATTTGAAGAAATATAAGCAGAATATACAACTGATAAACAGAACAGCGAGTGCAATCCAATCACACAATACATGTAAATGTAAGACCATGTATAGGAAAAGATGTATTCAGCTGCAATTGTTATTATAAAGACATTCTATAACATTACTTACCATAAACACAGCAGCTTGTATCAAATTAAAAAGTGACCAAATTCTTTAACTTGGCAGCTGCAACTTGATTCCATTAACTATTCAGTGCTAGTTATAGTGTAGATATGCCAAACATAACAACTATTCTAATGAAGGTATTATAACCAGTTCTTCAGCAAATGTGGCTGCTTAGAACCAATTTTAGTAAAAGAATAGCATCACCCACTTCAGTGATCAGCATGTTCGACACAGTCGCACAACTTGATACATGTAATACTTCATTAATTCACATCTCCAACTAGCCTTTAAAAAGTAAAAAATCCAACTGTGGAATGGTTGATTGAACTGGTTTTCACAGAGGAATCACAAAGATGATGCTTAATCTTTACGCTATTTCAAGGGTCACTTAGGACACTCAAAAGCTAATGAAGAATCATGATCACTCAGTTCCCTTTCCATTCCAAAATAACAATGATTTAAATGCAGCTGTGAGGGGAAAAAATGGGAATGTAATTGCATAAGCATAATTTCTCATTATTTTAAGTTAAAGGACACGAAAGTATTATTCACTCTTTTATATATAACTCAGTTCAGGCCTTTTTAAATACTGAGCAGTGGAATGAAAACCAGCCCCAGAAGATCCTGATTTTGTCCTCACACAACAGAAGATAAGAAGGACATAAGAAAGAGGCTATTTTAAAAGATATTGAAGTATATTCTACCTTATTAGCGGTGATTTTTCAGGGATGAGATTTGCAACTTCTGTAGTGCGCTGATGCAGTAATAGTGCATCTTCTGTAGAGAAGCTTGGGTTACTAAGCCAGTCCAAATCTGCAGGTAAAGGAAAGTACAAATTAGCTTCTGTACTTTTTAAAGTTGAGTCATTAACCTAATCAGCAGACAGCTAAATTCACAGCAAATGTCACTACGTCACCTGTAATAACTGAACATCTGAAAGCAGTCCATGAAATTTCCATTTAGAAGTATCTCACGCTCTTGTCTTTCTGCTAGTTTGTAATGAAGTAAAATATTTAGGAGCTGGAATCTTCCCCTGATACCAAACTAAGCTCTAAAACCCTCAATATCATAAGACATAAAAGTTCATGCTGCAAGCAGATGTTTCATACATTACTATGTAGTTTAAAAAAAAAATCTGTCTACGTAAAAATTTTTATTTATCTACTGTATAAATGTTATATGTGCACAATTATACAAGATCTTCTAATGAACCTTCATATAATTTATCTGTATTAATCATAATTATACCAATATATATATTTTTACATATATGTATATATTTACACATTTAAATATTAACACTGAAACAATACTGAAAGGCGTAATTAAATGAAAGGTGTAGTTTATGAATACAATACAACTTACACAAAGTTACGAAAATGTACTTTATTCACTGTAAGGAAAATAATTCTAACACTTATTTTGTTGATAGGGACATACATTACTGATAAAAATATTCAAGCGTTTTATACTACATCAAAACATGCCACTAGATTCTCAGTTTTCTAACCATCAAAATACTATTAGACTTTTAAATAATCTGGAAAAGAAAAGGCTAATTGATGGCAATTTTCATGTATTAATTTTCATTAAGCATTCTGTATCAACACCTTGACCATTTCAGCCACAAGATATGATTAGATACTGACAGCCCATGGAGAGGGATATTTTGGCCAAAATTATTATGGTATTACAACTCCTATAACCATTTTCTCAGAGATTTCATTTCTAGAATTCTTTTAAGTATGCGAAATTTTCTAGCATGCTAAGTAAATATTATTTTTACACAAGCACAGAATTCAACATCAGCATCTCCGGTGCCAGACCACAGGAGATAACAACAAAAGGAACAAATTTGGTCTCCCTGCCTGTTCTCCATGCTCTTTACAACAATTTTTGCCTCAGCGTTCTTCCTATCACACTCTTGTCTTTCTGCTTTTGACTACGCTGACCTCTAATCCTTAAATACCATGCACTTGCTGTCTGCCAAGCCATACATCTCTCCTTCTTCTAAAGTATTTCCTTCAGAAACAGGTTTTCATATCAGAATTCTTTCTTCCATCTCATATCTCAGAATTGTTGCCCACAAAATAATAACTGCAAAACAGTTAGTTAACTGAAGTTAAATTCATCAAGAAATACAAAGAATCAAACAAAGCTCCACTTTGCATTTCCTGGGAGACTGCTCCTTCCTACACTGACCAGGGGGCAGTTGGTCTTGAACCTCCACCTCTCTGCCAAGCAGAACCCACAATCCACAGCACTGTCAAGACCGAAACACGGTTCCAACCAGTGCCCCAACCCACACACCACTCCCCAGCTGGAAGCAGCAAACAGAATCACCAAATCTGAGGCAAAAACACTGCCCTAGTTTGTTGCAAATCAACATGAGATCACACACACCCCTGCCTCTGGAAAATACTTAAGACAAATTAATGTAAAATTAGAATAAAAACTGAAACCTTAAAACCATGACCCTCACTTGCCTCTTTAAATACGACAAAAATCTGCTATTTAATTTATATTAATCCATGTTTGCACAAACGCCTTCATTTTAAGCATGTGTCTATGATTCTAAAACTGCAAATCTACCATAAAGCATTCTTCCAAAATCTTCAGTGAGCTTAATTCACTGAAAAAAAAAAAAAAATTCCCATCTTTGTTCTGATATGTGTTGCATTACCTAGACACACCTAACAAAACAGAAAATATCACCAGTTGGCTGTCTCTGACATAAAGGTTTACCATGTAACAGCATAGAACGATAACTTATTAGCAGTCAGGTCTCCTTAAAATTATTACATCTGTTCCAAAGACACACAAAACAGATCTAACTGGCCTTTGGCCAGATCTCCAATAACATACTTCAGGCACAAAGATACTCTCTGTAGCCTGAGTGTCTGTTCTTCCTAGTAAATTATTGTTTTCCTTTGTAATGTGTAACAAATGATACTTTCTGGTAGAAAAAAATTTATTGTAAGGTAGTTCTGTACTGATTTGAATGAAGATTTACTGTTTATAAATCAGTTCAAGTATATTAATACTCATACTCATGACAATAAAACACCGCATTACATTTTTTTTAAAAAAGCAAGCTTGAAAGCATAAAGAAATTAAATAATTTGCCTTCAGTCAAGCGGAGTTGTGGATGACAAAATTCAGAATTCAAGACAGAACATTCAGACAATTAGAAAAAACGTCTGAGATGTTTAAGATCTTGATCTAAGGTCTTTAAAAATGCTGTAAGCATCAAAACAGGCTTTTCATAAATTTCAGGAGCATACTACCAGGTTCTCCAAAGATTAATGCCAATAATGATTTTTTTCTTATATTATTCATCAGTGCAAACACGTTAGATACAGAACAGCCCACACTAGGGAAAAATAAGTTTGCATACAACAGCAAGCATGCTAAATTTTATAACCTTGAGCCTTATGGCAAAACCTCCAAATGAAGATACAGATTCATAGCAGCACTAAGTAATTCAGTCTTAACTGAAAACAAGAAAGCAACTGGTACATTTCTTTTTAAAATTACATTATTGACCACATTGACAAAATGAACAGAGACGTAAATAAACACAGGAAGCAGTAAAACTCCAGCTGTTTTAGAAGGCACAATAAAACATGGGGCTGACCAACCCTATACATTTACAAGTCACAAAACACACTTCAAACAAAGATGGCTACACCTGAACTGGCAGAATAGTGGAAAGCAGTTGTCTTTATATTTCTCTGTTTAAGACCAGAACCGCATTCTTAAATACAAGCGAGTTGGCAAAACCGTCACTCCTCTCCTTCTCCCAGCAAATAAATCCTGCAGGTCACAAAAGGATCAAGCCTCCATTTCCGAGTTGTGTCCTCCATCCTTTACACTCCCCACTACTGTCACAGCTTCAGGAATTACCTGTGTTCTCTAGACCCTTCTACAGTATTTTGCCGCATCCCCTAACTACTCTCTGGCCAACAGACAGCCTGTGCTGCATCAGACTGTGATCTCTGGAGATGTTTATTAGGTGGCTGATGTACATGTGCTCATTGCTAAACCCATACATCCTGGTAACAGTCCAAGTCACCTTACAGCCTCTCTGTCCTGGCACTTAAGCAAGGTTTATCTTCTCTAAGCAGATGTAGATTTTCACAGACCTCGTCTACTTTTGTCATTTCTCTCTCCCACTACAAGAAATTTGCCTGAAAGGGTTAGAACTCCTGAGCAGGAGGAGAGATTGAGGAAGCAAGCTGGCAGACAGATGTACAGCAAGTGTTCATGAGATCCATTTTCATAGGAAATTTGCCTTTAAATATAGCAAGATAATGTCTATTATCACCATTAGCGATTAGAAATTAATTTCCAAGATATTATTTTGACTTAACTTTACCTGAAAGCATCAATTATTCCCTTACAGATGTGAAGTCACTCACTAACTTGGTGCAATATGATTCCAACAGTGAGCACAAGCAGAATACTTTTATTTTTTAGGTTCTAAATTATTGTTGTAGGGCCTCCAAGTGAAACTCATCTTGAGAAATGGAGCCATAAACACTAATCCCCTGACTGCACCTGCAGCTTGGTTCTACCTCAGCAGATGAGATCAAATTGCATTTTTAAAAATGCGAAGAATCACACCGCAAGAACCAAGTCCTGTAGCACAGTCAATGTTCCTCCGTGGATACACCGGGGAAATGTTTAGAATTCTCCAAATAACAGTATTTTCTGAACAATTTAATCAAACTGACGTAATACTCAGAAATAACTGAACAATTTTTTCCATTACACAACATTTAAGACCAAACCTCTTGTAAATAATCTCCAGTGAATCAGTCAGCTGGATACAAACATTTCAAACATCAAAATGTATTCCAAACTTTAAAACTCTATCTTTTCATTTTTGCTACTTTTTGTTGTCAGATGCCTAAAAAGTTTTAACATTTTCACAGACTAGATTTATATTCTCAAAGAATAAAAGATATAAAATACTTTTTTGTAACAATATGCACAAACTTGTTCTACTCTACCAGCCACATTCATAAACACAACAGTAGAAGTAATCCAATGGCATTCTTTTTATACCTTCCCAAGTACAAAATAAATTAAGATTTACAGTGCTTGTCGACAGAGACAATTTTTAAGAGCTATGCAAAGCCTTTTGCTGCCTCTCACAATCCCTAAAATCTGCTCTCGGCAAAAACCACTGCAATGTCTTACAGAGTAGTTCAGACTGTAAATAACACTGTGCATACCCCTTACCGCTGTGAGTGGACTTAATTATTACCAGTGCTTGGTTCAGTATGGCTACTGATAAAGTTGTGACTTATTTTCTACCAAAAACTAATTAAGCTTGACAACATAATTGTAAGAAACCATACACAAAACTACTTTGCACTCTAGAGGTTGCTGCAACTCAGCAATCTGGCAGGACAGGAAGAGCGTACAGTAACACTTCTGTTTCAGCAGCACTTACATTGAAAAATGGGAAAGGTAGTTTGTGATAGTATGAGACACAGGTGGACAGAGGAATAAAACACGGCTGGCATATTTACATTATTGCCTCAACTTTTACAATCAAACTATGAAGCAGTCATAAATGACTGCAAAAGACACCTCAGTTTTGCATATGACGTTAAACACAACACACCCTGTGATGTCTGTATTATGATGGACCTTGCCTCAGCTCTGAGCAGAGTCATCTATCAGAGACATTGAAGCTGCCTGTCAAGTTCTCAAGTTCTCTCAAACTGAACATGTGAAATTTGATACATGTCACCATAAATGTGATTCTGAGTTAATGCTTAATTTTTATAATTTATGCTGAAATGTGCTCATTAAAAACAAAGTACAATATTGGCTAAAACATAAAGCAAACACCGTTCCTCAAAGTTTTGTCAGTAACTGTCATATAAAAAACTTCAAGTAGTTCAAAATGTAACTTATAAACAGTGCTAATAACTGAAATCTAGATCCCAAAGTCAGCCTTAACATCTTTTTGTGTGTAACCTGATCATCCAGACAGGTGGCCTGCAGTGCACAGACCAAGCATAACAAACACGAAGGCTAACTTCCCAGAGCTTTAAAACACAAGCAGAGTCTTTCTAGTAGAGAGTTTTACTGTAACTCTGTCTGGCAGAGGCTCCTCTCTTCCTAGAAGCTGTAATTGGGGATCTTACTATGTCCACTACTCTTACTATGTTTTAGCTGCACCGAGCGTCACTGCCAGAAAGGCTCCTGCACATAGCTTGAATATTAGCTATGAATATCAGCAGCTGCAATGCCAACAGCGGGTAATGCAAAATGAGTTAGAACAAGGAGCTAACCCCAGCCTCTATTGCTAAAAGCTTCAAGAACTTACCATAAGAGCTGGACCAAGCACAAAAGAAATTAAACCTAGGTATACAATTCTCTTAGAGCCTCCTTTTGCTGTGGTGTCAAGAGAATGGGCAGACACAAGAGTAGTGGAAGCTCCAAGCAAAAAACATAGTTTAAAACATCTCCCCAGAGAATTAATAAACGTTGTGCATTCTTCAGAATTTGGCATTACACCAGACACGGTTCTTTACTCATTTAGAATCACAGAATCATAGAATCACTAGGTTGGAAAGGACCCACTGGATCGAGTCCAACCATTCCCAACACTCCCTAAAACATGCCCCTCAGCACCTCATCCACCCTTTCCTTAAACACCTCCAGGGAAGGTGACTCCCCCACCACCCTGGGCAGCCTGTTCCAGTGCATGATGACTCCTTCCGTGAAAAATTTTTTTCTGATATTCAGCTTGAACCTCCCCTGGCAGATCTTCAGGCCATTCCCCTTTGTCCTGCTCCCTGTCACTTGGGAGAAGAGGCCAGCTCCATCCTCTCCACAACCTCCTTTCAGGTAGCTGTAGAGAGTAATAAGGTTTCCCCTCAGCCTCCTCTTCTCCAGGATAAGCAACCCCAGCTCTCTCAGCCGCTCCTCGTAAGACTTGTTCTCCAGCCCCCTCACCAGCTTAGTTGCTCTTCTCTGGACACACTCCAGAGCCTCAACATCCTTCTTGTGGTGAGGGGCCCAGAACTCAACACAGTATTCAAGGTGCGGTCTCACCAGTGTCGAGTACAGAGGGAGAATAACTTCCTTGGACCTGCTGGTCACACCGTTTCTGGTACAAGCCAAGATGCTATTGGCCTTCTTGGCCACCTGGGCACACTGCTGGCTCATGTTCAGTCGGCTGTCAACCAGCACCCCCAGGTCCTTCTCTTCCGTGCAGCTCTCCAGCCATTCTTCCCCCAGTCTGTAGCGCTGCATAGGGTTGTTGTGCCCCAAGTGCAGGACCCGGCATTTGGCCTTGTTAAACCTCATGCCACTGGCCTCGGCCCAGTGGTCCAGCCTGTTCAGATCCCTTTGCAGAGCCTCCCTACCATCCAGCAGATCCACGCTTCCACGCAGCTTAGTGTCACCTGCAAACTTGCTAAGGGTGCACTCAATGCCTTCATCCAGGTCATTGATAAAGACACTGAACAGGGCTGGACCCAGTACCGAGCCCCAGGGAACCCCACTTGTAACTGGCCTCCAGCTGGAGTTAACTCCACTTACCACCACCCTCTGGGCCCGGCCATCCAACCAGTTTTCAACCCAGGAGAGTGTGCAATCTAATAAAAGCATAACTGATGGACAGTAACCATGGCAGTCAATATGATAAACTGAATCATAATCTCACTCACGACCTTCCACGACAATATCCTTTACAAGTGAAATGTGGCTTAATAAGCAAGGAAATGAGAAATTTTTTTTCAGTTACCCAAGGCTAGAAAGGAAAATAAAGCCAACTCAAAATCAGTTTTTTTGCACAAAGCAAACCTTATCCACCGCACACCCAAAGCTAAGATACTCAAGGATCGCTATTTTCACAGCCCTGCATCCGAGCATCTACCATCAGAGCTGGAGGTGATACCAAAAAAGCCAGCAAATAAACACTAAGACTCTAAATTTCTAAAGTTTTAGAAAGGAAGCATCCTTTATCAGGCCTGGGTAACACGAGGGAGCAATCTCCATTCAATCATGTGCAGCGAGACAAGAGCTGGTTACAAAATGCATTCCCCACTGAGAAGCACGTATATAAACTTTCACAGGAATCTATGCATATTCTACTACTTTCCAAGGACTCATTTTAGTGTTATTATGAACTTCACAACAGTCAAAACTATTGCTAACTTGGAGCTCTGGAGCCAGCTCTCTGCCTGACCTTGCACTTGAGATGGGGAAAGGCTGCGAACACAGGCGATCACAGAAGAAGACACATTTGTTCATCACAGATCACACCCACACAAGACGTTACCATCCCCAAAGAATGAACAGCGTCTGGAAAAACACTGTTTGAAAGAAAACGCCATCAGAGGGACATCGTGTTTAGTTTTAAAAATAATACAGTTACTTAGACGAAACTTAAATCGCAAATACTCCACTTTTCGTGACACCGCTTGCTCCTCAGGCAGCAGCCGAACCCCCCCGTCACGGGGCTGCCCCCTCCCAAGGGCTCCCCCCGTAGAAAGGCGCTTCGCTCGGGCGCCCCCTGCGCGGGGGAGGCCACAGGCAGAGCCCCCAGGGCGGCAGGGTCCATGCGGGGGAGCGAGAGAGAGAGAGAGGACGCCTGCACCCATTTACCTTTGCTGGCGCCCCCGGTGCCGCCGGCGGGGGGCTCCCCGGGCTCGGCGAAGGCCGGGAACAGCGCCATGTCCCCGCCCGCCCCGCGCCGCACGGGGAGCCGGGCAAGATGGCGGCGGCGCGGGGCAAGCCGGGAGGCGCCGTGCGCCCGCCCAAAATGGCGGCGTAGTCAGAGCGGGTGCTGACTACGGTGCGAGCTCGGGGTCATGTCATAGTACGTGCAAGGCAACACGAGCATCAGCTCTAAGCCCTCACTACGAAAAGGACAGTGAAATGCTGGAGTGTGTCTAGAGAAGGGCAATGGAGCTGGGCAAGGGGCTGGAGAACAAGACTTATGAGGAGCAGCTGAGGGGACTGGGGTTGTTTAGCCTGGAGAAAAGGAGGCTGGGGGGAGATCTTATCACTCTCTACAACTGCCTGAAAGGAGGTTGTGGAGAGGTGGATGTTGGTTTATCACCCAAGTGACAGGTGAGAGGACAAGGGGGAATGACCTCAAGTTGCACCAGGAGAGGTTCAGATTGGACATTCGGAAAAATTTCTTCACCAAAATGGTTCTCAGGCACTGGCAGAGGCTGCCCAGGGCAGTGGCTGAGTCACCATTCCTGGAGGTATTTAAAAGATGAGTAGATGAAGTGCTTAGGGATATGGTTTAGTAGTGGACAGGTATGTTTGGGACTGATGATCTCAAGGGTCTTTTCCAACCTAGTGATTCTATGGTTCTCTGCATACCTTGTGCCTTCAGCTGCCATCACTGCAAGGACTGGAGGAGGGGGCTGCAGAGGGAAGAGGAGGGGATGGGGTTTCCAGAGCCAGCCTTTCCTTCACCACCACCCTCTCTTCCCTTGTGGAGTTCACTGTGAGGGAATACCTGAACAATGTCTCCTTGAGACTGGAATGCTCAGCTTCGTAAAGGAGAACGTTCTAAGAAGCCATGTTTCCTTTCTGTTTGTACCCATTTTATGTTTGAAGGCCCATCTAGCCAGACATCCTCCATCGGGCACCAGTAGCAAGGGCTGAGGGAAGTAATGACCTCTAGTTAGTCAGTCCTTTATAAGCCTCCAACCAGGGAATCACTCATTGTGCCTACTGGCATCCATGAGCCCGCCCTCCATAAAGGAACTGCAAATGTAATCTTCAGTCCTTTCACACTTTGCGCTGCCTTCGGCAGGTTGTTCCACTTCTTAATTATGTGTTATCTGAAACAGTTATTTCCTTTTTGTCTCAAGCCCAGTGCCTGATTCTTGCATGGTGAGGAAAAATAAGCATCCCTTTTCACTTTGTCTGCAAAAGTTTATACGTTGTTGAGATGTTTTACTTCAGTATTCTCCTCTCTGGACTGAAAAAGAGAGGAGAATCTGCTTTTTTTCTTCACATACTAAAGCCCTTCCATAATATTCTCCTTGTTGAATTCCTTTAGTTTTTCTAACTCCTACACTAATCCTACTGCACAACCAGAATTTCATGTAGTGATTAAGCTAAAGGTGTACAATGGATTTAGGGATTAAATGGAATTATAATGATTGGTTTGTTTTATGCTCTTTTCCCGATATCTTCTGATCATTCTGTTTGGCTTTTGGCTTCTCCTGAGCTACATGTGTCTTAAGAGCCCATTGCTGAGTGGCAAAAGATAATAGGTAACTATTGTGTATAGACCTTGGAATTAGCTTCCCCATATATACCACTTTGCACATACCAGGATGATTTTTTCAGCCATTTTATAATTTATTTCTGAATATTTAAGTGACCTTTCTCAGTCAGCTTTCCAGCTGATAATCCTGAATACTTCTGTACCATATGCAGACTTTGTCGACTGTATGTTCACTGCCATTTGCAGCCTTTTTGTAGATGTTGAACAGTCAGATCTTGAGGAATCCCACTGGTGACTTCTTCCTTTAGAAACTATAAAACTATTTCTTAATCCTTGTTTCCTACATTTAATTTATTATTAATCTGTAAAATGCTCATTCATTTGCATCAACAGGAGAGACGAATATAAGTACTGAGAGAAGAGGATTTGGAACAAAATAGTGGTCATGGACAATGACAGCCTGGAAATCATCACATGAGTAGGGCCTTATTGCCAGCTTGGAAAGAATGGGCTTTAAAATGTATGCTCAGTGGAGTAATGTTTTTGTTCAAGTCTTTCAACATCTATCAAGTTTTTCCACATTCAAATGTGGACAACGCAGTGTGTTATGGACAAGCTATGCTAAAGCACATGGAGGACAGGGAGGTGATTCAAGATGGCCAACATGACTTCACCAAGGGCAAATCCTGCCTGACCAACCTAGTGCCTTTCTATGATGGGGTAACCGCAGCAGTGGATACAGGAAAAACAATAGATGGGTTCTATCTGGACTTCTGTAAAGCCTTTGACACAGTGCCCCACAACATCCTTCTCTCTGAACTGGAAAGATACAGATTTGATGGGTGGACTGTTTGGTGGATAAGGAATTGTTTGCATGGTCACATTCAGAGAGTAGTGGTCAATAGCTTGATGTCCAGATAGAGATCCGTGACAAGTAGTGTCTCTCAGGGGTCTGTACTGGGACCAGCGCTGTTTAATATTTTCATCAGTGATGCAGACAGCAAGATCGAGTGCACCCTCAGCACGTTTGCAGATGACACCAAGCTGAGTGGTGCAGCCATCACGCCAGAAGGATGGGATGGAGAAATGGGGCCTGCGAGAACCTCATGAGGTTCAACAAGGCCAGGGGCAAGGTCCTACATCTGGGTCAATGCAATAGTGTTCTCAATACAGGATGGGGGATGATGTGAATAAGAGCTGTCCTGCGGAGACAGACTTGGGGGTGCTGATTGATGAGAAGCTGGACATGAGCCGGCAATGTGCGCTCGCAGCCCAGAAGGCCAACCGTATCCTGGGCTGCATCAAAAGCAGTGTGGCCAGCAGGTCGAGGGAGGGGATTCTGCCCCACTATTCCTCTCTTGTGAGACCTCATCTGGAATACTGTGTCCAGTTCTGGAATCCTCAATGTAAGAAGCATATGGAACTGTAGGAACGGGTCCAGAGGAGGCTGCGAAGGTGACCAGAGGGCTGGAGAACCTCTGCTATGAGGACAGGCTGAGAGAGTTAGGGTTGTTCAGCCTGGAGAAGAGAAGGCTCCGGGGAAACCTTATAGCGGCCTTCCAGTACCTGAAGGGGGCCTTACAAGAAAGCTGGGGAGGGACTTTGTACAAAGGCTTGTAGTGATAGGACAAGAGGGAATGGCTTTAAATTGGAGGGGGGAAGATTTAGACTAGATATTAGAAAGAAATTCCTCATGATGAGGGTGCTGAGACACTGGCACAGGTTGCCCAGGGAAGCTGTGGATGCCCCATCCCTGAAGGTGTTCAATGCCAGGTTGGATGGGGCCTTGAGCAGACTCATCTAGTAGAAGGTGTCCTTGTCTGTGGCAAGGGGTTGGAACTGGGTGATCTTTAAGGTCCCTTCCAACCCAAACCATTCTATTATTCTGATACATTATCTCTCAGCTGCTCATAGTGATGGTAGCTAACAACTTCTCAACAAAGTAAATACAGAAAATGCGCTTCGTGAGAGTAAAGTAGATGACTGAAGACAGAGCTTATATATAAACCTAAGTACAGATTTATGCTTGGCATCCATGGAAATTATCCCCCGTTATGGATAAAGAGAGGGATAAATTAACAAAGGGTGTTATTACTGTTGCCATACATATATAATATTACTGTGACATCAAAAAAGAAACCCCTCACCATATTTAACACTACTACATAAATGCAGGCCTATTATCATAAGTGGAACTCACAACTTCTGTAAGCATTGTTTTTAGTTTATTGCATTTATTTGTACAAGTACTTCCTATTTATAATTAGTAGAAACTGGTAACATAATAAAATCTGCCACATTGACATTTCCTTGAATTACTTGAGTGAGCAATGCCCATTCTGATGAAATGTAGTTTTCTGCAATGTATTTAGCTCCACGCCTAACGAGTTTTATTTGCAGTTTTTGTCTTAAAACTCTGCAAAATGCATTTTAATAATGTTATACAAATATTTAACTAAGCCTTTACAGGCAAAAAGTACTGTTATAAATAGTTTGCTTTGACTCAGTTGAGCCAACCCTTTTCTTAGGATTTAGTAAATAACCTGCCCAAAACATGTCTTGATTTCTAGAATGAAGTTACACTCAGCATTGTTTCTTCAGTTCTACCCTAGTAACAACAAACCATCAAGCCTTTTTCAATACAGACAAAACCACAGCAGCTGTATGCAACAAGAGTTCCTTGTAAATAAGAAGGAACGAACTAGGGGAACTAACAAGTTCCTTACTTAAGAACACTCGGGTCCGCTTTTTACAGCCTGCCTGTAACATACTGAAGTCTGGTATAGTTAGTGTTTTTTATTAGTAACCCATTTTATGATTTTTTCTTCTTTGGAAAGCCATATGTTTTATAATATGTGGAACTGCCTAACCAGATGTGAGAGTGAGAGTTTTCAGTAGATTTGGGACTTAAGGCTTTTTTTATATTTTGACAAAAAACGCAGCATTCTGTTTGGGGACAAAAAAATTCCCTTCTCATCAGGTCCATAATATTTTTCTCACAACAATAAAATTGTTTTAGATATTTGTTAATATGACTTTCATTAAATGGGGACAGTATGAATTAGTAATTCAGGGGCCCTCACCAGGGTCTGAAAGGCCACAGCAGGGCAGTTAGGTTCTTGGCATCACACACTCTCATTTTGCTCTGCCATTTCATCCACACTCTAACTTTACATTCTGTGATTTGACACCTCTCATATAATTCATGTTTTCTGTTCCTTCTTCATGCTTTCTTTTTCCTCTGTAGTAAATCTGTAGTTAGTTCTTCCTTCCATTCTGATGATCAAGGAGCTCCTGCTAAGACAAGGTTCATCTCTCTGTAAGATATCAAGAGACCATCCTTTTCACAAAGGAAGGTTTGTTCTCATATGCAAAAACTTAGATAACAAGCCTTGTAGTATAGTATGAGAAATGGTGTAATTTAAAGCATCCGCTGTGGGTACCTTGAATAAAAGCATCAGAAATAAAGGCAACCATTCTGAGTAAGGGCTACATTACACTCATTTAAAGAAGTGAGCATCCCTGAAATATTGCAGAATTTTGTAAGACTGTAAGAGCAGAGGTCATGTTAGACAGGACACAAAATTAATTCTGCCCACAGAGCTAGAGGGACAATTGGATGTATTTTTGTGTGCATTCTTTGACTGCCCTGGCTGACCCTTGCGGGATGGATGAGCAGGCTGCCACCTCTGTGCTGCACCAGCCTTTTCAAAACTCGCTGATGTACTGAGTGTTGCCAGCATTGTGTGATGATGCACTTGTATCATGATAAGAACACTTACACAGCTTACTCTAATAAGAAAATATGTGGTTTTAACAGGACACATTTAGCGTGTTCCGACGGAAAGAGGAACTGGGCATATGTAAAAGGAGGGTGCTACAGCTTTATCTCCCTACAGTGAGACCTATGGAGCACAACAGGGTTTCCAATAACACAGGTTTCTGTTCTGATGGTGTGCCAAGTTTCCAGCCTTCCTCTACATTTTCCCAGTTCCTTCTCAGGTTTCTTTCACCGAGAAATCCTTTTGTCTATGCCAGCACTACTCCGATGTATTGAGATATACTCAGTAATTTTACCAAGGGCTAATTTTTTATTGAGACCCGCTTGGCAGGCAGAAATGCGAGAGCTGGGGTTTCAGCTCTGCTTGATGCAGGGCACTGCTGCCAGGCTGTAACTTCAGCCCTGTCCCGTGGCCAGCCTGGCCAGGAGTACAATGCAGAAGATAGGACCTCCTGCAGTAGCATCACGTTTGGGACTTCAGTGGCAGCTGATAAGGTCCCCCTAGCCAGTTTATTTCCTCTTTCTACCCCGTGTGGGCTGGTAGCTTCTAGGCGACCAGGAGCTGCTGAGGCCAGGACAGGAGCTCCCCAGCCAGAAGCAGGGCACCAGGGACAGTCCCAGCTCTGGAATGGGCATCATCCTGGGACTGACATGGGCCCACAGGTACTCCTGGCCAGGCAGGGCTGTGGGGAGCTGGAGACCAGCCTGGCTGCAGTATTGCTGAAGCAGGGGCTGGTGACCCTGGGGGCTGAAATGAGGTCCCTGGGCATGGGCAGAGTCGGGGAGCCCCTGGAGAAAGCTGGGCAGGAACAGTCAGGCCTGTCAGTGTCCTTAGGATCATGACACCTTCACCCCATTCCATGCCACTTCAAAGCTGCTGTTGTACTTCCCACCCCCCCACCTTTCCCACCTCCACCATTCACGTGAAAAGGGAGAGGACTGGCCTCCCCCGAGTCTGGTTGTGGCTTGACAGCCACTGCAGCCACACTGCCGGCTGTCCTCCCTGCCTACTTGCTTCCCCAAGTAACCAGATTCATCCCATGAGCACCAGGCATTACGTGCCTAGGACGTTTCAGAGAGGAGACGATGTAGAACTCTCCATCATCTCACATTTCTGACGTTGTTTGAGAGAGGAAGCTCAACAAGACACTTTCTAAGAAAAAAAAAATCTTCTTAAATGTCTAGATATTATTCTTCCAGTCCTCAAAACTGACATTTCAAAACTGAATGTTGTTTGATACAAAGATATAACTTTACATCTCTTTCAAAAGCACTTCTATTGTATTTTAAAGGGAAATGAGCTGACTTATATTTAGCAACAAAATGTAATTAACTTTCTGCTCAGCTTTTAATGACATATTGTATTATATGTACAGTAAGTATCCTGACTGAGGGGATCGCATAATACTGCTATTAAATTTGATGTATCATATTCTGCCCCCGAAATACCCATTCTGCAGGTCAGTATGTATTCTTTTATGCAGATTTTGAAAACTATGTTATTGCTCATTGAAAATATACAATTTTACTGCCTTTTTCCTCTTACAATGTATTAAATAATACCTGAATAAAATCTTAGTAGTTTAAATTATTAATGTAACAGGGATATAGAATCACACTGAACATTCTTCTTTCAACAGATAAAACTAATAGGAACCAAGCATATATAAGTTGATATTATTCACAGATGCACGGTTGCTAATATTTTTACAAAGGTTGTCAGACCTTCTTTCTAATGCTCTTACGAATCTGGTGATTTATCTACTGATCCAAGTTCTATCTGTAAAATCTTCAGTTATGATAAGCATTGTATCAAATTTTTGCTGGTTAGGTCAGCTATTGAGGGTGTGTTTGTGATTGACATATGTAATAAAGGTAACTGGTTCAGTTCAGATATACATTCTATGCTATAAAAACCCAAAGGACATTTTTGTTCTTGATTATTCAAGCTGCATGGCAGCACTGGCCTGGAACTCTGAACTAAAGCCATGGTCAGACTAACCTTGTATGCATGTATGAAATATGTATATACTGTTCCATAACATGAAACAGAAACAGCAACCAAATTAATATAAACACTTCTGTTTCAAAGCCATAATTTAGATAGGCCTCTCAGGGGTTTAGATACAAACCTCAGACTTGTAAAGTATTTTCACTTTTGCTATACGTTCATATGTGCATATATGAATATAAATCTGTATTTCTATATAAATTATTAAAAAATTAGGGTCTTGAGATTGTTCCCAGTACGTTTATTGAGAATTGTGCTCTAAACAAAACTACACCCAGAAGAGGAAGGAGGTATTTGCAGATATAAGAAGAGCATTCTGTGTTGCTATAAGTGCTCACTAGCTTTTTATACACACATTCTCTCTAGAGAACTTTAAGAAATTCTGAATGTATGAAATTCCTGCATATCCAAAACCATGCAACTTTATCCAGTATCTTTTTTGGTAGAGAAACACAGTGAAAGGAGTTTGATTCCTAAAAAAAAACCAAACCAGTCAAACAAAAAACTCACTTCATTCCCCAACCTTTATTTTTGGCCTTTTCTTATACCTTCTGTCCTGAAGGACCACCATGCTTCATATTAAAACAACACAGGACTAGATCTTCCTGTAAGAATAATGCATTTGGCACACTCCTTTTATCCTCAAATCAGAACAAGTATCATGAGGTGGCTTTGTGGCTTCGTCCTGCAGCCACAGATGAAGATTCCAGTTACTGTAATGGGGATCTTTTTGGTGTCTTGGGATCATAGGATAAGATGTTTTATTTGTGTGTGTGTGTGTGTGTGTGTAGGGGGGGAGGGGGAAGTAATGTCCCTGATGAATCTTTCAAAATGTAGCCTGTAAAACATAGTTAGCCTGCTTAAATAATCAGTACTTTGAAAATACACAGGCTACACTGTCTAACAGATGGGATTTTCCATATTCTATTATCCATTCCTTTTGAAACATAAGCAAGTCTTCTGCTTTTTCCCTGGGCTTCATGATCTCTTACGTAAAATCCATCCTAATTTCTCATTAGACTTTTTCCCAAATAAAGTTCATCTAGCCAATTATCCCTGGTCTCTAATCTTTTGTGACCACAGGTCTGGAAGGGATGGTCTGAGACTGAGTTCAGACTTCTCTGCAGAAGACCTTACCACAGAAGTCTGTTTATGTATTTCATTTTGAAATTTGTTGGTCTTTTCTACCCAAAACTCCTGTTGCAAGACAGTTCCAGAACCTAATTTTTCTGATGTTTGGAAACATCCTGACCTCTTTCTTCCTTTCATTCATGCTCCGTTTATATACTTCTGTTTCTGGGCCAACATTTTCCAATGGCTTAAAATAGCTTTTGCTTCACGAAGGTGCTAATCTGGCTGTAATCTATGCATAGACAGTAATCATACACCACTCAGTCTTTCTTCCATTAAATAATTTTAAAATTTTGTAAGATAGTCACTCTGTCCACTGAATTTTTTTCAATTTTCTCTGTTCATATTCCAAACTAGAATTGTACATGGTATTCCAGATGCAGTGGTACTCTACAGAACCATCTACTTCTCGTTCTCTACTGAAAATATTCTACAGTCTGTATTTATCATTTAGTTGCCTGAATCATACTAGTGACTCATAATGACCATGATCCATAATTACACTTGGGTATTTCCAATCTATCACTTCCCTTCGATCAATCCCCGTTATACCAGAAAATCTTGTTATCAACCCCTAAGGACATGGCCTTGTATTTTGTATTAAATTTAATTTAACTTCTGTTACTCCAGGCTACTAGGTCACCAGTTTCTTAGTAATGAAATCCTTGATATGCCTTGTTGTAAGCAAGGCCTCTTAGATTTTGCCATCAGCAAGTTTAATAAACATGCTTTTATTTTGTGCCATTGCCTATATTAATTAAGATTGGGCCAAATGCTGGTATAAGGAACTCCACTTGAAATCCCTCTCTGGTCTCGTGGTGCCCTTTCCAGCACAGACCTATTGTCATCCTTCTTTTAGGCAGTTCTTTCTCTAACTTACATTACTTGTGCTATTTCCCATTTCAACTGATAATGTCGCAAGTACTACATTGCCAAGTGCTTTACTGAGATAAAAATCAATTCGATCTACCAGGTTTCCATCCATAAAAATTCTGCTGCCATTAAAGTACACTCATGATCCACCTTTAGTAAAGTTGGACTGCATCTTATCCCATCTTCCATTTATATCCTTACTGTTCACTATTTTCAAAATTTGTTTTAAAGTTTGTGTGTTATTGTAAACTAACAGAATAATTGCAAATTATTCCTTATAAAAAGAAAAGTTTGCCATATAGCACCACCACAATACAACAGATGGATTAAAATCTCTACCACAAGCCATAGAACTTGATGCCCTTGTTATTTCCTTAGTCAGTAACGCCTCCCCATTTAAGCAAGTTGAGCTCTCTTGTTTAGCTTCCATGCCGTGGTTCTTTTCACTTCTCTTCTAGCAGCAAACTTAGCTTTGACTTTGCTTTCTACATCTTTGTCCTGAAAGTTGCAAAAATGACTCATTTAGGCTGGGGAATGTAGCTAAACCAAATATAATCTCAGCGCTTTGGGGCTTCCCCTCCTTTTTATGCTTGTTGCAATGTGCTACTTACGTCGCTAAATAGTCTTTTGCTTTTGTTTTAGTCTTTTGCAAGATCTAGCTCTGTGTTAGGTTTGGCAAATCTTCCTTGATTCCTGCAACTCCAAGTCTTCCAAGTCATTGCTTTCATCATTCACTCATTTCCCTTTTCCATGCCATGCAGACCTTTTCTTTGTTTTCACTCTTGACTTACTCATCCCACTTCCATAACCAAAATGTAAATGTACATTTTTGTATCTTTGAGTTTGATAAATTCCAGGTCTCTGTCACATTTAAGCCTTTGATTTATTCAGGCCATTCAAATACCTCAATTACTATGTCTATCTACTAACATTTGTTCTTATGGTATTAAAAAAGCCCTTCAAAACTTTAGTTGTTGAAACAGCCTTGTTTATTTTTCCATTTAATTTAGCTTTTTCAACCAGGTGGGGATGGAGAGGGAACTGCTATTTTCATTTTAAATGCAGCCAGCTATCTTCCCCATCATTTTTACCCACTTAAAATTAGTCTAACATAGCATCACTTTGTGCCTCATGAAAGAAAAGGCTTTTGTTGTCACTTGCACAAATATCTGGAGGGTACTGGTAGTAGTAGCTCCTGCTTTCCAAAGGTCATCTGCATTTTTCAGTCTCTCTCTACCCTTGTCAGAAATCTCCCTCATCCCTATGTTTCACCAACAACTGATCTGTGATGCTTGCACATTTTCCTTTCCCCAGTTTCCATCTATGCTGAAAAATTCCATTAATTTAGCAACCATCAAGATTCCAAACTTTCCTCCAGTTTTCTAGAAAATTTCAATTTGTAAATAATACTACATAGATATCCTTTATTGAAAAGTTTTATTACCAGACAATTTCTTTAATGCTTGAATTGTATGCAATGTCACCTCCCTGACAGAATGCTGATGACCATCACTAGACAACCGACATGACAGGCATTGAAACTACCTGATATACACATGGAAAAAAATCTACAGCATAATGAACTGGAATCCTGCTGTCCTGAACTATCACCCTGTTCTTTCAGCACTCTGAGGATTATTATGCCTATAAAAACACATACCTAACATGCCTGAATTATGGATGGCATCACTAAGTCATAATAATATATTAACTGAGACTAAACAACTATATATTTATTAAAATGAAATCCTCTATCTTACTAGCAGTGAAAGTCCTTTTATACAAACTGCAATTATTCTACTGAAGTACTGTTACTTTTGACCTGAAGAGCAGCAATGCGCTGCGCAACCTTGAGAAGAGGACAATGCATAGGCAAGTACGCTTGGTAAGCACTATAATAGCATTAGGAAATTTAATTTTTATGCAGAGAAGAAAGGACATTAATTTTATTTTTATGGTCCTTCTTCAAAGGTATGACCGTGCTTCTTCCATGCACTTCTTCTTCACCTTACCTGTCCCTCAGTGTTTTCCTATACCCATTAAGTTGCATAAAAGCAGTTCTTTTGATTCAAAGGGCTCGAAAAAAACAGCTGTATGTGCATTAAATGTGTTAGGAGGAAAAGTAAGGATGATGGTAATTCAAACCTAGTTCTCAGTGAAATAAAATGGCCTGTGATAGATTACCTTGAATGTCCACGTATCTTCATCAAGGTATGAGAAAAAAAAAAATATATGCCTATACAAGTTTTTGTTTCATAGTTTATTTTACACACACTTGTGGGTGTGGAGCAGTTTTAAATTTCCAAGAAGACTGAGCACACCAAAAATCTGCTACTCAGTCTGTACTACAAACATGGATGTGCACAACTTCATCAAAATATTTGCAATCATCTTCTTTCCCACTTGAGCAGAAGGCTGGACTAGAAGACCTTCTGAAGGCCTTTCAAGCTGACCCATGCTACAATCCTGTATGCATTCTCCCTCCCTCTAGAATTCTTTCTCTCATAACCACTATTCCACATCCAGCCATGCATAAAATTAGATGGCACGCTTTTCCAAATAGCTTGCAGACTAAATCTGTCTCCCATATATACATATTTCCTTTATTTTTTTTAATTCTTCTCAGATTCTTCATCACGTTCTCTCAGATCAGCAATTTGGTTCAAAGCTGTTGGGCTTTCATAAACCCTGAGTTCATTTCACAACTGCAGCCGTTACCTGAAATACTTTCTACTCATCTGGCTATAAGTCAGTCCTTTTCCGTCAGAAGACTTCTTACCTGTTCTCATGACTTAACTTTTGGCAGCACATAAAATCCACCCTTGGAAATACAAGGTTGGACATATCACTGGGATAGAACCAAGGCATTACTAAGACAAAGGAACAACCACCACCATATCAGTCCAGGTTTAGGTAGGTTGCAAAAGAAGCGTTATGTGTGTTCATGTGGGTGAAGGAACATGGGAGTATGAAAGATTATCTTCTGCTTTTTCACTTGTATCTATCAGTTTGTCCGTGATTGTACTGTGCTTCCCAAATACTGTGCACATCTCTGCAAAACAGCAAGGCGGGAGGTAGCCACAGTGGCCTTGGGCTAGAAGCCAGAAGCTTCAGGATACAAAGTGGAATAGTCAACCTAAAGCATTTCTTTTTCACTTAGGTGTAAAAGGAGTGTAAACAAAAAGCCCCTTTTCTCATTTACAGGTCATATTAACAAACAAAATGTAGAAACAAAAATGCTTCTCAAAGCAAAAGTTAGTCATGTCTGTTCTGCAGCACAAGTCCAGAGACAGATCTGTATAGGACCACTGTAGTACCTCTCACTATGTTTTGTTGCTGAAATTCTGAATACCGAGAGTCCTTCCATTGGACCAAAAGTAGAGCAATGGCATTTACTACTCATCTAAACATGTCTAAACATCTGCTCAGCCCTCTGATAGATTACTGGTGATGTATATGTTGTGGTTGTATTTCTAACAAATGAAGCTATAGTTCCCCTTTCATAGAAATGAACATGATCCTCTCTGCACATCCATTCAAACAGGAAAATTCCTCACATGCAGCTGATGAGTGTTGTTTTCATAGGTTATCTTGCTTCTGACTATAGATTTGAAGAAAAAGTACATTTTGCTCTTTGAGATCTTGTGAGAGGGCAAGTTAAAATACAAAAGGAAGGAAACATTAACCTTTATCCAACTAAAGGTTAAACAATTCTGGAAACCAATCAGGTTTGATCCCAGACTAAAGCTCTTCATGATTTAGAAGACTAAACAAGAAACAAAAAAAAGTTAGATTTCCATTTCGTATTGTCTCCTTTACTCTTCAAACACAAGAATTGCTTTGCTTTATTGAGGAAAAAGTACTGGAAAAATTACCCAATAAAATCTCAGTACCCAAAGTTTATTATTTCTCTTGATGAAAAGCCACCAGAGAGAGAATTTTGAGAAGCATGTAGAAATAGGAATAAAGTCTTTTTCTAGAGCAACGTGAGACCATGTGAAAAATAACCACGAGACAGAAAAGGGTGAAGGAGAAAAATGTAAAAATCTACTGAATTTGTATAATCTAGTATAATTTGTTCAGAATTTCTTGCACAAGTGGAAGAGTATCATTTAAAAATGGGAAACCTCTAAAATGCTGCACTGACAGTGTATTATTCCATACACTTTACTTCTATAAACAGCCTTAGTCCATTAATTTGTCTACTTTTTCATTATTATCCTTATTAGATATGAGCTGTTCTCTGTATGATTTAGCCTAGCAATTATATTAGGTTAGCATTGCAAACTAGAAATCTTATATAAAAAAAAAGGAAGTCCATAGAGAACTAACTAGAAATGCAGCTAACACAGAAATACACACCTGACCATATCTACTCAATTCATTAATGACTAAGAAATTATTATTAGTGTTCATTAGTATATACAGCATAGTTTCATTAATCTTTAAAGTGTAGCCAACCATGGTAGACAATCTTGTACTGGAAGAGACAAAACACTGCAGCTGTATTTCCCAGGAACTGTAACCATTGATTCCTGTTCAATGTCATAAAATCCAAATAACACTGAAATGGTACTCTTACCACCTTTGCTACCAAAAGGGTGCCAGGGAGTTTTAGAATGAAGTACTTCTTTCGAAGTCAGCATATTGACATTTTAATAAAGAAGAACACACCATATGCTTAAATAAAAAACTTCTGGCACCTACACACTGAGTGAGGAAGCTGCACTCCACCCCAAACTATGTTACAGCCTTTGGCAGAAGCACACAGTAGCCTCGTATGAACTGTGGAATCTCTAACCACTGTCAAAGCAGCCTTCATTTAGGAAGAGCTGCATGAAGCTCACTCTGCTAGGTTCGTCCAAGTTCTATTATAGAACACTGTACCTGGGGTTTGTGAGTTGGTATCCCAAATGTATTAGTAAACAAATCTGTAACAATATACTGGTAAGGAAAAAAACATCAAATGTTGACATTATAGAAGTGCTTGAACGACCATAATCATTAATGGGGGCCCTGTACCAGAGTATCACTGCTGAAATATGAAACCTGAAGACCTTAAGATCTAGTCTAGAAAGCATTCTATTTTAAAACACTAACATCAGGGTTTTTCTTTGGCTGCTAGAAGTAATTACTTTTTATCACTCTTCAGTAAACAACAATTTGAGAAAGGTAAGTTAATAGGACTGGCAGTTGCAGACAAGCATGGAGACAAGCATATTCAGATAATCAGCATAATATGTTCAGTGAGTTGTCATGAGCACAGATAAGTTGGGGAGGGGTATAAGGAGAGACTAAAGAGAAAAGCGAGCGAGGAAACCTATAAGAAAGGCTAGACTTAGATCATGAGAGCTGCTGAATAACATTTATGAATTAGTAGCTGTAGCCAAACACAGTTTCCTGGTTATAGAATTTGTTCTTCTCAAGTCAGAAGAAATACATTATTTCCAGGTGATCTCTGTTGTTCAGGGATCTCTTTCCCTGGCGTTGCCGACTGTGTTTTGATAGCCACATTGGGTGGGAGCTTTTTCCAGTGGCAGATTCTGACCTCTTTCTTTCCGGTAGAGGAAACAGCTTGACAGCTATCAGTTCCCTTGCCTGTCAAGGGATTTTTTTTTTTGTTCATTGGCAAAGTGCCTGTTCTGTAGTTATTCCTTTTGTGTGGATTTCTTTTCCATTTCTATGAAGTTTTTAGCACACAAAAATTCTCACCTCAAGGAAAATCATGGTGTGACCTATCACATGCCACTTTTAGAAGTGACTTTTGAAGCCTGATGATAAGCTCTCTCCCTCTGCCCTGTACCATTTTCCCAACCCCCAGCTGGTGTGAAGCAAGAGAGGCAGCAGCAAGGGTTCATTTCTGTGCAATTTCTGGCCCTATGACACGATGCCTGTAGGGCAGAGAGCTCCCTAGGCCAATTAATTTGAAACCTTTTCCTCACTGAAGTCACTGACAAAGATGACTGGGATTCCGAGGCTCTATTGTTTTTTATTCCAAACAAGCCATGAAGTGCACAGTGGTACACTGCTCAGTGAAGCCATCTAGTTTTATACAGAGTACTGTGTATGTGCTTTGTAATTTTGCTGCCCTGCAGTTTTCTAAGTGGTGGTTCAGTACTAAAACAAAGAAAGTACTGTTTTCATATCCAAAAATGAAATAATATTTGTTAATGCCATTCCTAAATTATTTTATTTGCAGGGAACAAAAAGCTTTCTCTCAGATCTCCAGCTACCTACCTACATTTTTCATTTTTTAGTATTTCACCTTTTCAGAGTAAACATGTCTGGTGATCTTGGAAGCATGGTTTTATTTGAGATTACTCCTAATTTACAAAAGGTACAGCTATTAAAATTAGTGGAATTACAGGAGTCTAGCTGCCCTGTGGCTACTGTTTCATGATAAAAAATGGCAACGGTAGCTTAAAGCTTTCTAATATCCCCTTTGCTCCTCAGCTGTGCCAACACAACTGTTTGTAGGACTGCTTAATTAAGGCTTTTTAAAAGGCTGTCCGCACTAAGTCAAGCGACTGACTGGATTTTAGAAACAAAATAATTACTGATCTTGAAAAGTTGTGCTAGCACAACTGAATGTGTGACATGCCACAGGCTCAAGAGGCAATAGAAAATAAGAGAAGTGGGAACACCTCAAGCTGATACTCATGCTTGAACAGCAGTGAAATAACAGCCTGTGCAAGATTAAAACTGAGAGCAGGCTTGCAACACCCATTGAGCCAATTCTCAGTTATCTATGATTAATTATCTACATTGATAATCTGTGCTACAAATGTAAAACGACTTTGTATCCAGCACAGTTATTAGCTGAGGCCCACCACTGTACAAATGTCTATTGCAAGATTATACCTGCCTGGAAACAATACATGCACCTTCGTGCACAGCCAGAGATCATAAATTCTGATGAACCAAAGCTGCCTCTTAAGAAACAGCCGAGGCTTCTCCTCACTGTGTTCCCAGAGCTAGGAGTCCCAGACAGAATGCTGCAGTCACACCTCCCTGCTTCCCCTCAGGAACAGCTCAAACCCGGCTGGGCTACAGGCCAACTGCAGCTGACTTCATGCGGAGACAGCTGAAACGATGCCCAGAGCGCAGGATTATGGGAGACCCTTCAGGTCAGGTGAATACGATACACAGGCATGGATCTAGTTTGGATATCTGACCCAAGAAACTCTCCTACAGGGAACTAAGGAGATAGAATTTGAACACCAGCAGCAAGAAGCCAGCCAGTTTCTGGAGGAAAGTATGGGAGCAGAATGAAAAGGCCAAAATGTCATAGGTGATACCACCAGTGAGGCATTTACGCTATAGAGTATTACTTGCAGAAGAAAACATTACAATTAGGGTAGGATGTCGAGAAGCATTCCATCTTTGGCTCAGCTCCAGCCCGACTGTGCTGGATGACACAGAGGATCCAGCTGAAGTTATAACACAACTATTTCTTGGTTGTCTGTTACAGAGCTAACACAAAGCTCACAAGCTCAGCAATTTTCTACAAACTACGATGACATGATCACCTCTCAGTGCAGAAGGACATTTTAGCACTAGATAGCAGATTTGCAGCTGATTATTCTGCATTATTCATATTGCACCATAAATCTGATTACTATTTTGGATTGTTTTAAAAGAATACATTTTGCCATTGGAAAGCAAGCCAACTTCCAAGTGAAGACAAGTATTTTTACTCTAATGCAATGGCTATTACTTTGCCTTTAATAGATCATCAAAAATTAAAACCTAATTATTTTAACACTTTGCAAGTACTCACAGGTAGTGCACTGTTTCATTAAATCAGTTGGCTTTGGGACTTTCATTTTCATGTGTTTTGTCTGCCCCATATAAACAACAACAATGAAGCCAAACAGGGTGGTGGCCTGTTCTTATGTTGCAGTCTCGTGTGATATTATTCTCTAGTAACGCCAATTCTTTTTGCGCCAAAGAGTCAGTTAGCTTTCCCTATCTTTAAGATTGTTTCCATTAGGAATAGAAAATCATGAAATTTGATATTATCCTTTTTATTTAGGAAGAAGGAGCACAAAGAAATTCAGATGAGTAGAAACAATTTATTTACCTGTAGTTCTCAGACTCTCTGTAGGCAGCTGTATTCTAAAAATCTTCATTCCAGCGTTTCTGATGCCACACAGATAGAATTACAGCAGCTTCCAGAACACTTTCTCAGTTCTGAAATGATTTCTAAATCCCCAGAAAACCATCTGGAGTGTTTGACCCTTCCATTGTACGCACCTGCATGTGGCACAGTAAGTACAATATTTTCTACAGCCCGTTACCTCAATCAAAGTAAATTGTAGTTGCTTTTTGTGACTTCTGAACGGAAAGTGGCTCTCATGGTCACTACTTTGAAGAAAATGTTGAATTGTCCAATGCCCAACACAGTAGCATGTTCTTCGTACTTCATTTTTTCATATTGTCAAAAAAATCCCTTTGGAATTGCATGGAATTTCGTAGCTTAGCCAGATCTCACAGGCAATCCCATGTGCCCATCCACTGAAGCCAAGAGAATTACCGCAGGGATGGATTTGGCAGTACATTATTTTGAACCAAGTTCCCTTAAAGGAAGAAATCAGCTCAAATGTACAAATCTGGCTGTGTTTGAAGGTTCTGTTTTGCAGCCATCTGTGCAGGCTTTTATTGTTAAGCAGGAGTAAAACAAATTCTGGACTAAATTATACTAATTTATATATGTGTTTAGGTAAAAAAAAAAACAAACAAAACAAAACACAGAAATAGGATAGCTGAAAATAACTAGAAAAAGCTGATTTGAATTATTAGAAAACCCAGAAAACATGATGTTTGAGTAAGCATTCAGCTTAAGACATGTTGATACTGCAAATTAACATAAGAATCCAAATATGATTTCTTAAGCTAAAAGATACAGTCAGCTGAAGGAAGTTTACTGTGCATTGATTTCTCAGACACAACATGAGAGCTGACATGTTGCCTCCTTTATAATGGTACATAAAATCTTTTATCATTTTTGTAGAAGAAATAATGTACTTGATTACTCTTTGCCAAATCAATGACTAATTACATGGTGAAACAAATTGCTACAGAAACCCACTGAGGTCAACAACCAAGTAAATTCTAAAAATGTATATGAATAACAAACTACTGAGAGCTGTGGTTGCTTACCATAATTCCTGAAGCCTTTTACATGTCATACTTAAAATTTAAGATCTCTTGCTGTTACAGCTTAGACTACAGTCTTTTATGGAGACAAGAGTGCCTTGTAACCAGCAGTAAGTACTTTATTCAAGGACTTGATCTTGCCATAGCTGTAGAAAGGTACTGACCCAATGAATCTCAAGTTTGATTCAGAATAGTACTTCTATACATCAACCTCTGAGCTGTTACATCCCTCCTGTTTTGCAGCTAAAGAAAGCAGGGTGCATGCCAATTTCATTTATTTTTTGCCATTTGATTTATCATTAATAAACATTTTAAGGATGAGGTGCATAAATAACGTCACTGGTTTATAGATTTTTTTTTCCATACCAACTCAACTATGCTTTAATCTCTGCAGACAGAGTTGTTTGTTTTTTTTTTTTTTAAATGCAGCTTTGCACAAAAACTTGATCCACATTTTGCCTTCACTCCTGTTTCAGACCAGCTTCTGATCAATTGAAGCAGCAGAATGCAGTAAGGGTTTAAGCACTGAAGTGTTCCCAGATTCAGACAAGGTCAATAATCCCGTTAATTAGAAACATCACTTTTACTTTTTTCAACACTCCTTAAGGTGCAAGGAATGACACAAGTGGCAGATAGATACTCACCTGTGCTGTGGAGCAAAGACCACTGCAAAAGCAATTCCAAGCAGCCACTAGTCTTTACGCTGCAATGTCTCCCTGTGTCTCCAGTGGGCCCTGGCATAGAGCAGTTACTCTGGAACAGCATGTGGAACCCAGGAGGAAGCTCCTCTGTGCCCGGGGTTCTGCATGAGCAGCAGCTAACACCTCGCAGCAGCTCTTGCCTCTCCACCGTCACTGCCCTTCATGCAGGAGCCTGGCCAGAGCCACCTTTTCCAATACTCTGGGAGCAAGGCAGGATAGGAAGTGTGATGCGAATGGAGTGGAGATGGATGAGGGAACGGAGCTGGCTTCTTTTTGCAGGGATGTGGGAGACAAATTAAAATCTAGGCCTGCAACATGTGATGTATGGACACAGGTACAGAAGTGGTGTAAGAGGGCAGGTGAGAAGGCACGTATCTTCCTGCACATCCATGCAGACCAGTCTGGGCATGGAAGTTTGATGGTATCAGTTGCACCAAAGGCTCTCCTCTATCCCATGGATTAAGGCTGGGAGCCCCTGCTCCCTTATCAGTCTATTTTACCGTCACGGCATCTATGTTATCTAGCATAGATAACAAACAAGACTTATACCCAAGAAATTAAACATGTTACCAATCAACACACCCCCACAATGGAGGAAAGCTCAGAGCTATATACTCCTGCCATAAAGCCTGTGACAGAATTAGTCAAACAATTAGAGCAATGGAGTACTATAGAAAAAGCTCACCCACCATTTAACAGCTTAGTATGGCCTTCTAAGAAACCAGAGAGGACATGGCGCATGATTATTGGCTGCAAGGGCTTTAAGTAAAGCAACTGGCCCTTTAACAGCCCTTGTATCCAGCATAGTAGATATGAACATGCTCTTCTGTGGGTGTGAGTGTTAGCTACAAAAGGTATGGTCTTCATGATCTCAATACAAGAGCAAGACAAAAACACAGTTTCCATTTACTTGGAGAAGAAGACAATATAGTCTTATTACCTATCCCAGGAGGTGTTAAATCTAGTCCCACCATTACCCATGCCATGTTAGATAAAGAGCTAGAATCAATCATCCTCCCACCTGAAGCAGCAATTTTGGAATATATAGATGATATTCTAACTGAAGGACATGATGAGGAAATTGTTCACCAAAGTATGAAGGCTATCATCTAGCATTTACAAGAACTAAATATTAGTGTTCCTGACTTGAAACACCAAGATCCAAGTCAAGAAGCTACATTTTAAAGTATGCAATGGATAGAAGGACTGAAGACTGTTCCAGAATCTGTATTAGCAACGATAAAAAGCATTCAAGCACCTTCTGATAAAAAGGCATTACAAGATCTATTAAAAACTTCTGGGCTTTGGATGTCACACATTCCTGGATTCAGTATTTTAGGGGAAATCTCTACAATTTGCTGAAGAAAAACACAACATGGAATTTGAAACAAAATTGTCACGAAACAATAGATGTTTTAAATGATGAAATATTACTTACCAATCTATAGGACCCTAACCTTGCACACCCAAGTACACTTCATATAGGTGTAGGTTATGAGGGATATCAATGGGCATTACAGCAACAAGATGTGCACAGTAAAAACACTTACCTGTTATGTGCTGCTCTACATCATGGCAAGGTTCCCAACTACAGTCTCTTTGAGAGAGTGCTGTTACCTGCATATGAAGGGCTGCCAACTACCAAGCCATTGGTAGTTCAATTCAAGAAAGGGAAATCAAGATTTGTGTGCCCATTCTTATTTTAAAACAAATTTTAACTGGTAAGCCATTATTCCTAATGGTAGCTCAGAAAACTGCTGTGCAGCGATGGACTTTGGCACCAGGTGATAAGTGATAGGATGAATAAAGAAAACAAACCATCAGAGACTGCAGAGTGAACTGGCATGCCTACTGAATACTCCAATCCACCCTCCTCTCCAATAACTGATGTGCCACCACGGGAAGGCAAGACGAAAGAAGTTTGGTTCACAGTGGCTAGAGAACTGGGTGAAAAACAATCAGCAGGTTGAGACATATAAGGAAAAACACTGGAAAAAGATTTATGCTACATACCAATCTAAGCGCCTATCCATAGTACACGTATCTGCTCACCAAAAACTAAAAACCCCGAGGCAAAGCGGCATCAGACAACTGATCATTTGGGTAAAATAAATGTACTGCAAATCCTGAGGCAGAAAGGCTAGTAAGTGGTTACAGAAATGTAATGCATATTGTAGATACATGACATTTTTTTCAAACAACGGTACAGTAGAAGGACAACAGTTTGCCCATCTCAAGGAATACAAACTGCACTAAGAAACTTGTCAAGTAGATTACATTGGTCCTTTAAAGTGAACACCGGAAGGCTGGGAATACATCCTCACAGAAGCAGAAACAGTGCTGTAGGGAATGTGCACCCGACACAAGCTGCAACTGGTCCAGCAATCATTGCTGCTTTAAATCGGTGGTTTGCTACTTTTCCCTTCCCCAGAGAAATACAATCTGATAAAGGATCACATTTTAAAAATACAGTTTTACAAAAGAAAATTAGTATGGGATTCTGCACGGAGTAAGTTGACAATAACTGGGGCTTGGATTATGTCCAAGACCTAGACATCTTCTTTTGCAGGAAAATACAGAGTTACATTATCACCACGGGAATTCTGACATTGAGAATGTATGCCTGAGAACTGTCTCTAATGGCTTCTGTTATTTTCACATTGCATTTGGAACAGCTTAGGTGTTCAACATCAGCTGCCAACCAACTTTAAAACTAGTTAGAGAAAGAATACTGTCTGCATTAGCACAAGGTCAAGGACTGACAGTAGGTGATAATGTTAGAGAAATCCTAAGACCTAAAATTAACCTGACTTTAACTATGTGTAATACTGGATGGGAAATTGCTAATTATTTTAACAATAAAATGAAGTGGTTGCTACAACATGTAAGGCCGCTAATCATACCTTAACAGCTCATAAGAATTATGCTTGAATTGCAAATGGTGAGAACAGAGTAATAACATATACCAATTTTTCCATAAACACTGCTAATAATCAATAGCAAGTTGATAAAAATGGACAAAATTAAGACACCAGTTGTTCCTGATTGTGTATCTTATAAAGCAACTAAGTACTCATTTATTTAATGCAACAGCATGATAGATGAGAGCCCATGATTATGGTTCCAAAATTAATGACATACATTTTAACTTAACCAACACAAGCACCAGTGCAGGGAACAAGACTTGTGCTTAATATATCGTCTTTCTCTATAACAGAATATAACTAAAAGAGTTTCAATCATGCAAACTTTGCTGGGTGGAATTGGTACAGGATCAGGAATATTGAATTCATATGATACCGAAACTCTAGCAAATAAATTATCAGTATTGGAAGAAATGAAAGCTGGTGTAACCAGAATAACTGCAAACTGGTTACTAACAGCTTTTCAACCTTCTATACAAGACTGGCAAGGTACTTGGCACCTTTAGTGACGAACTAATGTACCACTGTGGTCCCCATGACTAACCACCAAAACCATACCAGAGGAAGCCAGCTCTGCTTTAGCTTGTATTCTACTTCAATTAAATAGTATATATCAGGTTAATCAGATTTGCGTAGCCATTAAAAGTAGCTAAAGACAAACCCTAGAACCAATGATCCCTGACATGGTGAAAGACGAATTCAAAGGAGAACGGCTTAAAACTATTGAGGGCCCTTATGATAATGCACCTACAGAGGAGTTAACATTTCAGTTGCAAGGAACTGCACTGAGTGCCACTCATACAAAAATCACATCATTATTGCTGTCATTCATAAAGTCTTTAATAAAAAGATTTAGATACCTATAGTAGCAAATGATTGTTTGCATTGTAATACAACTGACATTTATGAAATTAGTAAACACTACACCTACTGACTATTAAGCTGAGGATGGACTTGCCCTATCATGCCTAGAACTCCAGTATGAAACACTCCGCTGTTAATTTGCAGCACTTCTGCAGTAATGATATAGAAGTATATGGCAATGGTTTTGGATGTGTGTGCATCTACCTTCAATGCTATCCACTTTGAAGACGATGTAAATTTTCAACCTGGCAACATTTGCTGCTGGAGGCTCAGGGAAGACCTTATTGCTGTATACAACTACCTAAAAGGTTCTAGCAAGGTGAGTGTCTGTCTCTCCTCCCAACAAGTGACAGAAGCCTCAACTTGTGCCAAAGGAGGTTTAGATTGGATATTAGGAAAAAATTCTTCACTGAAAGGATTGTCAAGCACTGGAACAAGCTGCCCAGGGAAGTGGTTAAGTCACCATCCCTGGAGGTATTTAAAAGAGGTGTAGATGTGGTGCTTAGGGGCATTGCTTAGTGGCGGACTTGGAAGTGCTAGGTTTATGGTTGGACTCAATGATCTTAAAAGTCTTTTCCAACCTAAATGATTCTATGATTCTATTACATATATTTTTGATCAAATAGCCAATCAGATTTACAGGTTAACTTCCTGTCGAACAAACAAAAGATGTCTTATTTTGCACTGTTTAAGATATCAGTAATATGTGGATCGATCTTTGATCTACAAGATTATTTTCTCAAACAAAATGCCCAGGTTACCCAACATCTGTCTGAAATTGGAAAATGTTTAAATGAAAGACAAGCAAAAATGATATAATAATGAACTGATTTGATTAGTGAAAGTGGAAATCAGCCTTATTGAACATAATTGGTATGATGTCTTTAACGCTTTGTCATCAAAAGCTACCAATGTACTGAAACTAATGCTACAGCCTATGCTTACATTGTTAATAATAATTGTATTATTACTTCTTTTAACCTTGATATTGATAACTCAAGTTAAATCACATACTAAAACTGTAAATAATTGGCTTCCCACATGTTCCCACCCTCAGCATTCACAGACAAGAGGGCTGGTAATTCACATGACAAATATATTAAGCTCACTGTGTGACACCAACAATTGTTGAATGCTGGGCTGAGCCAAAGGGTGGAATGCAACCACGTACACCCATTACAATGGACCAAGTCTCAGAGGAGATGAGCAAAAAAATAATTATCTCAATGAAGAGTGTGAACAATAACCACCAGTTATCCTAAAGCTGAACTTATCTCAACGGAAAGGTGACTGCATGGTTATGTTTGGTTTAGATATACGGCTGTTCCAGTGGGTCAACACTGTATAAACAGCCTTCCTCAAGACAACTAGTAGAGAATAATGCCTTCCTGAGCTAGCCAGACCAACGCGGCAGGGATGAAGTATATACATGATTCAGCCAAAAACAGAGTAGAGGAACTGAGCAACCAACAACATGCACTTTGGAGAAAGCAATGGGCTTAAACTGGCTTCAACCCACACACTCCTTCCTGGTGACCAGGGATGCCCAGCATCATGATGGTGACCCATAACAAGAACTACATTTTTATTGTGATTCACCTGTATAGTGCAATTGCTATTTTATCCTTGTGTTTTGGTTTCAGTACATTGTTGTATGAGTCTCATAAATCAAAATCCCATGTAACACCAAATATATCAAATATATAAATTTGGTATTAAACATAAAACCCTCATGTGGAGCATCTAAAGGAATCTAGTCAGAGACTATTGAACTCTGACAGATGAAAATTTGATGCTGCAATCAAACAAGATCAAATACGGGAGAAACCCCTTCTTATAAGTGGGAAATAACTGAAAATAACTTGTTACACAAAAGCAGTTATGCAAAGTCTTTTATTGTGGTGTTAAGTAGTATTTCAGATCATTGAATTCAGTTGACAGTAATCTAATTGGCAGTTTGTTCTCCGTGTCTTTTCCCAGCAAGAGCATCAAGGTAGATGTGAATACTTCTAAATGACACTAAATACAGAAAATACAGTGTATTTTCTAGTACAGGTAGAATTCAGTAAAATCAGACATCCTCTTAAGTGTTTAGATTCCAGGTGCTACCAGAATTTCCAGCAACTGGTAAAACTCTGCAAAACTTCACTGAATGCTAGACAATTTGCTTACACTAAAATATCTGACGGTATCACAACCACTGAGATAAACCACATTCCTAACTCACCTCAGACTTTTAAAAAACAAAGTAATAAAGTCTTCCTGAGGAATTCTTTTCAACTAAAAATAAATTTGCACTAGTTAAAGAGAAAATAATGTATAATAATACTTGGTGTACTAATTATGACAGTCTTGTGTTCTCGTGCATTTGTTCTTGGCTGACCCAAAAGTCACTTATGAAGTTTATCTGACATCAGCTTTTATTAAAATAGAAGATAAAAACAAACAAACAAAAGAGCATAATTTTAGCAACTTTAATATCTTTGCCAAACTTTAATCACTTGGGCTGAAAAATTCCATGGCGATTATCTGGTTTGGCCTGTACAAACTTCATTCAAAATTGCTCATAATAATACTCATAATAATAATAGCTACAGAAAAGCCCACATAAAAATTAATAATTTCATTTTCAGAATAGGGCTTGACTACTCACAGCAAATACAACACAGTCACATTCCAAACAAAGAGGCTAAAGCAAAACTTTGAGATATCTATTCACTAAATTGCACCATCTAACCTGAACACTGAATCAGACAGTGGTCCCCCCCAAAAAAATAGCACACGATGATGTTTTTCAAGGCTGTCTAATATAACATAAACAACCAGCTCCAACTCTAATGCTTCCCAGCTTTTCCATGCTTGAACTTGCAACTAACACCTTTACTTGTTTACATGCATACGCACAAATAAATGCAATAAATACACATACCAAAAGAGTCTAACTATTGCAAGGTCTAGAAGAAAGAACACATTACCTGAAAAGGAAAAATCCAAACTATTCTCCTAATACGAACACGTAGTTCCATATTCTGCTCTTTGGTAGTACCATTCAGGCTCCATAAGATGGCAGACCTGCATATATTTAACAGATGTTAGTGTAATGACATCGCTGTAAATACAGTGCTTTTAAAATGGTTGCTTTAAATGGATGGTGTATCTTTTTAGTCAGAATGTTTTGAATGTGCTGTATTTAGAACTGTAATGAACTCTGCTTACTGCTCTGTATTACCTTTCCAATAGTGATTGATGGCTCTGGACGTGGCCTACATAGAGCACTTGTGAAAAAATGAAATGTAGTATTATCACTCAGAGTTGATTGATTTGGAATTAGCTGAACTTGATCGATGTAACTCTTTCTCAGAACGTGTAATTGGCATTTATTCCCACTGATTCAGTCTAGCAACTTGTGCTTAAAGTATGGCAATTCTTAAGAGTATAATTGCTGACCTGGACACACCAAAGCTCACCTTTTAAACAGTTTGCTGTACAGAAGACTATTTGAGGTAACAATGATTTCCTTGTTAACCCTGAAATTGGCATATTTATTTCCCGTTGAATGATGATGTCACTTCTAAAAGCTCTTTTCAAGTTCTCCGACATTAATGTAGTTTCATTATTTGTACAGTCACTATAGTAAATTTATACAACAAATTGCCTTTATGACTAATATACAATGTTTAAGGTTGTTGTGGAGAATACTGTGTGATGTGTTTACCAGTGCTTTATACCCATTTCCTTTCCATTTGTTAAGATCTCAAGCTGTTTTAGACCTAAGATTTTCAACCATGAATTTTTCGAAAACGCTATCACACTTGAAACGACCAAGTAAGAAACAGAATGAGTTTGCAATCTTGCTTTTATGTTTCAGTTTAGCAAACCCTCACTCATAAGCATTACAATTATAATTATACAGGCAGGTAATTTTCCCATAAAGGTTTCATTGCACTTGTTCTACTTGGCTAGGACTACAAGGCAGAGTGACTAGGTTGTTATTAATATTTCAAAATAATTTTTGGAAAAAAGACAGTAAGAAGTGTTCATGCCAGCAGGAAAGCAGTTTGTACTTAGTAGGGCTGTGAAAAGGAAATCACAATAATTTTAAAATAAAAAGTGTTCTACCTCCTAGGGAGCAAACAGAATAAAGGAAACAAATTACCATGGAATTTAACTCAAAGTCCTTCAAACAGCACATGGGAAATGCTACCCTGAAAACTTCAGTTAGGAAGAAAACTTCCACTAGAGTCAAGAAATTGGGCTGTTATGTTCACATGCAAATTCACAGTATTATCATATGTAGACATACTCTTTAGTAAATACTTAGCAGTGAAACCTTATTTAAAATACTGCTCCGTGATGCATTCACAGACTTCTTGCTGACTCACTGTTCAAGAATGGGATTTGGAAAAAGAGCAGTGAAAACATGCCAGTAAGAGAAATATAGAAGAATTTAGATAATATTATGAGCATCTGTACCCCACTTCTACATCCAGACAGTTATTGTATTTACCTTTGCAGATGTGCCAAGAAGTTTTTGCTTGTTTGGCACTCCCACCATTTTTAAAGCAGTCCTGTAATGCTCTTACTGGTGCAGAGAAGGCTTTGTTATTTGTTTGCTTCTGGTTTATCAATGTTATTTCAATTAAGAGACACAGAAAACCCCTGCACAAGTAGTTACAGCATGTCTGCAGCACCTTATACAACAGAGCTGCAATGGGCTCTGGCCAGGCCCAAGGAGCCTGGGACGCACATCCATGTTCACAATTCCTGGATGGAGGCCTGCCAGCCTGACATGCCTGCGCACTGCCCTCCTGTTCAAATCTTGTTTTGCAAAAGCATCTCTTTTTGTGTTGACAGACTTTGCAGTGTTTCAGCAAGACCTTTAAGAGCTCACTCATCACATTACTCTGCATGTCCTCCTCCAGCTGCTGCTCACACAGTCACCTGGAGCAGCAGTTCAAGAAATGCTGCTCACAGCAGAGGGGGCAGACAAGCACTTTTGCACTGCCACGTTTTGTACCTCTGGCATCCCGCGTTGGGGAGAAGGAATGAGAAGACAGGCCTTGTGTTTCATGACAGTAAAATAGACTGATAAGGGAGCAGGGCCTCCCAGGCTTAATCCATACGATAGGGGAAAGCCTTTGGTGCAACTGATACCATCAAACTTCCATGCCCAGACTGGTCTGCATGGATGTGCAGGAAGATACGTGCCTTCTCACCTGCCCTCTTACACCACTTCTGTACCTGTGTCCATACATCACATGTTGCAGGCCTAGATTTTAATTTGTCTCCCACATCCCTGCAAAAAGAAGCCAGCTCCGTTCCCTCATCCATCTCCACTCCATTCGCATCACACTTCCTATCCTGCCTTGCTCCCAGAGTATTGGAAAAGGTGGCTCTGGCCAGGCTCCTGCATGAAGGGCAGTGACGGTGGAGAGGCAAGAGCTGCTGCGAGGTGTTAGCTGCTGCTCATGCAGAACCCCGGGCACAGAGGAGCTTCCTCCTGGGTTCCACATGCTGTTCCAGAGTAACTGCTCTATGCCAGGGCCCACTGGAGACACAGGGAGACATTGCAGCGTAAAGACTAGTGGCTGCTTGGAATTGCTTTTGCAGGGCTCCACAGGACAGGTGAGTATCTATCTGCCACTTGTGTCATTCCTTGCACTTTAAGAAGTGTTAAAAAAGTAAAAGTGATGTTTCTAATTAACAGGACTATTGACCTTGTCTGAATCTGGGAACACTTCAGTGCTTAAACCCTTACTGCACTCTGCTGCTTCAATTGATCAGAAGCTGGTCTGAAACATGAGTGAAGGCAAAATGTGGATCAAGCTTTTGCGCAAAGCTGCATTTAAAAGGAAAAAAAACCCAAAACACCAAAGCACTCTGTCTGCAGCGATTCGCCAGAGCTGTGGCGTTTGTCGCTCAGAGCTCGGGCGCAGCGGGGCTCCCCCCGCTCACACGTGCTGTTCCACAGCAACCCCCAGTGCCAGGAGACGCTGCAGCGCAAACGACAGCGGCCGCTCGGAACCTGTGGCACAGAAGCCCTGAGAAGAGGGCTGTCCGACGCAAGCTCCCCCGCCGGCCGTAACCCAGCCGCCCGCCATGGCCGCCCCGGGCGGGGCCTCCAGCGCGCGCTCCGCCGCGGCCGCCCCGCAGGAGCCCTCCGGAACGCGCGCTCCAGCATCTTCACTTGACGCATTGCGGGTGCGAGGCGGCCAATGGGAGGGCTCGACTCTTACCGGCTAAACATTGCGGAGCCGCTTTAGCCAATCAGGCGCCCCTTGACAGAAGCACTGCCTCGGCGGCCGAAGTACCGTGCAAGGAGACTGTAACCTTCCGCGAGAGGATATAGGCCGTGCCTGCTGCGAGGGCGCGGCCGGCGCTGTGGGACCGTCAGGTCGCGCGGTCGCCCGGCCCGAGCACTTCCCGCGGCAGCAGCGGCGCTGCGGTTGCGGTTGGGCTGCGGGAACTCCCGGCGTCGCCAGCAGTCCCTGCGTGCGGGTAGGCCGCGGCCTCCGGGAGCTGCAGAGCCGTGTGTGCCGGCGGGCGCGCGCCGTGGCAGCCGAGAGCCCTGCCCGGTGCCGGCGGGAGCCTGCCGGCCATCGCCTCAGCCAACAGGAGCCTCTAGCGTGCCTGCAGTTCCTGCTCCGCATCCCGCCTCTGGGGTCCCTGGGTAACACACGCGCAGAATCCTTAGGATGGAGAAGACCTTTGAGATCTTCAATCATGCATGCCCACTACTAAACCGTATCCCAAAGCACTTCATCCACCCGGCATCCACATCTCCAGGGATGGTGACTCAACCACCTCCCTGGGCAGCCCCTGCAGCGCCCGATAACACTTACAGGGAAGAAATTTTTCCTCATGTCCAACCTGAGCCTCCCTTGACACAGTTTGAGGCCACACCCGTCCCCCTTCCCCATACCAAGTGATAAATGCACAGGTTCTGATGAGGCCAATGTGACACCACAGCTGCTGGACTGGGACAACAACGCAAGATCCCTTACCTTATAAAACATCCAGCTGGAACCACCTGCACGAGGGCCTGGCAAGGGTATCTAAAGAGCTTTGCACTCTAAAGGACGCTCTTTGGCCCCACTAGAGGCTGAGGGATTGATGCCAGGATCTCTGGGCAGCCAAAATTCAAACAATAACTTTTTTTTTTGCCAGAATTAAGCTAGATGACAATTTGGCACCTGTGAACCCATCACGGAACAGGGTTCATTTTTTTTGTAGAAACTTGTGGGCCAGCACTACATCGCTGAGGAGAGAACAAGATGAAACAAGCTAAAGAAAGAAGTGGGAGGAGGAGTAGGAAGGTATCTATGTTTAAGTGATTTATCCCCACAATATAATAACAACAAAACAGTCTATTTTGAGTATTTACTTTTGGTTTATTTGATGCTGAATATCTTGTTTCAGTTACATTTTAGTTAAAGAGATTGGTGCTCTGTAAGCACCTAAAATAGAATATGGACATAGAGACAGCAGAAGCAGAATGGATGCCAAAGTGAAATGATCTGGAGTGCTGAGCACTGCATCAGCCCACACACAGGCCCACCCCAAGGATAGTGATGCAGAGAAGGCTTAGATGGTGCTCCCTGCTTGGAAAAATGATGTCAGTATTGGCAGACCTGAAACCAAACTGAAGGCTAACCAAAATAAACTCATTATATGTACTTCCCTTCTATATAGCATAAAAGTACCATTCTCGGGGCAGTGCACCTTTGTGTTAGGTTTGTGCTCTTTTAACAACGCTGCTGACAGCCTCACAGCCAGCACATAACAGCGAACTTACTAAATATAAATACTTGATTAGCATCTATCATAGTTTTGCTATCACAAAAATAATAACAAATAGCCATAGCGTGGGGAAGGTCAGCGCTCCTTGTCAGGAAAGGTGTGCACAAAGCACTAGATGCCTGGGACAGGCCAGGTTTTAGGTGTATTCTTATTTCACAGATACCAACAGCCAGAATAAGCCAGGCAGAACAGAGGTTTAATTAGGCAGCTGATGTGAACTGTAGCCTCACAAAAATGTTGGGAAGAATAGCAGGCCCCATGGGACAGGTCTGTTTTCCAGGTTTACAAAGAAAGACAGTTTGTTTTTTTTTAACATATTTGGAATTTCAACAATGATGTGCTTTAGGATGGAGGCACGTGCATGCTTTGAGGGTCAGACTTCAAGAGGCTGGACTTGATGTATGCTAGTGTCCCCAAAGGTAAGAAACCAAAGTTCTAGACAAAGAACTGGGTTAGAGAGGAACCATAAGGCGGGTATCAGAACTCATACTCTGGAGGCATCAGATGTTCCTGTTGTTTCAAAAATTCTTTTCACTAAAAGACTTTGAAAAGACAAGCCCTCGGTAGAGGATTTCCCAGGTACTGACTGCCATGCCAGGTACTGCTGCCAGGGCAGAGGCAGCCTGTTGGCTCTCCAGCAACAGGCTGTGGAGATTGGAATTTATTTTTACAGTTTCTCAGAACTGATAGTAGGAGTGTATCTTCACTTTGGGGTTGTTGAACAACATAGAGATTTTCCCCCAAAAATGGTGATCAGGTAGTTGGGGAAGTTATTTCACATCAGGTGGGTTTATTATTGATGCAGGCACAACAACAAAGAACACGTGTGTGAAGAAAGTATTCCATACCTTTCTTCCTGTACTTAAGATGAACGACGAGTATTGCCTGGTGATGATTCAGGCTTCCAGCATCTGTAAGTAACGGGATGCATGTGCAATACTTCTCACCACAGGCTAGCTCTATAGTATGGCAGATTAGAATACTGGATGCTCTTGGGACAGCAGTATTTGACATCCATTAACTCAGGTAGCTTTGATCTTGTAGCTTCTTATCCCAATGAATAAGACAAACTGATAGAAACTCCTCATTTCAGGTGTGTGAGGAAAAGGAAGGGAAGAATAAATCCCTAACTGATGCAAATTAACATGGATTTATTGACTTCAGGGCATGTTTACAGTTGCTGAAAATTTGTACTGGAAACTGATTCCGATTTAAAATTATGACCATCCTTGAAATACATATGTGGAGTTGTTGAATTTTTTGACCTCTAGCCATAGCATGAAGACTTATGACAGCCCTACCTAACCCAAAGAATTGTTTTTTAACATAGACCTACTAAAAAATTACAATTTGGGGTTAAGTAAGGGAGATTAGAGGATGTATCTACGGATCTGACATACCTGTCTGCCTATGCCATATACATTCTCATACATATATTCATTAAATTTAGCTGGGGCTTTTATTGCAAAATTAATATCCCAGTTTGCCTCACAGGAATATTCAGATGAAAATGAATTACTCACGGACAAAGGAGAGGTGTAAAAAACAATGCAAATGGCTCATTTAATAATTGACATTATGTAAAGAAGCAATCCAGAGCATCTTTGAAGATTTTTTTTTTCCCTATGTTAAATAGGACAAACGGCAATGCGAAACAACGGTACTAGAGTTGAATGAACCAATTTCCGTCCTTTCTTCAGGATTTACATTCTGAAGCATATTTGTTCACCACTATTTATTATACCATTACAAGCTATTATTTATTATGCCATTACAAGCTATTTATTTCAAAATCTGTAGCTAACAGCGACAGCTGCTCAGCTTTTATCTACTTGTTCTAAGACAGAAATTTGAACCTATAAAGTAAACCAGGTTTTGGCCCAGTCGGTTTTCCAGCATATTTTTAAGAAATGAAATGCAAACTCAAATTATTCCTAATAAGGTGACTCTGACTAAGAATTGCTTTACTGTTTGTTACATCATATTGTTTAAAATTTTGAGGAATCACTTTACTGAAATTAGAAACAATTTTTCCTATAATTAGAATGACCGTTCCCATGCATATCTTTCTATACGGAATATTTTAAGATATATTTGTGGTAAAAACAAATTTTTTTTTTTTTTGACAGATGTATTAAATAGAATGACCGTCAGGGAATATAGTTCATATACATGCATCCAACAGTAAGCATCATCTAGACAGGCTTGACAATGTTACGTAAAAATACAAAATACTTAGCAAACACATATATAAATATTCTGTCCTCTTCTGCATTTCATTCTTGGAAAACAGTGGATAAAATTTGGCTTTTATCCATGAAAACACTAACAATAACAAAACATAAACAATAGAAAAATGAAAGGAGTAACTTCTGTTTATACCATGAATCATCCAATGTTTGCCTTCCTATGAAACTGGCAATTACAAGAACTGAGAAGGAAAATCCGATTTTCACATACTCCAATGTTTCTAGAGAACTATTCACAGGACTATGAAGACAGGGTGTGTTTTCAAGACTCTGAAAAAATGTTGGTTTTTTTTCATTTATTTTACATTTCAAGGGTAAAAAAGTAGGGAAAAGCACTTTGGTTTAGCAGAATTATTTTATAATGTTTAACCCGCAAGACATATGACTGAGTTTATGAATGGGAGCAGGTCGGTAATTCCCACCTTTGAAAGCCTTTTAAAAATAGAATCTTCAAGTTTCCCAACTCAAACAACCCTAAGTTTACAACACAAAACTCTTCAATTATTGTGCCTCAAAGATGCCAATTTACATAGCCACACACAAAAGGATTCACTAACTTAATTGCAACGTGTAAATAATTTTAGTCTAACCAATGGCTAAATCAGTTTTATATCAGCACCTAAAACCTGTAGGTAGCAACTACTCTCACTCATTTGTACATCAATGGCTTTCTAACCCTTAATGCTCAGTGAAAACTCGTAATTGTATGTGATTTTGATACACGGCAGTAAGAATGAAGCAAATATAAAGAAATGATGACCATATAAAAGATTGGGGAGTTTTGTGGGTTTTTTCTCTCTCTCTCAAAAAAAGAAAGAAACCATAATCTACAGCAACATGTATGTTCCCATTTAAAAGAGCTACCAAGTCTGAAAATTTAAATGTGAAGATTAAAGTAATCTTTACTTTCACATCTTGTATAAATGTGGTCAAATTCAATTCTGTTCTAGCTTTTTATTTCAGTGGAGTTCCACCCACTTATCTGCAATCTTTGTGAAGCTCATAGAATATTTTTATAGGGATACTGGCTTAGATTTTCACAGATGCCAATGGCATTTAGAAACATTAATTTTGTGAAAATGGTCTCTCCAAAAACCATTGCCTATATGAACAGAATTTTGTAGAGAGGGTAAAAACCCTATTTTCTGATATACCAACAGAATTCCAGTTGACTGGAAAAGCAGTACAACAAATTCAAATCCATTTTGGGTAGCTCACACATACAACTGGCAACCTTGTAGCCATGAAAACTAATTATGAATTTGTTCCAGTTACACAGATGTTGCATACACGTATATACTTGGGTTTAGCTTATACTTCTAACTTAATATATACTGGTTATCTATGCTTCTCACCATAATATCAGCCTCCCAGCTGTGCATTAAATGATTTGACAAACTTCTGTCCATCTGTTCTTACATCCATTCTCCCCAGGGCAGATGCCTGTGAAATGGGGTTTTTTTTAACTTAACAGTTGATATTTGTGAGGCCATGTTCTTCAGTGTTTATGTGAACAAAGCCAAGGCTGAAAAGCACACCTTGCATGTAAGTAGTAACTTTTTTTTTTTTTTTTCTCCTTTTACTTTTTCCTCCTTATATCTTAGGCTGCTCCAAAGAATGGACATTTTAAGTATCTGCAGAAACAGAGACAAACACTTTAATCTTACTATCCCATTAAGGCAAAATTTAGAAATGCAATACTAGGTAGAATGGTTCCAAGTCTTTCAACTATGCAACTAATAAATGCATAGAATAATCTTGTTAATATCAACAGCTTAAACACAAGTCAACAAAAGTATGTTGAGCGATAGCGAGTAAAATCATTCAGAACAGTAAAGCTATCCAGTCAAAAATTAATCTTGATAGCTATCGCATAGCCCTCTGTTTGTAAAAGAGCTCTGTAGCAACGGGATGGCCAAGTTTTATGGTTTTAGGCACAAACACTAAGTAATTCCATGGCCCAGTCCAGCTCCCACTGAGATCCAGGAGATTTTGAATGAGACTGTAGAACCTGGCAAATCATTTGACATTGTGTGTCATTGGAGTGACAGGGGCATTTCTTGCCTGCCCACAACTGAATGTAAATTGTAAGAGAACAAAGAATACTGATCAAAATCTAGCTGTACAATTGAGTGAAAGCAAACGTACAAGAAGCAGGCAGATGCCAGTTTAGGTTAGTTTTTTTCTATACTAAATAAGCAGCAAAACATTAGTATTCTGTTTTGTTTACATTTATCACTGCCATATGTCAAATTAGGAAAAAAAATTCCCCTTAGTCAGAATGTTATTTGGAGCATTAGCTGTGAAATATTTCCAATACAGAATGATGCAATTTAACAGAAACTACTGCAGAAGCTAACTGTGGCACCTTAATTGATCATTCTGACTTTTTTTTTTCTTAAATAAAGCAAGATAACTGTATTCCAAACTACTTTAAAAGTAACTTTATTTTAAAATTCCATTTTTAATATAAATGAATTATTAGCGTGAACCATCAAGAGTTAGCAAAAGTAGACACAAAAAGTTTTTTTTTTTAAGAAAAAAAAGAAATAGGAATAAACGCACAGCAATGCTTCTGCTCAAAGGCATTGTTAATCTTTGGCAACATTCACTGAGTGTGACTGAGTGGCTTTTTACTTTACATTTCCAAGTTTCTTCACGTATGTCCAAAAGCTGTAATGCTGGTAGCTTGTAAGAGAATCTACATAAATTTTAATTCGTCTTATAGTTCTCCTCAACAGATAAATCTAATCCTTTCACTTTTTCACAAGTGAGGGTTTGCTTCAATGGAAGAACATATTTCATGCACTTAAAAATTAACTTCAAAAAAGACTATTCTAAACCATCATATTTAAATGTTGGTAAGATTATTCTACTGATAATACCTTCAACTTTCCATTTTGAAACATTTTTGCCAAAGACCATGAGACTACATTAGCTGTTTATCTTTGTGAGATAACTGTACAAATTTATTAGCTCAGTGTTTATATAGGACTTAGTGTTTCAATAATGAGATCTTCACCCACGTAAGACCACAACGAGCTGAATGATTTGTGCATTAACGTTGTTCTTCACACATCCCTGTGAGACTTGAGGAGTTCCAAGATTGACTTATCCAAGCACAAGCTCCTGTAGCCCCTATCAATCAAACATTGTACCATGTTTCCCAGAAAGAAATTAAGCTAGGACAGGAAGAGTTTACAATTATTGGTCTGATTTGAAAACAAATGATCACTTTGCATATTTGTCCATAGCAAAAAAAAAAAAAAAAAAAAAATGTTCCAACGTCACTGCTTAGTGATTTTAAAAAAGTGGATATTAAAAATAGGAGGCTGGGCATTCTACACTAATGGAAGCTGTCCATAAACCTATCGTTTGCAGATTAGCCAGCTGCAAATCATTTTTCTGACACTATTTCAGACACTAGCTCCTACGCAAATTTTAGGATGTTGTGGGGACCAAACTATCACACATTATATATTCTCCTTTGTTTGCTATGAGAAACCCTTCTAGACTGCAAACGGGTAACTGTTGTGTTTGCCAACCAACCACTGTGTTCCAGAAAGGCAAGCAAATAAACCGTAACTTCAGTGCTACTGAAATTGTTAGACAAACAGAACTCAACCGATTTTGTCTTTATTTCAAGCACTGGAAATACGCATCATTTTTCAAAACTAGAAAAATAGAAGAATGCATTTAAAAACATTTAGTGCTGCACTGCAAACAGATCATCGAAATTATGACCACGTTTGAAATACTGCTGGGCTCCCAATCCAGAGAGAGGCCTAAACTAAAATCTTAACTAAAAATACCTCAAACTACAAGGAGGCTCCAAAATCTTAAGGATATGTCAGGAACGGAACCAAAACCCTCTGTTCCCGTGTGGGTCCGTGTTTGTGCTTTCAGCGCTACTGCAGGAGAGGCGGTGCAGGGGCTGCGATATTTACCTGCGTTATTACCGGCTGGGGGACAGACTCCTCAAACCCAGCGCAGGCAGAGGAGAAACGACGCCAACATCTGCGATCAGGGCGTGCTGCTGCTGCCTCCCTCGCAGGCTGCGAAGGGGCTGACGCGCTCCATCTCCTTCTGCCTCGGATCTTACCGGCACCGTGTGGGTGTTCGACAAACCCCCTACAACTGAAAAACAAGGCAGCCGCGCTCCCTTCAGCGCCCCTGCCCTTCGGGTTGCCTCTACTGACACCTCCACCCTTCCCACACCCTACCCCTCTCCCGGGGATGCTGCCCGGGGGAGCGAGAACGCACCGTCCCCGCCCTTCCCACGGGTCCCGGCGCGGGGTCCCGGGCGCGGCGCCTGCTCCGGGGGGAGGGGGGACGGACCCGCCGCAGCGCAGGGGGCGGAGCCTCGCGCGGAGGGGGTGGAGCCGCTGCCGCAGTCACCCTCGCACCCAGCGCGCCGGGGAGGAGAGAAAAAGGCCCCGCTGCGGCGGAGGGATACAGCGCTCACTATATAGCGGCGCGGCGCAGGCTCACAGCCCCAGCACTTCTCCGAGCCGCGCCGGGAGGAGGCAGACGCCGCCGCCGCTCGTGCCCGCGCAGTTCGTGCCGCCGCCGCCGGGCCCGCCGCCGCGCCATGGTAGGGAGCGACACCGACCGCGCGGGGGCCTCGCCGCGCTCTCCCCGTGCACGGAGGGGTCGGTGGAGCTACGCTGTCCCCGGGGAGGGTGGGGGCGGCGGGCTTCCCCCCCTCCCCCGCGGCGGGGCCGCGGCCCTTCCTGCCCCACTTCCTCCCCCTGTCCCGGGCTCCGAGGGCAGGGCCGGAGGGTGGGGGGGGCACCGCGCTGCGGCCACTACGCCCTCGCCGCCCCCTCCCCCCAAAAACGGGGCCGCCGCGGCGCAGCCCGTCGCCGTCCGCATTACATCATGTCTCCTCCTCTTCCTCCCCGCGCGCCCCCGGCTGCGGGACCGGGGCGGGGTTGGAGCCGGCCCAGCGCCCGCCGGGGGGCTCGTGGGGAGGCGGGGGCGCACTGCGGAGCCGCCCGCTCGCCCTGGGCGATGCCGGCAGCCGCCAAGCCTCCCGCAGCATCGGTGCCGGCTCGGGCGAAAGAGGGTTTTCCCGGCTGTTTTTCGCCTCCTACGGGGTCGTAGGCTGACCTCTAACCGCGTTTTGGCGGTGTGGGTGTTCCTGGGCTCTGTCTCCATCCCGCTGCCGGGGAAGGCTGACCTCAGTGGGGCAGGATTTGGTGACTGGGCTGGGCAGGGTGGTGGCCCCGGGCCCGGGTGCCTTTGTCCTGCGGCTGGGGAGAGCCGGTGGCGTTGCCTGTTGCTCGGGAAGGTGAACCCCACGGCGGGGTCGGGTTCCCGCTGCGGGCACCGCGGTGTTTCGAGATGGTGGAGATTTTTTAATTGGAAATGCGATTTTGAGAAACATCTAGTGAGCCCCAGCTAATGGGGCAGGGAGCCGGAGCTGCGGGGAGGAGGTTTTTGCCGAGGTGTGGCTCTGTTTCCTGTTCTGCGGGGCACTGAGTATGTTACGTAAATTCTTTAGATAATCTTCAAGTAAAACCTCCCCTATTCTGCAAAATGAGAAAAAGAGCGTGGAAAGCCGAACTGGATTTTGAACTCGAGTTGTGTGCTGTTATTAAAAAAAAAATATTAAATTTGAGTTCTGTCTCTAGTTGTTAACTTTTGTACCCCTTTCTGCCTACCCCATAGTGCGTGTGGGGAATTAAAACACTTAAACCTTGAAAGAAAAAAAAAAATCTGTGAACAACTCTTTACAGGTAAAAATCTACGTATGCCACTTAGTATAAACACATAGAGCAGACTTCCAGCCCTACCGTGTTCTCCTGAGCAAGAGCTTCGCAGATCATATAGCCTATTAATTCTCCATTGTATTTGTCTGTGAGGTGAAGTGGCTTTTGTGCTTGAATAATGGTATTTTAGGACAAAAGGGTTACAAGATGTCTGTTTTCTCTGACCTACAAAATTCTTTTCTCTGTTAGTAAAAGCTGTCCAATAAAACTCGTTTAAAATGAGTTAGTACCTTGTATCCTCCAGCATGTATGACTGTCATAGGTGTCTTTTCTCTTTTTAATCACTGGGAAACTGCATAGTTTTCCATGAAGAACTGGTTAGCTTCTTTTGAGTCCAAATAGCAGAGCATTTTATGATGTGCTATCCATACAGAGAGGCTTCTGGAAGGATGCGGTTAGCACAGTTAAGGTCTGGGAAAGCCTGTATAATTGCCCAGTGAGCCATATACCTTTGGATGCAGCAGTGGCCTCTTGATGTTCAGAAGGTCCCAGGCGAGCATTTTAGAACTTGTCGGTTAAAATTACGTATAAAGCAGCCTGCGTGTCAGTGGGAGGCATTTTAAACTGCTTGGCTGAATGGAAAAATAATATGATGCTTGAAAACTGGAATTTTCTTTGTCAGAGATTGCAAAAATCTCCTTAATACTGAGTGCTAATTTCCCCTGGTGTCGTGGCACAGACCTTTCTGTTAGGCTTGCAGTATGCTGCTGATGACTGATGCAGTGTGGTGGGGAGGGCGGACTTCAGCTGTCTTAGATCACTAGGTGGCAGGCTTGTTGTTAGCCCACTAGCGTGCAAATACCCCCATGCAGGATTGGGGTCACCGTGCTGCTGGAAATGACATCGGATGTGAAACCCCGAACGCATGTCATTAAGGATGTCAGGCCTCTGACGAATTGCGAGGAGCCTGCCCTGTGTCCTTCACTTGACCAAATCGGACTCTTTCAGTCAAAGGATGGCATGTCTGGTTCTTCATGTGCAGTTTCAAAATAAGTTAGCTTGTGTGCTTTTGGAAATGGCTGCGTGGTGTGGGTGAGGGGAATCTCCTTGCAGAGGCAGAATTTCAAGAGTTGAAAGCAGTTTTGTAAAAGTAGTGATGAATTCCTACTGAAGTCTAAAAGAAATGTCTTGTAGCTTGACATAGCTAGAGGTAAACAATGTTCTAAAATATTCTATTCTTTGTGTAGGCTGATCAGCTGACTGAAGAACAGATTGCTGGTAAGTGTCTTGATGAGAAATGATTAATTTTTTGCTAACTCTTTGTGACTAAGAAAATACATTCTCTGAAACATAGTGGGGGGAAAAAAACCTCTATTTCAGACCTGTGCCTTTTTATAAAAGTGCTTTTAAAAAAATCCAGAAGATTACTGGTTCATTGCCTCTCCATTTAGACTGCTTGTTCCTTGGACTACACGATGATTTTTTTTTTAGACTTTCAGACTTGAGCCAAGTCCTTCTAGATTTCTTGCAAACAGAAATAATTACTAGACTTTAATGAACTTCTTGGAGTTAAAGCAGACCTAGGTACTGTTTTCTAATAAAGTGCAGATAAACTTGAAATGGGAACAAATAAGTGTAAAAAGAATTTATTGCACATTAATGCAAGCCAACATTTTTTTAAGTAACTTCTGAATGTCTGTAATTCAGACTGGTGGGGAAAATGAGTGTTACCTGACCTTCTGAGACCAGTCATCCACTTGTGGCTGACATTATTTCTTACTGTCTGCTACGTTAAAAATAAGCGGTAAAAGACAACATTTATTGTTCTGTAACCCTGTTAATGGTGAAGGGAACCCAGTGGGTCCCTGCACTTATCCCAAGCAGCTGCTGTTTATGGTACAACTGTGCCTCAAGCAAGGTGTTGAAATGCATTACAGAGGTACAATGCAGATAACAGCCACATGAAATACGCTTCAATATGCTATGCAAAATATGTCTTTGTACTGTAATTTCTTCATTAATATTTGAATGTTAATTTTCTCAATACGTGGACAGTTAAAATGTTTAAGAACAGTACTAGATGTCAGTGCAGGGCATTTTTAGTGTTCAGTTTTCTAATGCTGGTGATGTTACTAAATGCTGGGACTGTTTCTGCCTCTAGAATTCAAGGAAGCCTTTTCCCTATTTGACAAAGATGGTGATGGTACTATCACAACAAAAGAATTGGGAACTGTCATGAGGTCATTGGGTCAAAATCCAACAGAAGCAGAATTGCAGGATATGATCAACGAGGTAGATGCTGATGGTAAGTGTGGGAAAAGTAGTTATTAGTGCTTTGATAGTCTTATGTATGACCTCTACACTGGGGCTTGGGCTGAATAGGGAAGATTCTGTGGCGTTGATCCTTTGAAACAGTTTCAAAATACTTGATAGAATCTAGAAGGGGTGTTGATTTTCTCGATTGCTCTGCCCAGTAAACAGTCAAAGATGTTGGCAGTATTAGCGAGAATCTTAAGAAAGAGGATGGGCAGAGACAAAGTTAAGCTGTGTCTTTAATGTTTTATGGGTCACAGGCTTCCAATTGCTACCTGACTTGCCCTGACCTGCTGTTAACCTGCGTTTCCACCCAGCTTTTCTGTGTATGTTTCATCAACTCGTGTTGGTTGTAGTAGTTGTACTATGTCTGTGGTTTTGTTTAAGGCCAAAAATGTGGTGGGAGTGGAACAGTGCTACACTTCAAAGGTGTTGAAAGTGCAACAGGGAGGGACCATATAGTCTAATATAGTATATTAGATCACTAATAGATAGGGGGGAGGAGTTGGAAGCAAAGGCAGGAAAGCCTTCCCATATCAAATCTATCAGTTATTTTAAATGGATACTAGAAAGGGTAGCTGAATGCTCTTTTTGAGACCCCAGACAGGCTAGCAGTTGTAAAAAGGAAAAATGCTTTCCCCTGCTCTGTGATGTCAAGGCTTTTGTATGTTGGTTGTGATAGTGAGTTTTCTCTAGCTTCTCTGTAAACAAAGAGTGAAAGTATGTTGGCAAGAGTATAGATTATCTGATATTCATACTACATTAATTGCAACTACTTTACTATAAGTGTAAGTTGACCTTGGTTGCTGATTCTTTGGTGCAGGTACTGAAGATCTTCAGGGTTTGCAGTGCTACGTAGAGTTTGTTTATAGTGAATTCTCTAGGGTACTATCTATGACGCTGCACTGGTTGATTAAAAATTAAGACACTGAGGACTTCAGATAAGCATGCCTGCCCATCTGTTCAAACTTGTTTTATGGCAGAATGCTTTGCTATTGTTGTACGTGTTCACCGAGGATTTTTCAAAGCTGAGTCTAAGACCTGTGTTTAGAGGGAGCTGGCAATGATGATAAATAAGCTCTGTATGTCTAAATCTGGAATCCCTAAGCTGCAGAGGTTTTCTTAAACTGCATTTATTTTAGCTTCTTTGCTGTGCTTACTCAGTGAGTTTGTACTTGTAGCTTGAGGGAAATGTATGTTTTAATTGCATGGTAGATTATTTTATTCCAAGGTTTTTGGCTGTAGGGCTGAATCCTGACTATACTAATCGAGTTTGTTGTGTTTTAAATAACTTGCTTCTTCACTATACCGCTTTTCTATTAGCTTTGAGCAGCCTGAATTGAGTCCTTATTTGAATGAACTTAAGCCTTAGGAGTGAGGCCTGGATGTTACCAGGGTTCTCAGTTTTGCAGTGAAATAGCTTTAAGAACACCTACTGCTAAGCTTATCAGGAATGACAAATAATTCCAGCAGCATCAGAAAAGCTGCCATTTGCAAATCCTTGTGCATTCCTTTTGTGGTGTACAACATGGTGATGAGGAAGCTGATTTGTAACAAGGAACAAGTATTTATGACCAGCTTAGTGAAGTGTGATTTTTTTGTTTGTTTGTTTGTTTTTCAAATTTCAGATATCGTGGATTTCTAGTGCCAGCTTTCTGAAACATTCGTTTTCCTAGAATATCCCACAGAAACTGGGAGATTTTGAAGAAATTAAAAGTTCAATTTTGGGGAGTGCTTTGGAGTAAAGAGAAGTCTTAGTATTGGTTAATCTTGGAGAATCAGGCAGATGTTTACTTGCAACTTTGGTGGCAAATGGTGTGGCTTGACCTGGAGAGAAGGCAACAATTGATTTTGTACTGAAGCATTGCAGTGACGGTGGCTACTGCACGTTGGGATAGCAAAAAGGAAGTGGTAGCAATTGAGGGAGAAGAACCAGTTCTATAAGAATGGTTTACAGAGTATGTCAGTCTTGTCCCTGGCTAAATTAAATGCCAGCTTATTTTTTTAATAAAGAGAAACATGGAAGTTTAATTTTTGGAAGTTTCTTTTCATTAAGGCAATGGCACTATCGACTTCCCTGAATTTTTAACCATGATGGCCAGAAAAATGAAGGACACAGACAGTGAGGAAGAAATCCGTGAGGCATTCCGAGTCTTTGACAAGGTATTAATAAAAATACAAAGTGATGTCTGGTTTTTCCCTCTGTTTTCTCCCTTGCCTAGAAGGGCAAAACAAGTCTTCTAATAGAAGCAGAGGAGTCGGAAATGGAACCAGGATTGTTGCAGGCTGGTCCTTCCTGCTTTATGCAGAAGGTCTAAACTTCATGCTCATCCATGAGGAAAGCGTTCTGGCCTTTCCTTAGGAACAGAGATGGGCAGAACTTGATGCTTGGGGTGGGAGTGGAGGGAGAGATATCTGTACCTTCTGACTTTGGGGGAGTGGGGGGTGTTTGCATGGATGCACAAGGTTTTATACTTACTTATGGAAGCTTGTGAAGCTAAGATGTCATCAATATTTAGAGGGACATAAAGTATTGCATGTTCTGTTTTCAAATGTGGACTTTGAGGTTGCTTTCAGGAAGACTTGAACTCAACTCCCTCTGCCTTCTTTTAAGGATACCTGGGGCACACATGAAGATCAATTACTGCTAGAACAGGGGTTCCCCTCTTTGGATTGCTTGGATATGACAGAAGTTGCAAGAGAACAGTGTTGAGCAATGGCTGGTGCAGCTGCTAAGCTGATGCACTCACATGTGTAGAAGAAGGCCTTGTTACTTCTCATTTTTATGGAAAAAAGTGTCAGTCTCTAGTACTTCACTGGAAGACGTGCTATAAGAAATGTTTGGTTGTTTAGTACTTCATCCATCTCGTGGGGCTATTTCTGCAGGCTGGATTTGTTTGAAGCCACTGCGTTAGCTTACCGACTGGTGATGGCTGTATGAACTCTTGCTCTCAGCTAGTGTGATTTTCCTGTAGATGGGAGAGGACAATTTCTGAAATGGTTAGGGATGAGCTCTACGTTTGGATGCTACTCATGGGAACACTGACTTAGAAGTGTCATCAATTTATTTATTTTTTTTTTTGCCACAAAGGTTTTCATGACTATGTGATTAGAATTTAAATGCTTTCTTTTGAAGTTTTTTTCCTTATCCAAGAAGCCTAACCTAGCCACCTGTGGCCTGACTATAAAGGTGGGACTAGAGAGAAGAGAAAGTTGACTTTATTCTTGCTGGTAAGGAAGTTGGTCCCTTTTTTTGGCCTTGCTTAGGCAACAGAGGCTTAAACAAAACTGTTTTGTTTCCGGTTGTATTTTTGAAGGCTCTTGAAAAGCATTAAAAATACTTTATCATAGCTACAAATCAGGCATGTAGTTATTCTTCTGTACAGTTATTGTACTGTAAAAATACGATGGTATGCATGCTTCACGAGGCAGTGGGACTAGGACATACTGTAGGGTTATACAGTGTACCAGGCCTGTATATCTGTCCCAGGTGCCATAAGCCTAGTTCAGAAGCAGTTACTGGAAACCTAGATGTAATTTCAGAGGTAATGTCAGGATTTTTGATCGATATTTTGTGCAACATTTTCCTTGCAGGATGGCAATGGTTATATCAGTGCAGCAGAACTACGTCACGTTATGACAAACTTAGGAGAAAAGCTAACAGATGAAGAAGTAGACGAAATGATCAGAGAAGCAGACATTGATGGGGATGGGCAAGTCAACTATGAAGGTAAAAAGATGCTTGGCTCAAAATGATTACTCAGATTGAGTGAAAGCCTGTTGCATAGGGCATTAGTTTCTAGTATTTGAGATGCTGGCTTATTTGGTTGTCCACTTCTGTGGACAAAACTTTAGATGCAGTGGAAAGGGCTTTTTTTTTATGCCAAGTGTATTTAAGAGAAGGCTTAACTTCCAGTACTCTGGAGACAGTGAATCACAATGACTTTTTGTCGTTTCAGAATTCGTACAGATGATGACTGCAAAGTGAAGAGACCTCCTTTACACCTTTTTTCCTCTAGAAGAATCAAATTGAATCTTTTACTTACCTCTTGCAAAAAAAATGTTCATTTATTCATTCTGTTTCTGTATAGCAAAACTGAATGTCAAAATACCTTCTGTCCACAAACTGCATGTAATGGTTGGTGGTCCTGTTCCCAAGAGATAAACATCAGTTTTACAATATAAATAATTGTACTACCTTGAAAATAAAAAAAAAAAAAAGGAAGCACTTAGTGAACTCAAAAGTTCCATTTGCTAATGACTATTACACTGTTTGGGCTGGCCAGTTTTTCATGCATGCAGCTTGACAATTGAGCACAGTCAGACATTTGTATTAAAAGAAAAAAAAAAAACCAACCTAAAAGATCCACTCTTTTGTTGAACAGTGGATTCTAGTTCAATTTGTAGTATAAATTGTCATAGCTGGTTTACTTCAAAATTGGTTTATACCTCAGGATGGTATGCAGCAAAATGGTTGAAGGATGCAAAACTTAGCGAAAATGCCCTAAAGGTTGAATGGTTTTCCTGTACGTAGCAGTGTGCTCCAAAAATATGATGATCTTAACTATGGATGGCATGTCGGTTAAAATACTGGTTTAACATTGTCTGCATTGCACTATAGTGAAACGGGTGTCGGGCTGTTACCGTTTGCAAAATTTTTAAAAGAAATCTTCACCAAGGGAGCATCTTTGGACTCTCATATTTTTAAAACCTTCTGTACCATGACTTGGAGCTGGCGGAGTAGCCTGTGGACTTCAGCACAACTATCAACATCGCTGTTCAAGATATTACAATTTATGTCCATTCCAAGTTGTAAATGCTAGTCTTTTTTTCCAATAAAAGACCATTAACTTAAAGGTGGTGTTAAATGCTTTGTAAAGCTAAAATATATATATATAATTGAGATAATAAACCAAAAAAAGCAGTAGGAGGGAAGTGTTTCTATGAATGACTTGCTGCTAAATTATAATGCACATGTATGCAATAAGTTACCCCCTATCTTTTCAAGATGGCAAGAACTGACCTCCTGTAACCCAAGACCTTTGCTATAAATAAATGAACTTGTGCTTGCCTTTCATATTACGACAATGTTAATTTAGTTGGTCTCAAAAGTCGTGTAATGCTGACCTGTCAACTATCAGCACAGAAGTAACACCTCATTTCACTAAAGTGGAGAGCTGTGAGCATGCATGTCAGTACTGGGGAAACATGTATAGGTTGCTTTTGGTTTTTTTTGACAGGTTATAGAAAACAGTTGCAGAATTCAAACACCATGGACTTCATAGATATCTATGATTCTCAAACATGCCAAAACTGCATACCCACTGAAATAAAACAAAAGGACATTTCTTTTACAGTATGTAGGAAAACCCTGAGCCTTTTTGGAAAGTGGGGCTGTTATGTCTTTACTATCTTCTCTTGACTATCTTCTCAAACACTTGCATGAATTTCGTGGGGTGGAGAAGAGGGCTAGGGTTAATTTAAAAAAATCATCTTGTTACTTCTGCTTTGCATGCACTAGCAGTGCTTAGTCATTCCAGGTCTCCAAGTAAGTGTTCTCTAATCCTTCAGCTTCCCCATGAATGAGTGGCAAAGCAGCCGTGTCCACTCTTCTTTGTTTGAAAGAAGAATTTTATTTTTTTTTTTAAATAGTAGAGCCTCCATGTGGAAGGCTTTTGTGCTTGGGAGGGAGGGACTACAGCTTAATTACTTGACTGTACATTTGCTTCCAAGAGTAACTGGAGTTGCAAACCTTAATTGCTTAATTGCCTTTGGTTGTGGAGAGTATTGATACTATCTCTTGAAAGAGATGCAAGTCTCCATTCATCCTGTCTAACTGAGGTGCCTGTGTTAAGAACTTGGTTGCTTGAAATGCAGCTTTGCTCGGTGGGGGTCAAGTGACACCTCCAGAAGGCAACTGAGATGATGCCTTCAATGACTTCTTCTTTTAAATTATTTTATTTTTTCCTGGGGGCTGGAGTGAGTTCTGGGTGATGAGGGACCCAGACACCTTAACCAAGTGCCTAAAAGTTAGATGGGCTGAATGTAGGCAATTTGTTAGATCTCTAGTTATTGCAAAGGCTTTTTGCTGTGGTGATGGGAATGTCTGACTACCATTTGAAAGGAGTCTTGCACGGCAGCTACAGACTGGTACTTCAGTAGTGCTTGAGAAAAGCTGCACTGGTTCTGTAGACCAGCTTTTAAAGAGAATGTATTTGAGAGGCAAGGTAAGAGCAATGGTTGCTGCTCTGAACTAATTACTTCTGCCTGGGTGTGCAGAGAGGTCTTATCTAGTAGGTAAATGCTTCTTACCATCTATCTGTCATTCACTCATGGTTGGTAGGGTAGTTCATTTAAGAACAACTGCTTTTTGCTTATTCAGTGTGCTCTGTGCTTGCTAGCAAAGAGACCTCATTCCTGCAAGAGGTTCTTGGCTTGATTAGAAATTGTCTGGCAGTGTGCAGTGTTGGTATGCCCTGTAACTGAATCTGCCTGGAGGTATCTAATTATTAACTGACTTCAGTACCACATCAACCTCGAGTAAATGTATCCTCTGTACAGGACTAGCTCTGTTCCCTTCTGCATAGTGAATATCTAGAGAAATGAAATGGTGTCATCAAGGACATTTTTGATTTTTTTTTTTTTTTTTTTTCCTGTGAGTGTGTGTGTGTGTGGCTTTGGCTTCTTCCAAATGTGAAAGTGTGGGCTGGATACACTTGGTGCATGGCTTAGAAACATGGGACTGGAAAGAACTTCCTGGGTCATCAGATCCAGTCCCCTGCTATTGCAGGCAACCGTGTCATATAATCCTTTTAATAAACTGATCAAGCTTAACCACCTGCTTGTAAGTGGCTTGTTTTCATGGAAGTTCTGTAACTCATGTTGCTCTCAACTGATGCAAGTAGTATATGAAACATGAAGTTAATCAAAGGTCCTCCAGCTTAGCTTTAGGTTTACCATTACACTTACTTAACTGACTTTCTCAAGCCTGTTATTCTTTGCACAACACTCAGGAAAGTGTTGAATCTTTACACCCCTTGCTATGAATAAGAGTTGGTGTGCTTGCTTATTTTTTTTAATGGAAAAGATGGATGTCTGGCTTGTTGAAATTTGTTAGAGATGTTAATTGTCAAGGCAAGAAACAATTGAGTTACTTGTATTTGATACATAAATTTAAGGCTAGAGTATACATAACCATTTTTAAAATACATCAACTTGCAGTGTAGTTTTATATTTAATACTGAAATTGTACTGCTAAAGTTTAAACTGCTGTTAATCATATTCCTCTTCTGATCATAATGAAAAAATAAAGGGTAAGAAAATGCTTAACATAGATTATTCATTATCATGCTTATTTTATTAATAATTCAGGCACTGAAACATCTCCAGATGCGGGGCATTTGTTTTGTTTGCTGGGGTGGGTCAAAAGTGGGGGGGATTACTGATGGGGCAAAAGATTCTTATCCCTCAACCATTTGTCACGCTTGTGTAGCTTCAGAAACATAGATGCTATCAAGAAATTACCTTACACTTTATCAATGCATTAAATGCATGTGTGGGTGTGGGTCTGGTCTGTGGGCAGCACACGGTGCAGCAGGTCCCAGCCCCTGCGCCCTGCCCAGGTGAGTGGGGAGGGGGGGCGAGGCTATGTCTTGGTCCCTGTAGTGCAGTGCACTTGTGATGTGAATGCAGATCCTTGTTCCCATATGGCACCATCCTAAACTAAAAACACAGACTTGGGGTTTAGAAATAACAGAGGAAATGCAGCTAGTTTTTTCCCTACCATGAAACTAACTGGAATGCTTGTCTTGCTGCAATCCAATTAGGGTTTTGTTGGGGCATTTTGGTTTGTTTTTAAAATGTAATGACTAAATGAAATCTGACAGAAAGGACTGGGAGGACCACAGCATGTCTTCTGACCACAGGCATCAAGCCCTCAAGCAAGGATCGGCAATGAAGGCTGATGCCGTGTCTCTCCTGAATGACATCTAGGAAAGCAAATGGTTTACTTGCAAATAGGGCTGGTGGACCGCTTAAATCAGTAAGACAAACACAAAAGTTGTGTTGGATTTTTATATAACAGCTTTGCAAATCCAAAATATTAAAGTTTTTTTTCTGTTTTAAATCTGAATACAAGATTTTGAAGTAATGAATTTGATGCATATGGATCTCGAGTTCCAAAGATTCCTGATGTCTGCTGTAGAAAACTTACATGAAGGCCCAAGTACTTTAAGGATTTTATATTTTCTAAGAACTCTTATCAGTGAGTATCCTAGGTAAGCAGAGGATCTTTGTAATAGTTAACAATTTGCTTTAAGTTTTATACTTGTAAATCTTTTTCAAACACAAATTTGACAATAAATGGCAGAGCTACTGATTGGGTAGACACTAAGACACTCCACTAGTCCCATGGATGATTAAGCATATCTGTTGTCTGTCAGTAAGCGAGTGCTTGTGTTGCTCTCCCCCCTGCTGGTGAGGGTGACCGGGAGCAGAGTAGAGCAGACCAGCCTGTCGTGCTCTCCTCACTGTGGCAAAAGGGACTCTTCTTCCTTCCCTGTGCCATGCTTTGCCCTGCAAAGGCAAGAGTGCACTTCGGGGCGCACTAAACTCCAGGAACAAAAAGCCCCAACACATTTGATACAAAAAAAAAAGGAGGGTACTGCAGCAGAGGGTTAAATTTCTCTCAGGTTCCTGTGGAGTCTGAGATGCTGACACCAGCAACACCAGCACTATGTAGTGATGTTAAAGAAACAAAGTGGAGAAGCAGGTCATTGCCACCAGAGACCAGAGACAAAGAAGTTGCAAGTTGCCTTTTCCAGCATCTCTGTAGGTGCTGGACGAAGCTGTCTCTAGCTGGCAATGAGTACCACAGACTCACGTGTGGTGACTTCTTGTTCTGATGTTTCATGGATGCTTTGTGGATTGGGAAATCCTGTACAGATCTCCTCCAAACAGCCACTTGCATTTCAGTTGCCTCAGAAGTCAGTATCTGCAGAAATACTGAAAGAATTATTCATAGTGCAGCCTTCTCCTGGCAAAAAAAAATCTCCTAAGGTAATTAGTGGTTGAAGTACAACAAGAAAGCTGGGATAATCACCTAAAAAATGGATTAAAATGTTTTCTGAATGGTTTTGTTGATTCATTTATCTCTAGATCTTTAAATATGATGTATTTGAAACAAACATCCTTGAACAAAAGTCCTGCTTGCCCTACCAGTTGCAACAATTATAATTAACACAATATTTGAATAGGAACAAACTGGATCAACTGAGAAATCCATAAAAAGGCATTAAATAGTGTTCTGCATTTTACTGGTTTGTAGTGGGGTTGACAGTAACAATGCTGACAACATAGTAAGTATTCTGAAAAAGGATACAGTGAAAGAAATTGATAGGGTGAGTGCAAAAAGAATACCTGAGCATGGGATTGCTTTGTAGTCTTATCTCACAGCGTATTTGTTGCCCATAAGGCTATAAATAATTGGCTGTGAGCTCCCTGGGCACTAAGCTTTTCTAGCAGCAGTGCTGTCACTCATTTTTTCCACTTTTGCTAGCTCGCCCCCCAAAGCCCCCCCATGCTTACTCTGTGGATACCTGAAAATATACAACCTGGAAAAGTTAATTGTAAGCCTGCTGTGGTTCAGAACTTGCCAAATGTGCTCTGCTTATTCAGAGCTTTCTCTACAAACCAATTAAAAAGAGTAATTTCCTCCAGGTATTCTAGTAGGTAATAAAATATAACCATGATTTCAGATAGGTTTTTACTGAGCCTCTTCCGTTAAGTAAATTATTTTAACCAAGAGTATTATCTTCCTGTAAATATGTGTAGTGTAAAAATTCTGACACACGGACACCAGATGCCCTGACAATTAATCAGTGTGCATGATGCTGTCCACACTACATAGCTGAATTAAAGACGAGTATATTCAATCAGTAAATCAAGTCAATAAGTAAAACATCTTTTCATTGCCAAAGATGACACCTTGCTCTACAGCACAGCTACAAAAGCAGAACTGAAGTGTTAAAATTGTCTTACTGATTTGTTTTCCGTCAAATTAATTCGTAGAGGAAGGTAAGTAATTTCCTCAGTAGCTTGGGTTAGTATTCTTTTCTATATTAAACATTTGCACACATGGAAAACATTGTGACAAAAGAATGGTCTTACGGCTGCCAAACTAAGCACTCAAAATTTAAGAAATACCCAGTTAAGGTCATCCATGACACTCCAGTTTGGCCTATTGCAAATGTGATTGCAAAACCTTGTGACACTATCTTGTCTCATATTATGCTGCCCACAGCACCTTTGCATCAGTGTATTAAACATTTCATTACAACTTGCTTTTCGAGTGCACTATTCCATACCTTAGTCACTGCACATTTCCCAGCTCTTGTTCCAAAGGCACAATCATTAGTTTCCTTAGTCTTCCTATTTCACTTAGGTATCTGAATGCTTCACAAATACTGCTTTCTTTTCAGGACACAGTGAAGCAAGGGTATTCTTAACCCTCATCAAACAAGCAGCTGAGGTGCACTCACTGAGGGCCAAAGCAGTATTTCTGAGAGCTTGATCTGAGACAGTTTCATTTATCAGAATGAGAATCATGTCTTCTGTGTGGTACGAAGAGGCCTCACAGTAACAATGTCCTTTGTGTCTGAAAATCAATCTAAGCCTCTGCGTCAGGCAGTTGTTGACTGACGTGCTTAAAGGAAGGGCCCACCTGTAGATAGCTGAGTCCAAACAGTTGACCCACCCTACACAAGGACACCATGCAGAGCCTGCCTCATCGGGCAGGTCGGCTTTTCTCTTCTTACAGCTCCTGTATCGCTCACTACGCATTGCCTAATTTCTGCAACACAATGATAGAGATCAACTACACAGCATTTCTTTCATCGCACCACTCTGATTCATGCCCAGAGCAGCTCCCCTTGTGCCAAGAAGAGAAGGAGCTGAAATAAATAGAGTGATTTCACTCTGAGACCACAAAACAGGGGGGAGTGGAAGGGAAGTAGGGGAGTAAAAGTGAAAAAGAAACTCAATTCTGTCAATTCCTAACTCTGAGGCATAACTTTGTGCTTTTGCTGCTGTTTCAATACTGTAATTTACTACTGCAAGAGTGAAAGCAGAATTACACTCCTAGCACATGAAATTCCCTTGTGTGGCATCATAGTGACACCCTCATGAGTCATCATCTGAGCTGCTGCCTTTGGGTTCCACACAGGCCATGACCTCTTGAGATAACAGAGAGATGGCAAACAAAGCTCTTCCACTCCCTCAGCCAACCCAAAAGGGGGAGTGAGCACTTTGCCCATGAGTTTGCAAAGGAAAGGTGGATTTGGGGGCTGGAAGCCGCTCAAGGCTCTGCAGAAGGCTATGCCTTAATGGTCCTAGGCTCTTCCACACATACACTGTGACCATGACCCCATACCTCCTGTCCTTGGACTGTCCTGCCCCCTTCCTTCTTCTCCATTTTATTATCTACCCTTAAAAGTCCAGCTCATGCCTCACAGACTTCTCTAGGTTTCCTTGTCCTGTGATCCTTGCCTCTTTTTCATCTTCGCTGCTGTCATGGGTTGTCTCCAGTGGGCGGCTAAGCCCCATCAGCCACTTGCTTACTCCCCTTCCTGGTGGGATAGAGAGAGAATTCGAAGGGAAAACATTCAAAAATTCATTGGTTGAAACGAAGACATTTTAATCAGGCAAGTAAGAGCCATGTTCACAAGCAAAGAAAAACAAGGAGTTCATTCACCACTCCCCATCAGCTTGCAGGTGTTCAGCTGTCCCCAGAAAAACAGAGCTCCATCACGTGTCATGGTTATTTGGGGAGACAATCACCATCACTCTGAATGTCTCCCCCTCCTTCTTCTTCCATCAGCTTTTGTCACTGAGCAAAAAGTCATATGGTATGGAATATCCCTTTAGCCAGTTTGGGTCAGCTGTCCTGGCTGTGTGCCCTCCCAACTTCTTGTGTACGCCCAGCTCACAGTGGGGCAGCGTGAGGAGCAGAAAAGGCCTTGAGTCTGTGTAAGCACTGCTCAGCAATAGCTAAAACATCCCTGTATTGTCAACACTATTTGGATCACAAATCCAAAACACAGTACCATATGAGCTACTATGAAGATAATCATAGAAGAGAATCATAGAATCATAGCATTATAGAATAGTTTCGGTTGGAAGGGACCTTAAACATCACCCAGTTCCAACCCCCCTGTGATGGGCAGGGACACCTCCCACCAGACCAGGCTGTCCAAGGCCCCATCCAACCTGGCCTTGAACACCTCCAGGGATGGGGCAGCCACAGCTTCCCTGGGCAACCTGTGCCAGTGTCTCACCACTCTCATGGTGAAGAAATTCTTCCTTAAATAAAGCCTAAATCTGGCCGTCTCCAGTTTGAACTCTATCACAGCCAAAAACAGTATATAAGCCCATCTATTTCTCTCTGATCAGGGCTGCCAATGACACATCTTCTTCCAGTTCTCCATTCCCACAAGCACTAACCATCTTTTTGCCCTAACCTGCTGATTTGTCCTCCATGTTGCCTAAGACAGGGCGATCGCTCATGTTAGGACACAGAAGAAATTATTCCCGCTCTCTGCTCAGGCCTGAGGTTGATATGTGTATCTCAGCCTTGCCTGGCTTGTGGCAGCAGAGAGCTGTAGTTGCAAAACCAAACCAAAACGAGAGGTGAGGAGAGGCGAGGCGAGGAGAGGAGGTTGCCCTGAGCTTCAAGCTCTAGAAGAAGGTTTCTGCTTTCCTGAAATCCTGCCTATACCTCAGAAGAGTTAATACTTTTGAAAATGTGAAATGCAGCACTCTCTACCATGTACATGCAGACATATCTTCTTGCATCCAAGAAGAGCTTTGCTGTCCACTTCTCTTAAGCAGCATCATAGTAGTTGTAAGTGTAAGCGGTCACTTCACCACCACTGACACCCAGCCATTTTGAGCCTAAAATGTGGCAGATTTTTAAGGAACTGACTTTTCTCATGGGTTATTCCCAGTGGAGATCAATGCATCAAGTTTTGAACTTGGGGCCATAATGTGGTGCAGGATGTGTGTAAGCCTGAGATAGCAAGGAAACTGGGATGAGGGACAGACTCTCTCAAATCACTGTGATCCCTCCCAGCACTCTTCTCCCACCAACTCTCCCCTCCCTCTCTCTTCCATTCTAACCTAATCTCCATCTTCTCTTAGGCTTCATGAGCCACAATTTACCTGTTCTACAAAGAGCACCTCACTGAACTTAATTCTGTTAAAAGGAAGCTTTATATTAGGAGATCAGTTCCTAAGGTGCTGTCAGGAGTACTCCCCTCCAAAAAAGTACAAGTAGGAAGCTCTCAATTGCCGAAGTATGCCTGCAGAAAAAGTCACATAAAGTTTGATTGCACTGATATTAAATTATTATGGTAGTTTGAAATTTTATGAAGCAGTAGTTATAATAATGCCATTTTAGTACTCTGTACTTAGAAACATTAGACCTGCTTCTATACAGTAGGTAGTTACTATCACGGGAAGAATAATCTTTCTTCTCTGATATGGCAAAAAGCTACTTTATATCAAAGCTATTTCCATTAGTGAATATGTATAAATGAAAAAATAAAATCTAATAAAATATATATAGCTAGACACTTTTTGTCAGGCTTTTCCAGTACATTGCCTACTATGAAATAATGGAATGTAGTTTAGTGCTTGTCGTTTTAACAGGTTAGGGAAGAATTCAGATTCTTATTCATGATTTATGTCCATCATACGCAAGTGACTTCACACTGCCAGTCAAATGATGATGTTACTTCAAGGATGAAGTATGAAGCTAATCTGCTAATTACCACACAATACTGAATCTCACGTGCAGCTTTAGTTTCTAAGCTATTGCCCGGAGGTTATAGCATCTGCTTGTATGGCAACAGAGGTATTTTTAGTGATTTACAGCTTGTAAGGCATTGTCTTGACAATTACAGTTGGAGTAGCTGAGTAGCTGGAGTAGTTGAACTGGTGAGAAAACTGAACCATTTTTGTAGGGTTATTGCTGGCTGCACACGTTGACTGCTAGGTTTGGAGTTTACTTCAGGTCTTCAGTCTTACTCAACTGGATTGGCAAACTCTTATAACATGCAGATTTTCTAATGAATTGAGTATACTTTCTTCTGAATTAATAGGTTGCTGTTAAGTATTTCAGTCTGAGATCTGACCCATTTTGCAAGTTTGTCACCTTACAGAAAATTTCATTCCGATTTTATGTTTTCAAATATGAAAACTCCATTACTCTTCAATGAAAATAAGTGAAAGCCTCACTCTACAATCATTGTGTTTTTTTCCTGCACTACCAGCTCAGTGCCTATGCACTCTGGCAATTAGGCAGGATTAGCTGAACAAGGCAGATTCATCACTAGCTCAGAATTTCTTTGATTCTGGAGATGTAGGTCAGACTAAGTTTTACAAAATGAGGTTTTGTGGTTTCATTTAATTTTTTGTTATAGCCACTGTAAAAAAGAAAATAGATTTAAAAGGAAAAAGGTGTTACTGGTACAAACGAAGGCAGAAAAGCCAGACTGATGGACTTAGGGAGGAATAGGAGATGAGTGTGTTTGGCAAAGCACTCACACAGACGAGCTTTACTAGCGATGATGAAAGATTTCTGTAGAGCCAGCTCCGGGAGAATCCCTGCAGAGAAGAGAGATAAGTAGGGACAGAATGTCTGAAGGAAGATCCAGAATAGATGAAAAAAGGTGAAACATGTAAATAGACTTGGGAATGCCACAAATTACAGTACCCCTGCTGCAGACGCAAAGCCACCATAGCCTGCATCAAGCTCTCAGACTGCTTGTACAGGTTAGAGAGGAAGAACCAAAGCACAGAGGAAGATTTCAGGAGTGCTCAGCAGGAAGGTGTTTAATGTGGACATTGGGGAAGAAGTACGAAGAGGTGACAACTAGACTTGCTGCTGGGAAAGCTGTTCCCCTGTACAGGCTTTGTCCAGTGCCATGCCTGTTCTCACTTATCTGGAAGGCAAGCAGCTGAGGACCACACAGTTGCTGTCATCGGACAGTGCTATGACGAGCCCTGGGGTCATGTCTGATAGCCTGCCAGTTTCCAGGCTTTAACTACTTCATTCTGGGAAACTGAAAAGCATCCGCATTGTGAGAGAAGTCAGTGCTCCAAGCCTGCCTACCCTGTTTTTCAGGGTGTATTCTCTGTCCGGTTATTTTTCATATGCAGCTCTCCTCAGCTTCTGAAGTATAAGTAGACAGAAGCTTAGCACTGAAGCCTCACGAAGGACTAAGCTTAAATATGGACTATTTGATTGAAAACTGTCAGACAAGAGATTTAAAGCCTATCTGGAGCAGTTGTGAATGATTTAAAATACAATGTTATTTTCTAGCTCCTTTCTTTACCCCCTAGCTCTAATTTTTATTCCATTAGACCAGTTTTAAAACTAGTGAAATAAAGACTACAGAGAAGGTCACAAACTGACACTTAGTGGCAAAGTCAAATGCGAACGCTTTTCTTTTTCATTTTGAATAGTTTAGCAAATGATCTAGAAAAAGGAATATGGCACAGAGTCATCCAGTCCAAGTTCATTGGTTCAAATGCAACCTGCAAGAAGTTAACAGAAGTTATTGCCAGCAAATGCCTGCTTGGCAGTCTGCAAAGGAGTGCTGCTTATAACATTACCCTATGTGAATACTTGTGATTGCTGTTTTCCCCTTCAGAGGTGCTGCTATGACAGGGGACAGTACCCAAGTCTCCCAACCTTGTGGTACTCCAGCTGCTAAATAGATATCCTCATTTTTAGTGGGCTGATTACACGCAGCTCTGAAGTTCAAACACATGCCTCTACAGACCACCCTGCAAGCAGAGGCCGAGACTCAGTGTTATCACTGTGGCGACCAGGGGTTGCTCAGCCAGCAAGTGCTGTTGTCTGCCAGGCATCCTCCGTGTTGCCCTTTGCAGGGGCTGAGTCTCGCTGTTGTGACGGGCACGTGTGCTGGCCGGGCTGACTCGAGTTTGGGTACCTGCCGGGCATCCACCAATTCCCAAGCAGGTTTTGCTGAGCACCCTGCTGGTCCTGCCAGTGCTGGCAGCTGATGAACCCAGTTTAAACCAGCCAGGAGAGCTTCACACAATGCTTCGGCTGCTGGGGATTACATACTTAAAGCCTACTCTGGCTGCTCCACAGGGCCAAACAGGAAAAAGGGACTTGTTGTTATTGTTGATATTATTATTGGAGCCAACAGGCTGCTGTGAGCTCTCTGCTCACAGCTTTTTATTGCCCTTCACAAGGAAGTCAGCCATGGAGCTGGTTCCTTCCTGCCCAGCTGAAACCTCCCAGAGGCCATGGGAGCAGAGCGGCTAAAAGGCTGGATCCTGTGGGGCCAGCTGATGCCCCAACTGCCCGACTCAGGGAAATGCATTGGGACATTTGCATGTGGGCAGGCTGGAGGCACTGGAGGAGACTGGTCTCAGTTCAGTAGCTCCCATTGCTGCCATCCGGGATATAACACAGGGAGAGAAACCTCCTACAAATGGATGCAGGCTGTACACAGTGATCTGCATTAAACATTGGCAGCTGACCCTCACCAAACCTTTTGGTGAATTTAGATTTAAACTTTGTAAGTAGCCTCTATCTTGTTCATTGAGAAAGACACCCGCATTCACCTCCTCATCTCCAAAAACCAGCATGTTTGAATTTCAGATGCAGAGAAAATTTTTGCACCTTTAAACGTCCCTACTCCCCACTTCCTTATAACACACCAGACATGCCACTGATTTCTTTTTGCCTTTCTGGATCAATATGAACATCTTCAATACTTTTAGAATTGGTCTCTATAAATATTATCAGGAAAATAAATACCAGAAAGAAGAGTCATTTAAGCCAAAGGACAGTGCTGGTAGAAGGCCAAACAGGTAAGAAGGGGCTCAGGGTAAACCTACATTGGAAATTAAATGTTTTCTGGTATGAGAGGAATGTAGCTCTGAAGTGACTGCTCTGTACGTAACCATGGGAGAAAAAGAATGGGCCAATTTTTGCTCAGCCCTTACCAAAAAGAAATAGATAATGAGATTCCCTGAACCTTCCAAAAGCTGTCCCAAAGCCTATCTCCTGACTTCATAATGGCACTTGCAGTGGGGCTAAATAGCCTGGACTCTTCACTTTAGAATGTTTCTGGAAGAGTTTTATGGCAAACTTGGTGTTTTGTCACTGTCCAGTCAGTCTCCTTGATCTTATCTGAAAAGTTTCCTCATTATTTTGATTTGCATTTTGCTGTAATTTTAAGAATATTTTTGAGCTGTTACATATTCTGCTTATTATGCCCACAGCAAACTAGGCAGGAAAGGAGATTTCAATCAAATCCGTTGAATTCTGGGTATCTTGTGCAACTCCCTTAGGTTTTTTTTCCAGTTAAAAACCTCTGAGAGTTTTGCAGAAATGTTATTAGTGAACTGCCTGCCTGCAGAAAACCAACATTACCCCATTATTTCCATATGTCCAAATTATTGACTCAGCTTCTGCCTGTCTTCATTTTATCTCTTTTGAGGTAACCAGCAAAGTCTCTTATGAGCATACTTAGGTCAATGAGTTCAAGAGCTAATGCTCAAAGAGGAGAAATTAATGGGAAATAATAAGAAGAGCTCAATAAGGATTTACAAGACTCTTTTTGGTGAGGCTGAAGCCTGGTTTGAGGCACTAGTGGCAGGTATGTTGTTACTATATGCCTAATACTTAATATTTTTTTTTCTGTAACAAGTTGGATGGTGACAGCTGACTTCCCTCAGGGCAAATGCCTTCTTATAAACATTACCTTCACTGTCAGCCTTGTTGGATGTCTTGAAAGATAAGCTGAGAACTAATTGGGAGCTGGACAGCAATGGGCTCATGCATAGGGATGAGCCCTGGGCCATGGATAGGTGGGGTAAGGAAACCACTTCCAAATATTATCTGTTACTGGGTAATTAGAAGATTTTGATCTTTGGGCTGCACAAGCTCTGTTATCCACCCAGCCATTCTCTGAATTGTTCACAACTCATTTAAAAAGATAAGACAATGAAATACAAGATGCATGCACACAAATCATAGCAAGATCTTGCCAGAATCTGCTATGGTGAAGAATGGAACCTAGCTTCCATTACAATATTTTTCTTGTGCTTTCCTAACGTAGAAAATAATATAAAAATAGAAACAACAACTCTGAAGCAAATATATTTGGTTTAGTCACTCCTCAAGATTAATATTTAGGGGAAGTTTGACTATCACCTTTTTGCTGTCACCCAAAAGGGTTTGTTTCCTTTTAAAAAAGAAACAAGCAAAGAAACTAAATGCAAAGTGTTCAAGACAGCGAATGCCAGGATATGCAAAAGGGAACTTTCTTTTCATTGTCTAACACTGCGTTATGTATTTATTTCTGCTAGGTTTAATATAAATCTAAACAAATAATATCTTTAGTTTAACTCGTACTTTGCAGACTATTCAGGAGGCCAGGCTTTCAAAGTCAGCACTAGCTTGGTTGAAAAGAGAATAGGAACAGCAGAGCAGCAAATAGTTTGGAAAAGTCTGGCCTCTTTATCAGGTAGCCAAGGCTTCTGTTGATGAATAAACTCTCCCACCAGTTTGCCCTCTCTGAATAAAGTTGCCGAGATGGCATTGCTTGAGTTTCAGTGCACGATTTTGAAACTGTGTTTTCACCATGTGATTAGGTAATATACAGTACTATGCTGTATAAAGGGAATGTTGAAAATGCTGAAAAAAAGGAATTGTGCGCTCTCAGAGAGTGAAACAATCCATCAGAAAAATATATGTATTAATGCAGAATTTCAATGAATATTTAATATTACAAAAAAGTCACTTTGAGTTACAGTTCACTTATACACATAATCTCATTTACTTTAATTGAGGGTGAATTTGCTAATTCACTTTTCTTTAACAACTTGTTCATTAAGAGGTTGCGAGTTTTCTACTGAACCATGCAGCACTTGAAAAGACCAGTATCTTTGCTCAGTTATGATTTCTACTGAAAATCTCCATTAGAGTTGCAAATTTGCCCTACGTTAGCAACTGTACTGATGGAATTACTCTCTTTTGAGCCACTTTTTGTTTTACAGAAACAATTTCCATGTTTTATTTTAATTTTATTTCTGTTCCTTTAGGCTGGTTTCCTAATGAGTTTCTCTGTGTCTGGTGCAAGAGCTTGGGTGTCTGGATGCTGCAGGCAATAGAGTGCTATTCTGTAAATGCATTGCTTGGGTGGTGTCATAGACCAAATGAATTTAACAAACTTACTGCGTAATAATCTCCTCACAGTGAAATGTGTACAGCATCTTGCTGATATTAAGAGAACAGTTAATTAAAATAAGGAAAACATTTGGAATTGGGTGCTATAAAAGTGGTCATAGCATCAAAGAAGGATCAGGGTCTGGGATTTTGCTCTGGGCATAAAGATAGCTTACAAAGCTCTGTGGATAGTTTAGTAAATTCCTAGGCATCAACGGTATGTATAGGCAATGAGATTGGTGGCTTTAATGTTTCTCTCTAAGTTATGATATGAAAATAGAGCAAAATCATTTTACATGGTTTGATTCTCATAGCACTGATGATGATACTTTCGTTGATGGCTTGAGCCTTCTTAACCTGATACAATAACGAAGTCGTTCACCAACGTTTCGATCAGTTCTTACAAATACTGTATCTCCTTAACTATAATTTATGTTAACAAGTAACGTGGACTATGAGTACTTGGAAGTACACTGATGGGGTTGATATTAGCGGATATGTTCAGCAATCCTATGAGATGCTGAGTGACTTCTAGTGAAGTCAGTGAGAGGCAGAGTGTCAGCTCCTGGCTGGCTTGAGCCTTTCCAGGACACAGATCAGGTCCTATCCTGTTCTCTGCACATTTGCTGAAAATTCTCACTCTTTCATGCTGGCTAGAATTGCTCTGCTTTATTGTTGCTTAAGAAAAAGTAACAGAATAATCAAAGTCAATCTTTTTATAATGATATCAAACTAGTGATTTAGTGGGACATCATATTTTTCTGGGGGGATTTTACAAATCTTGTCATCTGAAAAGGAAATGCATAAAGCTGTGCAGTCCCAGTACCCAGTAAATGATCACTGGAACAAACATGCAACATCATGTACAATAGAGTTGGACAGTGTATTTATTTGGAATAAAATACTGAAGAATTGCTCCAATTAAAGTGATGTTTGTCCAGACCATCTTTGTTGGACCTGAAAAGGATATATAGCACTCTTCTTGCTGCCCTTTTCTGTTTTTTTTTCCCTTTCTTCACATTCCCTTAATATCCTGGTTTACTTGATGTCAACAGCTACTGCAAGCCATGTCACTTAAGAAAAGATGTACAAATTGGACTGTTGTCATTATTATTATACATCTGTGTCCAAACAAAATAAAAGGCAGTGTTTAAAGACAGACAGAGCCTGCTGACTCTTTATCAGACAGAATCACAGAATCACAGAATCACAAGGTTGGAAAGGACCCATTGGATCATCGAGTCCAACCATTCCTAACACTCCCTAAACCATGTCCCTCAGCACCTCGTCCACCCTTTCCTTAAACACCTCCAGGGAAGGCGACTCGACCACCTCCCTGGGCAGCCTGTTCCAGTACCCAATGACTCTTACTGTGAAGAATTTTTTTCTGATATCCAACCTGAACCTCCCCTGACGGAGCTTCAGGCCATTCCCGCTAGTCCTGTCCCCTGTCACTTGGGAGAAGAGGCCAGCTCCCTCCTCTCCACAACCTCCTTTCAGGTAGTTGTAGAGAGTAATAAGGTCTCCCCTCAGCCTCCTCTTCTCCAGGCTAAACAACCCCAGCTCTCTCAGCCGCTCCTCGTAACACTTGTTCTCCAGCCCCCTCACCAGCTTTGTTGCTCTTCTCTGGACACGCTCCAGAGCCTCAACATCCTTCTTGTGGTGAGGGGTCCAGAACTGAACACAGTATTCGAGGTGCGGTCTCACCAGTGCTGAGTACAGAGGGAGAATAACCTCCCTGGACCTGCTGGTGACCCCATTTCTGATACAAGCCAAGATGCCATTGGCCTTCTTGGCCACCTGGGCACACTGCTGGCTCATGTTCAGACACTACTGGCTCATGTTCAGACCCCATGGAGTTCTTTCTGAGGGCCTGGAAACCTGTCTAGGGTGTGTGGGGAACACAGGAAGATGCACTTCTATTTTCTCCACTCCCTAGTCACATGGAAAACATCAGGATTTGAGCTCTGTGTCCAGTAGTTTCCTTCCTTCTGACATGAACATTCCATGCTATATCATGGCAGGAAAAGATGGCATGCTCTTGAAACGGAAGACAGGTCTTAAGGAAGACAATTGTGCATGGAGATGCTGCCCTGCTGGCAGCCAGTCTCACCCTGAGTCTTGTCCTAGTTCATGGTGCCTTTTCCAGATTCCTCCCTGCCCACAGCACTTGCTTCTGCTGCTGATTTCCTAACATGTATGAACTGCTGCTGCAGTGGAGGTCCTTGCTCTGTTTTTCAGTGTGGAGTGGAGATGCTTGGCACCACAGCAAGAGCAATTCCAGAATTTTCCTGGGGTATTCACAAACTCAGGGGCTGGTACCTTCTGTCAGGAGAGGGCACAGGCCTGGAAGGTGCCCAGTAGGTGCTTCATCCCTCAGCACCTGCTTCTTACTATGCAAGTCATGGCAGAGTTCAGATTTAATTTTGTTTTCTTCACATGGAACTTACTTAAAATTAAATCTTATAGCTAACTTTAGCTCTTTCTGCTATTTGGAGTGTGAGGTGAATATAATACCTTCCTTATAACATCATTTGAGGTTCTGAAGGGCTCCTGACACTCTCAGCAATATTTTAACCAGTCTTCAGGATGGAGGAAAAAACCAAATGTGTTTCACTCTGCATCTGCATACATAGGACTAGTATGATTCATCACTCTTCCCTTCTTTCTGAGAAGCTGCCTTCACAGCCATTTGGTCCTCATATGTTCTTTCACAGAACTGAATTGGGCATCTTTTCAGAATTACAGAGCAAAATGTTCACACTATAATCATAAGATGGTAGAAGCTGGGGGGGGGGGCGTTCAGGCTCTTGGGCATATGTGTTTGTTCCCTGCAACATATTTCAAGTTTCACTGGTGGATATGGCACTCACAAAAGGGTTAATGACTTCTCTGCAGTTGCTAGGTAATTCTATCTTGTCATTGGGACCACTTAGTAGTTAGTGACAGCCTTCCTGATGATGTAATGCTTAAATAGTAATTGCGGAGTGCATTAAAGTACCTTATTTTTTTCTTGTTCCCTTTAGAAAGCTAGGAAATGAAACATAAATGCCTACAACATTGTGATATTATGGCTACATGGATAAATCAACAAAAAGCCAGAAAATTCAGAAACTGAACATTAGCCTAAGGAGACATCTTTATCCCCGGTAGAGTGAGTTCTCTTGCAAATGTGTGGTAATACAGCTCTTTGTAGGAAGTACTCTTGCTTCATAGCTCTTGGACCAATGTAGATTGAAATGATGGGTCCAAGTGATGTGTCACTACAATAATAAATACAGAAATGTTCTATCACCTATATTGTAGTTAAAAATCCCTTCGCTCACACTCATTTTCTTTTTCTTTTTTTCTGTTGCATTCAGCAATTAGAGCCACTTATAAAACAACAAGCAGAGTTTGGATTCAGATTAATTTTGGACACACCAAATTGCTCAAACCCACATGCAGACTGAGGTGCAGCCAGAACCCGTGTGGTATGGTCAGGCCAGTTCCAGAGGCTCATTCTTTGGATATCAGATGCAAAGTGACTGCTAATTCATTCTTAGGCAACAGGAAAACACATTAAAGTGGGAAAAACCCAAACCAAACACTTATTCAACAAGCATTTCATTCTCACTTCTGTTTTTTTCCTTCAACCAATGGGTCCAACCCCAGCTTCCTCTTCTCCTAGCCTGGGAAAGAACAGAGGAGAGAATTGAGATTCAGTGAGGGTTTACACCTTTAAGACCCTTTGAGCTTGCAAGAGCTTTTAAGCCTGGTTGTGGTTGCTTTCCCAGCCTCCTTAAACCCTCTCCTCCACCCCCCTGCCCAGCTTTGTGTGGAGTGGGCCTGCTTTGCTGTCACCTGCCTTAAGGCTGTACAACCACAAATGAGGCTGGTTTAAAGTAAGAATAGTATAGGCTCTGAAAGTGGTCCCAGATCAGCATGCCAATGCCTTCCTTCGCGTGGCCTTTTTCTTTTTCGCCATGAATATTTCAGACGGTGAAATAGCATTGGAGTTTGGGGACTCAGGGTGATTACAAAGTGTCTGGCTATCTTTTCACTTAAGCAGGGCAAATCCACTTGTGGATGCCATCCCTGGGGCAGGATCTTACCCTAGATTATAAAGCAATCGCTTAATGGAGAATTGGGTATTTATATAGCTGACACCATATAAATGGAGAGAGACAGTTAAGGGGAAACACTGGTTTCTCTTTTTTTAATCTCTTTGCGTGATCATTTATGAACCATTTTGTGAGTAGGAGAAACTGCATGTTCACTCACACCTATATAACCGTGCTGAGCTCATCTGATGTGCCTGGATGTTGCTGAGCGAGCTGTCTTAACCAGCAACAGTGGCAACCAGCATCTTTGTACTTCCCATTTGTCAAATTAAAACGTCCTGTTTCAGGCTTTCCCTTATGTGTATAATCCTACAGTGCTGTGTTCGCGGACACATTAAAGGAGACCAACTGCTCTTTGAGATGTGTGTGGGATTCAGTACCAGGAGAGAACAAGAAGTCTTCAGCACCCAGCATTTTTATGCCAGTGACAGAACTAGCAAGGATAAAATATGCAGGCTGAAAGGCAAAGGGAAACAATGCTATCCTTTTGTGAGGCCTTCTCTGTGTTTTGGGATGTGCAGTCATAATAACGGTGGACACTGCATAGAAAATACTACATAAGATAAGCTTACTCTTGTAGTCAGGTTCAGTACAGTTATTATTTACCAGAACTGCAGTGTGTAGTGACTGTTTGCAGGACAAGTCTCTCCTATGACAGATCATTCAAATACTTGTGGCAAGCACAGTGGCAGCTGATATGAAAAAGCAGTAGTAGTAAAATAACTTCCTACAGATTGCGAGACACTTTCGAAAGATTTTATTGTACTAAGTTAAGGTATAGCCTGTATGGAGGTAGATATAATAAGAATGGTGAGGTATCACCACAGCTGTGAATGGCATTACATTTGATTCCATTCGATTAGATAGTAGGTTTCATGCTAATCACTCATTTGTCTCATCTCCAAAACCATAATCACCTTATACGAATACTTCATATATAACACATTATCCCAGCCAAGGAGCATACACTGTCTTGAAATCATCCTGTTTTGCACTCATGTTTCTCCCCACACAGAGCAGATCATTAAGTGCCTATTGCCATGCTGAACAATGTCCGTAGGTAGCACATCCATTCCAAAGGGCTGACATACACATGCGTGTGAGGTGAAGTCTGGTTTACTGATTTGGTCATTTCTCCATTTCTGAAGCCATCATCAACAGCTTCATGGTTCAACAGGTGCCATGTCTAATGCATGGGAAGCATCTGAGAGACTCACAGAAACATTGAACATATTAAAGGAAGAAGATTTAGCCCCACAAATCAAGGCTTTCAGAGATCATCCCAGAATCTGTCATTGTCTTCTACTTAAGTAACAAATTCACAACAAAGACTAATACAGGATGGTAAGACATTACACTACTTTATTACTGAAATTGAACTGTCACTTTGGTACTTTTTAAAAATACTTCTCCCTCTAAGGATCAAAGGCCTCCACAAACATAAATCACATCAACATACTCTTATAACCATCTTGCCTGCATTGCCATCAATCATTATTTCCCCTGCCTTTCAGAGAAAAGATATAGCGTGCAAGCAGTCTGCCAGCCCTCGTCCAAGCATAAATCTCTGTACAAAGCATGGCACAGTATTATCCACCTGGTCTGTGTTCCATCTGATAGTCTGCTGGTCTAACTACAGATGACTACTGTCAGCCAAGTAACATCTGCAGCAGTCCTGGCAGTGCTGCTTGCAGAGACTTCTCTGTATCTTCTGTGTTTGAGTTTCCACTAATGGGCAGCGTTTCTTTTTCAGTTTCCTTTGGCTTGGGAGAAGAATACAGTCCTCATTCACCGGCTTTGCTGGGGCGGATTCAGTCTTTGCTTTAACTAGCACCAGAAATACAGAGATTAAAACAAAATAGTGGAGTGAACTCGTATTTCCCAGTTTACATTTCCTAAGTATATTTGAGCTTAGATCAGCATCTATCCAAGATCTTTCCCCACACTTTGTGGCTTCTTTATGGATCCACAAATCTTCCTCCTTCTTTCAATCATTTCCTTTGACCATGGCTTATTCTACAAGTGAAAAGGTCTTAGCTAATATAAAAGTCTTCTCCAAACTTTTCTTTTTCTCCTTACCTACACCCTGCCAGACTGATGAGTTGTAGCACCAAAATTTATCGTCTGTGTTCAGCTACTGGCACATCTAGCGTGGTCAATATATCCACTTGGTTTTACGGCCTGGCCAGGCCTTGAAGACTCCTCTGTACAGTGGGGTGAGTGCGCAGGGAAGCTGTGCGGAATGCTGGGGGACCTGTGCCCCTACATGCACACTCAAATCAGAACACCCGTGATTCTGTGCAGCAGTGGGTGATTCAATGGGCCGTGCGGAGCTCTGCTCCACCTTTCTTCCCCTAGCACTCTCCAGGCCTAGTTCTAGACAGAGAATGCACATTTTGTCCTCCTAGTTCAGCAATGATTCCCTTCACCAGGCTCTTCTTACAGTAGCTTTGTCAGCAGAACTGGGCTCCTGACAAGTTATTTCTATTCCATACATGCTCTGGGCCATTCTCATCAAAAGGCTGCAAAGGTTTGTTTCTGCTTCTTCTCTCCTCAATAAATCTGCAATTTGGGAAGCAGATTTAATTTTCCTGATTCTGTCTGACTGTTTATTATGCTGGATTTCTAAGGCACTTATGCTTGGCTTGGTGATTCCTCAGAAAGGAAATGGTGCCTATTGTAGTTAACCCTGTAAAATGTCTAATGAATAATTAAATAGCATGTTGTCGGTAATTCAGCTTTGTCAGTTCGGTCAGTCAATTGCAGGTTGCTGCTCCTATCAGACAAAATCCTTGCTTGTTTAAAATTCAGCATTTGCTAATTAGCATTGTTCCGAATGTAATTCTAAGTGCCACTTCTTCAGGCAATTCAATAGAGCAATGTAGAACTTCAGTATCTCTATGGAGACCATCTATAATTTAAAAGACAGAAACAACAGTTTAATGCCTTGTAATACTTAAAAAAATCACCAGTAGCTCTTTCCAAAATACCCCCAAAATACAAACAGAGAAAGGATTGTGTCCTACTAGTATACAAAGTTAATTTGTTGAAGATCACTGAATAGTGATAAACATGATCCGGTGCAACTAGTTAAGGGCTAAGTTAAAGCACCAGGATTAGTCTCAGGGGCTTAAATTAAATAGCGAATAAATATTTAAAATGCAAAAGATCAAATTGTTAGGCACGTGTGCCAGCTGTAGAAAGGTAAAAGCGTTTAGCTGGATTTCTGCTCAGGATCACCAAGGAATGAATTCAACAGCCCTGCTAACCATCTGGCTAGCAGGACTATGAGCCATGACTGATCTTGATTTCCAGGGCAAAAACAAAGCAAGTTTCATCACCCACACTGGGCATCTTGCCTCCAGCAACGACTTGTATCCGGTGCTTCAGAGAAAAACAACATTGGGCATGACAGAAGGACAGGGCCTCTTGTACATAACCAACAACCACACAGGTGAGCTCTGATGGATGAGTAATGTGAGATGTATGTCCAAAGCTGTACCTTCTCCTGTACAGCAACATTACAGCTGATTAAAACCCAATGCTGGAGTTGGTGGTGCTGCAGCACATTTGGGAGAGGAGAACTGCCAGCCTGCAACAGAGCACTGGGATAAACACAGCTAGTGGGGCTCCTCAGGCTTGCTGACAGCTCACCAATGCATTGGAAAATCTAAAATACTGGACAGAGAACAGTGACGGGTATGGTGTGGGAAAAACACAGATGGCAAAAGTCACGTTCCCTACAGGCCAGGAGGACAGTAAGAGTGAAGGCTGGTGGGGTAGCAGAGAAGGTCCCAGCAGCCATGAGAGATCCCAGTCCTGGTTCAGACCTACACTTTGCACCTGGCAGCATTGGGGAGCTTCTTGGTCTGGCAGCACATCATGAAATCAGCAGGGAGAGTGGGAAAGGGAAAACGGGAAAGGAGGAAGAGACAGGAGAGAGACTGGGTGGGGAGGGTGGTGAGCACAGCCCTTCTCAAAGCTAGATCAGAGGCACCAGACAGGAGAGTGGATAAGCCACATCCCATGATGGATGGGGAAAACACAACGCCTCACAAGGCCCTGTACTAGGCAGGCTTTGGGCAAAAACGCTGTGCTGAATTTTGCAGGTAAAGGGGAACATGATGAGTATAAATCTCACCATGCAACCTGTGGGAAGAGGTAGGATAGAAGGTAGGTCACTCTGCCTGAAAACAATAAGCAGGAGCTAAAGAAAACTTCTAAAACTGAGGTCTTTATTGCTCACATTTCTCTATATGTTTTTCAAGGTTGCCTTGCAGCTGAAAGCTTTTGCTCAACTAGTGTGGAACATCCTAAAATAAATAATGCTATCTTCTCCAATGGTGCATTATAATCAGAGTAGGGGTTTCTAAAAAGCCAAGCGGATATGTGAGGTCTAATTTCTATCTGAGTTGATCAAAGATCAGTTTTCTTACATCCTTAAAGGCATTTTAGTGTGGTAGGATTTCTTATTATACCTTTCCAGATCACAGGAGATATTTACTACTCAAAATAGTTAAGATCTTGCCTGATTCATTATTTTATTTCCTTTGTCCCTTCAGCAATAATGTTCATTAGTGTCTGTAAAAAGAGACATTTAATGAGATGTTTACTTCATTTAATTAAAGTCTAGTATTTTCTGCCTCGAATACAATATCTGCTTAGTGCTTTTTTTCTACATTAGATACACGTTAACTTTGTAACAGGATTTTAACAGTGAATGGGGATTTTGCTCTTTAATAACAATAATCCTATTTTTTTTCCTTATTTTTCACTTACTGTTCCAGCTGATGTCAGTGGAAGGACACATACAGCGATCAGACAACTCAATGCACTTTGTACTGCATGTGCAGCAGTATTTTTCTTGAAGAAACAAATGATTTTTGCACACCAGACTTAGTTTTTAGGTGACTTGTGTGATTTCTTATCTTGCAACATCTTCATTTGGAGCACTAGGATATATGTGGTCAGGGGGTGAAAAAAATACTTCGGTCATGGCAGTTTCCAGAAGTCCTGCTTGGCATATGATTAGGGGTGACTTACTCTGCTGCTGCCCTTGCGAGCTTGATGCTCCGTTTACTCTCTTTTGTCTCCTTTTACCTCTTTGTCTTCTTGCTGTCCCAATACACACTCTTGCTATATGTGACTACTTACCAGAGCAGAACCACCAGTAGGTAGTGAAATCCCTCTGCTTCCAGGTGGTTGGGTGCTGGTCCAGCTAATGAGCTACACCTTTTAAGCATCTGCAAGAGCATAAGTAGGGTGCAGTTCTGCAATAAAATGGCTCTCTGTCCCAGCAAAGGTGAAAGCAATGGCCCATGGCTGCAAAACCATAGGTCTGAGTCTCGCATCACCACTGTTTGTGAATTAAAGAGTGAATAGCTGGAAGTTCCAAGCATCTTTCTCCCTACAAACCAAGCATGTGTATCGGGGCACAATTGGCCATATCAAGCTGAACAGCAGAAGTGTTGGATCAAGCGGGCTGGATTTTGGCAAGAGCCTTGCCCACAAATATCAGTCTTTCTTGATTAGCCAACATTTAGCTTGAAATTCTGCCTCTTCAAGACAGCCATACTCTTGTTGAACTTTTTTTTTCCTCATGGATCAGCGTAATTTGATTACCAAACAAAACAAAACAAAACAAAAAAAAAAGAAATACCCCAACAAAAATTATACCTCCAGCCCCAGCAAAGGGGTGTCTCATGAATCAAGGCAACTGACAGTCAAAGAGGCCCCACCTCTCTAATCAGATGTACATACATTTTGAAAACAAAACATCATGTTCCCTCTTCAATCCATTTCCTTCTTTTCTCTCTGCTGGTGCAAATAGATGCAGGACTTGTGATGTCTGTGTGATACTTTCTGGATTGCATTGGAGATTTCTGCTTCAGATCTCTCTTTTAGTATCATGTCTGTTCCACTTCAGACTAGATCAGCTATTATTGTTCTAAGAATATTAAAAGTGTTTTTAAAAATGTAGTAAATTAAAACCTACCATTACTTTTGTGTCTTTTCTTCTTTTCGAATGACATTGTTTTGGCAATACATCATAAAAAACACCTCACTACAGTGATGTATGGCACTAAACTTTCATGCAAGCCCTATCTTTTTGGTGATATGTTAAAACAATGCATCATTAAAACACCATTGAGATAGATATCTATTACTCAACCACCAACTGGCTAGCAAGTATATATATGGGGACTTAGACGGGTTTAATGCATTAAATCAGAAGTGCATGGATTTGAATCTAAAATAATAATAGTTGAATGCTGTAAGAATGGTGTGAAGTTGTATATAAACAGGTACAATGAAAGCCTCCGCAAGACATTTCAATTAAAAAAAAAATGCTGTTTTAATGATGTGGTGGAAGCTGCCCTTCTGCCACCCACATTGTTTTCCTGTTCCAGAATGGACCAGAAAAGAAAGAAAAAGGAAGAATAAAAAGACATAGGGCAATAGTCCAAAGGCATCACTGCCTCCCACTGCTTTGATGGGAAATTGGAAAAATAATTAAAGCCAGGGAAAATTTAAATGGAGAAAAGCAGTACCATTTTTTAGGGTTTGCTGACAGCTTTGGGTCTTTTTTATATCCCTGACTTTGAAGTTACAGCAGGGTCTCTGATCTTTAATGTACTGAAGTGAGGTGGACCATGGGTGTGGGCAATAAAAAGAATGAAAAGCAAGCATGACTATATGTGATTCATTAGTTTCTAGCAAATTATGTGGCTTTGTCCTGGAGCATTTTTTAAATACCCTGTCTTTTTCTAGAATGATTCCCTTTGCCAAGATGAAAATGCGGGGTCACAGCTCTTGAGGAAAAAGTAGTGTTGCCAGAGCCCTTCACAGACTATTTCCACTTGTGGCACAACGTAAGATGTACTTAAACTTTCTGGACATTCTCTTCCTGAACTCCACTTTTTTTTGGAATATTCAGGAAATGCTCGGTGGGGAGGGGTTGGGAAAGGCCTTTGCACTCTTCTGTATGGGTCCTTTTTGCCTCCCAGCACAAGCTAAAGGCAGAAGCTGTGTTACAAACCCCTGCCTGCTCCAGTTCCTTTGAGGGTATGGGTCTGGTTTTGTAGGGATTCTCAATGACCTGAAAGCTAACATTTTATTTTTAAATCATTGCTCCTTCATTTTGCATGGTAAAAGCACTTGGTTAATAATTTCATCTCATAGCCCACCATTGAACCATAGAAAAATTAATAATTTTTCAGAAGCTTATTACAGCAAAGCATAACAACTGGTTTATACAAGCTCAAGGAGCCCATTGGTGTCAGAGCAGGGATTGCAGTCAATAGCCTTCTTCCACATTTTCCTAGGCTCTAAATCATATTTACCTTCTAGAACTTCCAGTGGTCCCTTACATTTGTTAACCATTTTTATCAGTCTCATTTCTTACATCACTAGCTTAACCAAACTTTCAGGTCCACTATCACAGCACAATAGATGCAGCACAGTAGTATGCAATATAAATCACTTATTACCAGTCTGTCTTTGTTCCTAAAGATCAAAGTGGATGATTATCCCACCAAGAGGCATTCTGTGGGCAGGGTGTGGAAAGGATAATCCAAACTCCAGAGTAATCTCTAAGGTACAGATATACCCTACTCTGTAAAACAAGAAAGTTACTTAATAATCGTAGACAGAAATCAGGATGTCTTGTGGTTCAGCGACTAAGCTCATGTTGTTCAGCTATATTAACAGAGGGAGAGAGACATGGCAGCAGAAAGCAGCAGGTTCAGCAGAAAGGAGAAACCACTTGGTAATATTTTGTAATGATGGGGCAGAGAAGGAGTGCATTTCCGATGCCTGAAGAATCATTTTCCATACAAAGGTCTTTCCTTGTGTACAGCCTCGAGTACCTCCTGCACTCTACCAAGGCACTCAGCATTGCCAGGCTCTGGGTCATCACATACTCGATAACTTCCAATAATTAATTTCTATTTCCACTGAAAGAATATGTTACATCAATAAATACCATTGACACAGTGCAGTGGCGGAGAATGTCCTGGTTCTGCTGTTAGTGATGCAGTGTAGGACACAGAAAATAAACTGCCTAGCAGTTTAAAGGTCTCATCTGGGAACACGATGTGGATGTAAAAATTCAGTGGTACAGGGCACCTCAAACTCATCTGTTCTTTTTACAGTTTGGGCCATATTTTTTCTTATGGCTTTCAGCAAGTCCCTCAGGTTTTCTGAGCCCAGTCTGTAAAATCAGCCTTGCAGTCTTCTGTCATGTCCCGCCTAGGGGAGCATTAAAGATTGATTCATTCTTGCTTGAAAATTGCAGTGAAGATGAAAACTGCAGTATAAATTCTGCCTATTGTTCAGGTGGCCTCGTGATTTCAAAGGCTGCCAGGGTTAAAATGATAGGAGACTGATTTAAGTGGAAATGAAGATGCAGTGTAGCTGATGCAGGAATCAGACAGAACACATTTCTGCCAGCAGCGGCCTGAGTGGGAATGATGCACAGAGAGATGATACATAAAAGTTCTTCAATATCATAAAGGCACACATAAAAAAATCTCATTAGTGCCTTTTGCACTCTCTAGCCACCATTCCTACAACTCTGTTGGGCTCTGACAGTAGTGAGAAACATGTTAATGAAACAGAACAGTATCTGGACCATCTGGGAAGGATATTGTGTCAGGTTGTATGATGAGATACACAGACATCCTTTGGAGTCTGCCAAGAGTGAGACAGTATTATGCACACTTAGAATAAAACCCCCGCCTTTGCAAGCAGATAGCAGAACATCAGAGGGGCATAGAGGTGGGAAGAAAAGCTCACACTGTGACACACAGTGGCTCTGTCAGAGCACGTGAATGGAGCTGGCAACTATCCGTCAATGCCTTTCATAAAACCCGTCAAGGTAAGAGGCAAATATCAAAGCGATGGATACAAGCATGCCTGCTTTGGTTAGAGCCAGAGCACAAACCCATAAATCTACCCCACAAGGATGGTGCAAGTGGTTGTTGCTGTGGATGGGAAAGCCAGTGCAGGAAAGATTCTGGAAACTTTCACTCAGTTTTTCTCTTTAAGAAAGAAAACAGAGAAATTAACAGGGTTAATTACTAACCTTGAAAATTCACCATTAGTTAAAACCCAGCACTGACTCATTTAAGTCCAGGCATGTCGGGCACTCACAATGTAGATGATGATGCTTGAGACCGAATCCTAATCTCACCTAGTTGAACTTGCTGTGGATCTGGGCAGCCTCCATGGCAGCACTGAAATAGGCCTGGGAATGGGAAGGGTTCTGAGCGGTGTGCTGGCCACCTTCATCTGAAGGAGAGCAGAAAGCCACTGGGAGAGCTGGGGCAGCCTTAAATCAGGAGCTACATTTGGGAGCTGACCTGAAATACAATGAAATCTGTGGAAAGAGCCTCATACAAAAAGCAAAAGATGCTCTAACTCATGTGTCATATTCCCATTGTGCACGGGAACGAGGCAGCACAGAATGGTCTTGTAACCTACCAAGGTGCCACTGCACTTCCTGCAAAAGCTCTTTCCTTCCCCACATTTAGAGGACCAATAGTAGTTAATTACAACATTACCCTTCTACAGTGCATTTCAGTCATGGCATTTTATAAGCATTACCAAACCAAGCCTCTGAGTCCTGCTGGGAGGTAAGAGTGATTGCTATCTGCGTTTTATGGCTGAATAAGCAAAGGCCTGGGGAGACGAAAGGCTGATTGGTCCTAGCATTGCCCAAGTGGGCAAGGGGAGAGGTAAGGACCAGGAAAGCCCCCCTTTTCTCTTGTGTGGCCTTACCCAGCCCAGGTGTCCTCCTAGGAAAGAGCCTGGTGACAGTTTCCCCAGAGGGATGAGACTGTGCATCCCATCACACATGTGCCAGCAGCAAAGGAACTGCTCTCCAGGGCAGAGAAAACAGCATCATGTTGACTGACAGACAATTTGACGCCAACAGGGCAATTTTTGTAGCTGAGGACTGGTACCCAGGACTCTCAGAGCTAACTTCTCCCCTGCCAGCAAGTTCACATGACTTGGAGATAGCTAAAATGAATAGTTTGTAAGTGAGTAGGCCAAGATTTTTATAATCTAAAAAAAGGGAGATGATTATGATCAGGGTCAAGACATTGGAGTGACTGCTCATAACCGAGCTGTCTTATTATATTGCTAGCTTCAATTCTGGACCCAGATGTTGTAGCATATAAAAGCTGACATAAATTTATCATAGAAAAGCTGCCTTTGGGCAATGTAGTCCAGTTGTCAGCTGTGCACACAGTAATTTAATGCTGCTTCTGGGCTTTCAGGGTAAACACTGCTTTTATGTAACATACCTACGCACATGCACGTATGTGCAGGAGGATTTGGGAACAGTTTCACTGAATTCTGTGTGAAGAAATTAGTCTACCTGAATGCCATGTTGAATTTCATTATGCTCGTATCACTGCACATCTGACACAGCTGTGTCCCTCTCTGGCAGACCAACAGCCCATGCCTCCTGCAACAGGTATGTGGAAAAGGCCTTCTGCAGTCCTGTCCCTCCCGTAAGAGGCTTTAGATGATATAAACTACTGTTTCACTTGCTACTGCCTTTTTCATCCATCAAGATAAATGATCATGAAGACTCACTTTGCCTTCCTCTGAGCACAGTCTCCTCCATGTGTAGTGAAGTTAAACACTCAGGCAAGCCTCTCATCTCAAAAAACATCTAGGCAAGCACTCACACTATTTTAGAAACTCCCTGCCTGATGCTGTAGTGGTAATTGCCACAGAAAAGCCTATAAACCAAATAAACAAATATGATGCCGTTGAGAATCAGGAGAAGAAAGCAATAGTAATGCTTGCTGTTCTGCAACCCCTTCAAAACCAGAACCAAACCAACCAAAACTGTTTTCCTAGTTATATTTTCATTGCTTTCCCTAGGCCTTTTCCATAAGGTTTTTAGTGGAAATGAGTGCAATAGTTTTATACAGATAAAATCGATAGCACTGAAAAGAGACTGATGTCTTTTCTCTCGGTGCTCAAATGCTGTACCAGTCTATATGGTGTTTGAAAACCGTGTGGGAAGGAGATCATTCGCTCTTAAATTCAATAGGCTTTTAGAATCACATTTATTCACTTCTATAAAGGTTTTCCATATGGGATTCCAGAACCCCTTATAGGAGAAACAGCCCCCTTTTCTCCTCTTCTTTCCCTCCTTTGTGCTTGTTCTTTCACCAGCACAAAGCTGAAGTGAACAATAGTATCTGCTAGGCTTTACACCCTGCAGCATCCAGGATTCTGAAGAACAAAGATTGAATGCCAAGAGGCTAAAGATAGCAACTTCAGTGCAATGGGTAACTCCAGCTCCAGCAGAAAGTTCTGGTGCTGGTTGGAAGAAGGTTCATTTTAGGAGCCAAAAAAACGCAAACTGAAAGCTGGTACTGATGTGGGCTGGCTACAAAATCCTGACTGAGTCACTCTGACTCTCTGGGCTGCATTTTCTGCAGCTGTAAAATGGGGTTTTGGCCCAGAAGCCTGGGCAATGGTTTTATAAGGCATTATAAAGGACTGTGAGGAAGATAAACAAATAACTGCTTTTTTCATGTGGGAGGGCAGCAGCAAAGACAGAAGGGGAAAAAGCAAATACGTTGAGTGGGAGTGTGGGGACAAGAGTTGGGACAATTTATTAATTTGGTTTCCATCTCATTCTGGTAAACAACATACAGCAGGGTGAATTCACTTTTGACATCTCTGCCTGATGAGCATTTCATAGCGGTGGGACCAGGGCCCCTCAAACCTGCCAGAGGCTGCCCTTTGCCACCCTGCCTGCCAACATCACCTCCCCAGCAGTGCTTGCTCTGCTTGCTCCTACCTCAAGGAGCTGAGCCCAGCTGGCTGCCCACGGCTTTGCTCTGTGAGGGCGTCTGGGGTGACTGGCTTTATACCCTGCTGCCACTGCATCACCTTGCCTTACCTTAGTCTGAAAACTAGACTGGGGAAACACGTCTCTTTCCCCAGCTGGTTTGTTACAGAATAGGAAAATAAACCCTTTTTCAGCCCTCCTGACTCAGATGTTCCTCTGGAGACCTTGGCATAAGGCAGGAGCCCACCCATGGGATCTGGAAGAAGATGGTAGGGAGTGGGGCAGGTTAGAGCTCTGGGTGAAGGATGTGAGGAATACAAGGTCTTGCTTTTGTCCTCTTCTCACCGAATCTCTGGGAAATCATGTCCTTGTCTGCTGCTATAATCACTGATTACATGCCATTTGCCTGTTGTATTAAAGCTGCTTGCTTAATTAATATCATTTTAAAGGGCGGTCTTGGCATGAGGGAGACAAGCTGTTTTGAGCTCCAGTAAACACATTTAGTATGTGATCATTGTAAGCAGCTCCTGCAGCATTTCTGTGGTGAGCAGACAGAAAGCACCATGAGTTAATGAACTGCGTTTCAACCACCTGATGCTGGTCAGAGCTTGGATCTATCAGGTTTAAGGCTGGGTGGAGGAGGGGAGGCAATGCGTTTTGCTGTGCTACCCAGTACCACTGAAACTGTTAATCAGCCTGCTCTGCAGTCTACTGCAGAGTTTGCTTTATTAAAGCTCCCTGCTGCCTGCACACGTTCACTGGCACAGACACCGAGAGACAAGCAAACACCCAAGTGCAGAATACTCACTGCTGCATTGCAGAGTTTACTGGCATAAAATGATGGGGGTAGGTAAGCGCAGGTGGAAGCTTGGGTCCTCCCTCAGTCTACCCACAACTGCAGTCTTGTGGATTTCTGTAATGGGGAATATGAGGAGGGCTGGGGGCAAAATATGTACTTTTAGGGCTCTCTTCCCATCTCCTAAATGTCTGGATATCTGGCATTGCTTGTTCTAGTCTTCAGTACGATCTGTGCCTCTTAATGTAGTTTTTGTTCACTGTTATTCTATAAAACTAAAAATTTATTTCCTTTGAGGTACTTGATGGGGTAAGCATAATTTTATTTATTCTTGTTACAAGGTAACCTTGACTCTGCCCAGAGGCCCTTTTTAATGCTGAGGATGCCATTGTGCTGTTGAAATATTCAAAGTAAATTCAGCCCCCCTTAAAGCAGCTTGCAGCCTGGGAATTAGAGGCTTTCTGGCTTTCCTGTAGATTGTCTCATATAGAAGCTTGAGCAGGGTGAAGTCGCTTTCATAGGAAATGTTAGGTGACTAATTCAGTTCATGTTTTCCCCCTAATAATCTCAACTGCAGGGTTATGATTTTTCTTCTACTTTTTTTTTTCTTTTGTGCCAGCACAGAAATATTCGATTATTCAAATCATTTATTGATGTTTAATACCAAATAGCTGGTCTGTTTTTAAATGTCTGTAACCACGTTGGATTTATTGTTTTCAACAGACAGTATTTTCTGGAAGAAAGCTGGTATTTGCTTAAGAATTGTTAGGCTTTCCTAATCTACTGCTGCAAATATGCACATGTTATTTAATTATAATAATTTTGTTCTTTGTAAGCAGCTAATTAAGGATTTCTTACAAACCTGAGGAAAACAAGGGGAAATAGCAGCTTTTTTTCCTGTTATTATTTTTATTTAATGGAACAAGGATGGCTCAGATTTCTTCTCCCTTCATGTTTCCTAGTGATATAATACTGCAGTCTCTGCCTTACTCAGCATACGTCTAATTGCAGAGTATTTGGGAAAAGAATTCCTGTGCAAGTCTTGGATTTGAAGTTAACCATCCATTATACTCTTCTTTGTTAACAGATATCAGCTGAACAGCAGTTAGTCTAATAGGGAGAAAATCATCTAGAGGCCTATATGAAGGTGGGTTCACATCACTCTGGGTCAAGAATTTGTAGCTTGGGAGAGTCTGGGGAAAAGGAAGTATTCTAGGCTGTTTTTCAGAGAAGACAGGATGTTTCAGTGCAAGTGTGACATCTGTGGCACCACTGGTTACTGCAGTCTTCTGGGACAAGCTGGCCAGCAGGACTGGATATTATGGGAATTAAAGCTCCGTGTTCATATGGCACCTTAACTGTTGAGTGCACATATTGTCTGAGGGAAAATTATGATTTAGCTAAAAAGAACTACTGGGGCTTGAGTTTTGGAGCTGTTGGAGTTCCCTCAACTCCCACAGAAATTAGTGGGAGTCCTGGGTACCAGATGCTTCCAAAAGCAGTCTCATTATCAAGATGAAGATCACAAAAGAGAAGCCAAATATGATTTCATTGCTATTTCAATCTTCCACACCCTACTTTTCATACCAATAAAACGAAGAAGACATTTAACTTCCTTTAAGAAGTTTTAAGGGTTAATAAAAGATAATATAATCTTAGGAGTCCTGCAAGGAAGACATTGGGAAATGACACAGCTGTTTGCTGTTAAACTGTTAAAAAATGGCCACTTTCTCGTCTTTCAAATCCTACTTTAATTCACTTCCTCCAGTGACCCTTTCAGCATTAATCCACCACACGGAAGTGTTGCAGTTTTAATTAAAAAGGAAATCTCAATCTCAGTAAGCTTAGTCTGCCATCTGATCATGCAGTATGGTTTACGGACAGTATTATCTGTCTAATTTACATCATAAAGCCATGACTAAAGTAAGGCAGAACACATTGGCAGACCTCAGGAAATATTGTTGCTCTAACCAAAATCTGTAATGTTTTAAGCAAAGGTCTACTGTAAGAATGGAGATGTGAGAACATCACAGGCAGTGCTGCACTCAAGGAGGGTTACAGGGACACAGAGCGCTCAGTGGGATACTTCATTAAATTGAAATCTCTAAATAGAGTTTGGAGCAGCTTCTGAAGATATATGCTCCAGTCAGCCACAAGATATGGATTTGAGGCAGGATTTACTGGATTAAATTATTTGGCTTCTGGCATAATGAAGGCTAGTAGTCCCTATTGACCTTTAAAATCTATGATCTTAATTATTGGCGGTGGTGATGTCCCAGGTCACTTGGAACTCCATAAATCAAATAGCCTGGTGAGCTGCAGAGGTATGAACTGTCCTGAGGGTCTGTGCAAGGCACAAATTCACACTGGGCTGACTAATATCCCCAAATCCTGTCCCAGTAGGTTACAGGATCAATGCAAGTCCAGCAGTCTGGCAAAAATCTTCTCTGAATTGTTCTTGTGTTTGGGTCAAGGTAAAGCAGTCGCCCCAGGGCAATGCAAGGGTAAAGAAGAGCAGTAAAAACCAGTCTTCCTATTCAGGTCCTGACAGCACTGGCACATTGAGGTAGCAAATGTGATCCAGGAATCACTGAGTGAGAACAGAGCCCTACAACAACTATTTCTCACGTTACTGTCAGATTTTTTAAATATTGTGGGAGGAAAGCAGCGGGGGAACTAAGAAGAGAGAGAAACTGGATCTCATATTTCTTATTAGCAGAGCAAGGAAGGAGGTGCAAGAGCTGTGTCACGCTGTAAGCTCTTTACCTCAGAGAAAGATGAACCACACCTAGCAGAAATTAAATATTAATGTATCCAATCATGTCCAAAAGTACATAAAGATTAAGGGATGGCTTACGATACCCCTTGAAAACAAGATCTAATTTAATTCATTTGCATATCCTGCAGATTAGCATCAGTGGGTTAGTACGCTGCTACCATTAGGCTTCCTTGAAGTTATCGGAAAACTGTATTAAACAAACTCTGGGCACTGAATTGAAGCGTCTGGTCAGGGAAAACCGATCAAACTACATTGTCTTAATTGTGACCCAGTTTGGGATGCAGTAGAGTGGCAGCAACCCTTGGTAGAAAGAAACAGTAAATTGATTTTGCTAAGAACCTCATCAATCACTGATTACAGCGACCTATGGATCATTAATCTCATTAAAAAGTTCAGCCTCACGGCAGAAGTAATAGCAGGTACACCAAAAGTTTATAAATTAGATATTCTTTCAGAAATGTGAATGGTTCTGGCTGACTTCCCTGAGGAGATCTCCATTTCTAATTTAGGCAAACTCTTCACTGACTCCAGTTGAACTTCAGTTATTGTGTCAGACATTGTCTTTAAGGCCTGCAGAGGCAGTCCAGGCAGGATCTGCCCTGCTATTGAGCCAAGTTTATAATACTGAGGTTAGGGAAGGAAGAGCTCAATCAATGGGCATGGTACATCACCTCTTAATGTCGAGATCTTTTTGACAGCAGATTTCTCTGCTGTCTGAGCTCCTTAGATAAGATGATTATTAAATAGACTGGGAATGCATCTGTGAGTGCACAGACAAGCATGACTTTCTGTGAATCCAATGAGTTTTGCATTGTTCTGGAGGATGATATATGACAAACAGTGAAGAAAGTCAGTTGTTCATATTGGTCCTTTTAACTGTGGCAGAGACTATTGTATCACTGAGCTTAAGATTTTATTGTCTTCACCGCGGGCTTTCATATAAAAAAGATGAGTTGCAAGAGATTCTTTTAGTTAGATGCTCGACTTTTGGAGCAATTTCACTTAATAATCCCACAGTCTACAGTAGATCTGTTTAGTGTATGGCCAAAACAGAGAGATGAAATCCTGCAAGCTGATTAGCTGATTTAATGACCATCCACTACTGGAGGGGGAGGTCCTGCTGTCCCCTGACTACTTGAATTTCCAGCTGTTCTTACCTACCATTTACCTTGTGCCAACTCTGGTGCTTGCCATTCCCACCTGTGACCTACATCCACTTGCTAATACAGAGGACACCTAACCCAGCAAAGAGAAAATGGTCAGTTTTCTCCCAGCTTAAGGAGCTGCATGAGCTCATGGTTGGGACCAATGGGCATCCAGACTTGCATAGGAATAAGGGGAAGTGAATGGTCAGGAACATAAACGCAGAAGGAAAGAAATGTGAGGAAGTGGCTGGGCTGTGAGATCATGACTTGGCAGCAATACCTAGATAAGTGAGATCACCTGCTCATGGAACCTGTGAGGCATGGGCTGAGATACCATCAGTATACAGATGATACACAGATCAATAACTCATTTCCTGTGTTTGCAGTCAGCAGAGTCCCAGTTTTCCAGTAACTGTAAATTCAAACCGGTGGAGTTTAAAGCCAGAGAAAGTGTCAATCAAAGAAATTGGTTGTGATATGCCTTATTAGGTCCTCTCTTCTTCCATGAGGTAGACAAGTGAACCTGTGATGTTTCTGAACACCTCTTTGTAGAATTGTGAGAGCATGCATGCAGCTGCCAAAACTGCTTCTGTGCAGACTACATCTGGAAAAATTGTACTTGTTCCTCTCGGACCTTGTGAATACGATTCGTGACTATGAGTGCACCTGCACAGTGCATTTGTAGTCAGATTAGCTACCTCTGTGAAGAAACTTGGGTGCATGTGCAAGGGTTATTCACAAGGTTCTGGACACCACAGACACTACCTACAGACCTGGCCACGTTCATTCCTTCTGCCCAAGAATGTTGTCCAGTGTCCATATGCTTATACTCATGCACATAAATGTCACTTGACTCTGCTCACTCACTAGTCTCCTAGCTGGCATGAAATGTACAAATCCAGGGAGGTCTAGATCAATCCGCTCATTATTTGACCGCTTGGGTTTTTACAGTGAACTTTGTTATTAAAAAAACTAAGTTAGTCAGGTGCAAACAAAATTCAGGACTTCCACATTCAGGAAACTCATCTCACCCCATGTCTTGGGTACCACTCATGAACACACACACACACACACAAACAAACACGTGAGCAGCCTTTTCCACCAGCAGCCTCCCATCCATGTCTGCCAACAATGACATCAAGGCCCCCAGAAGCACTCCCATATAACAACTTGGTATGTCACAGCTTGGCTGGCAGCTAAGAGCTAGGCACATAATTGGGGCAACAGTAGTGCACAAACACCATCTGGACAAAATCAGCTCTAACAGGCATCTATGTGCAGCCATTCACAGCCCTGGTTTAAGCATCACCCCAGCAAGTGATGCTTTCTTTGGTGGGACTGACATTGTGTCCTGAGAAGAAATGGCAGCAGAAGCAGGTGCTGTGTTCTAGCAACAGCCTCTGCACTCATTTATTAAGCTTGTTTGCCTTATGAGGAGGATGCTGATGTGGTCCTCTGCTCTGCTGATCCCAGTGCGGGGGAGCTGTGGAGATGTTTACCGCAGATGGCAGTGGAGGTTGGTAGGATGCCAGATTTGTTCCAAGAGTGTGGTCATGGTTCACGTGCTCCTGAGGGACACAGGCCAAATCATGCAGGACAGGCAGAGGACAAGGGCTTCCTCCAGGTGTGAGCTGCAAAGACAGTTTAAACAGGCTTTTTGTCTCCTCCATAACAGGGTCTCAGAATATAATGTTATATTTGAACACAGTATACAGACCCAATGTCTAATCACAGATGCAGGGAAACATACCAGATCATTGCTTCCTAGACTGTTGTGTTAAATGTGCAATGCCTAATGTTAATATTAACTTATATATGGAATGGTTCGGAAAGTACCTGTTTGCACCAAGCTCTCCCAACTGAAACATTTCAGCTACAGAGTTCTCAGCGCAGAACTCGTTATTCTGAATCTTGCTTTCCCAATTAGCTGGAAAGTGCCTAATTGTTTTCACCCTTTGGATCACATTTTAACTTCTGTAATAGCTTTACCTGAGATAGATTGATGAGCACAGTTTTCTTTAACAATGCTATGATTACGGGCTGATTACGCTTTCTGCGTGAATGAAACTTCTCATGTAATTGGTCGTGAATTTAGGGAGAGATTTTTTAAGCTCTATTAGCAATTCAGCTGGATTGTCTCTTCTGACTGGCACAATTTGCATCTGTCACATGAAGGTATTTCATTGAGCTGTACACTTTATTAAATGTAAATATATGAATGTAAACTTAGACCAAAAGGAAAGTCCTGAGTCTGTTTACACCCAATTATGAATTCAGGGTCTCTGTCATGTAGTTTTGGCTCCTTCAGCAGGACACGACCACCCCTTGGCAACCCTGTGCATCATCAAACATGTCTGCCTGATCCTTTCCTGACTAAAGCATAGATTTTGTGATCCCAAGCTATTGCCAGCAACCTGGATTTAAACTGCATAGGTACAGCATGACTAAGCTTGTGGTCAGACTGGTGTTTTCGCCTAGATATTGTTGTCTTTTGTCTATAAATAGTAGAATATCAGCTCTGCATTCACAGGCACTACACAGTGATGTTGAAGAGGTTTGGGAAAATATGCTCTATGAGGAATGACAGAGAAAGTTTAAGGTGTTTTGTTTAGAGAAAAGTCGACCGTTTAGAGAAAGGATAATTATTTTCAGATATATAAAATGTTGTTAGAGAGAGGGAGGGATAGCCTGTTCATTATACATGCTATGGACAGGACAAGAAGTATGGTGCTTGAAATGTGGTAGGATAGATCAAGGGAAAAACTTCCTATCATTAAGGAGGTGAAGAATGGAAACCAGTTACTGGAAGGGTGTGGAATTTCCACTATTTCACCAAATGCCTGTTGGGTATGTTGTAGGCAGGAGCAGGGCATCAGCATAGCATGAGCAAAAAGAGATGGTCTTGGACTGAAGGGAGAAGAGCCTTAGCACTCCTGAGCAAACCACAGGTCACCACGAGCTACAGCAGAGAGGCCCCCGTCCCTTTGCCTCCTCCATTAATGTGGTTGCATAGATATCTGCCACAGGTATAGCTCATTCAGACTTTGTAAGCACAACATTAAATTGCAGAGCTGAGAGAAGAGCACAAACAGTCAAATTCTTAGCTATCTGTTCCACCCAATAGACCACAAATATCACTGTTCTCCTGAAACATGAAATTAAAGGCAGGCCAATAATGATTTTTCACCACCGTATCATTTAACACAGAGGTGTTGGCAACAGCAGCCCAAGGCTTAGGGGACCATGGGAGACCTTCATTTCAAGGTGTGGATTTTTCTAGGGGGAAGTGATTTGGTGGGCTAGAAAGGTATTTTTAGTGTCCTCCCATGGATGCACTATGAGAAATAAAGGATATTTGTGCCATCGTTTTTGTAGCAGATAATATTTTTGTGGTGTCAAGCATGCTACTGTCTTTTCTGCAATAAAGCTCACATAATCAAAACAAGTCAGAGCTTATCTAAGCCACTAGCTGGAGATATCTCTGTGGTGGCTACAGAGCTGGGTTTCCTAGCAACCTAAAAGGCATTAAACAGGACTTTGTCGACATTTATCTGTTACATACAAGTCTCCTCCTCTTTTCCCCCCCCCCTTCCCCCCCCCCCCCCCGGGTTTGAATAATGTTATGGGTGTGACATCAACTGACAAAAGTCAGGAAATTCAGAGCTGGGGCTGATTTTCTATCCTTACCACCAGTCACACTGAAAAACAAAAGACACAGTCATGTGAGTGATGAGCAGCAGAGCAAACCAATGTTTGGTATTAGCTTCCTCTGTTTAAGACTGGTTTATTTCTCACAGTAGGTAGCATGATGACAGTACTGTCATCTTTGGTTTCTCCATGGTGAAACCAGTTTTCAGATCCATACCTTCAAAGACAAAGGCTGTGAGCCTGCTCTACACAGGGCCACCACTATATCCTCTGGAGGTAAAGACACTCCATCACCATTCCAGGGTGGAGTTGGTGAAGACACACAGGTTGAAAACACTGCATCTTGCTACCGCTGACCAAATTTAGAAATAAAAAAATGCTTTTCATATTTTTCAATTAATTCTTATTCTCAAGCATTATGGAAAGAAAAGATCAGGAGAAAAAAGAATTAATGTAGGTTTTTTTTTTCCCAGACCAAAAAAACATGCTTAGGACTGATGAATGGTATGAAAAGTGATACTTCAGCAATATCATTTATTTCTCCACTTGTACCAACAGTAGTGTTTAAAATATCGCAGCTTGCTGCTTGTGGAGGAGACTGATGGAAGAAGCGATGGAAGAACTACTATTGCTGCTGATTGCCACTTCAAATCATCTGCGAAAAAGGCCTCTGGAAGTGAATGGGAACTGATCACCTCCCTACAGAATTATTGAGTCATCCTGCAGAATTTAACAGAAAATAATTCTTTTGCTTCAAATTGGTATAATGTGGTTTAAAAGTGCTAGAAAAAAAGATGTGTTAGTTTTCACAATCTAAGTTATCATCTGGCGTAAATTAACTTAAACTGACCTCTGTGCAACTCTCTGAATGTGTACAAGCTCAGTTTCTGACTACTTAGATTTTCATATGTGTATTTGCAGTGCTTTAGCGGTTTCATCTCTGGTTCTTTCACACAAAAATAACAGCCCTTTTTATCTGTTTGAGACCTGACATGAAGGGTTTATCTCCATGTAAATTTTTTGCAGCCTGTTTGTGAAGGTTCTGAAATGGTTTGTAGAGAAAGTTCTGATGAAACTTAGCTATAGTTCAGTACTCCAATGTGGTAAGGAAAAATCCTCTGAGCTGCTGTCAGCAAGTGAGCAGCTGGCTTTCATCCACTCCATTCTTCACTGTAATCTTCATTAGCGTAAGAGTTGGTGTTTTGCTCCCCTCTCACGGATGCCGTAGTGTTTGAACTCCAAGGGGCTGGTGGAATAAACGCCCTCATACAGGCCTCTCTGCTGACCACTGCCAGCATTTCTTTAGCAAGCACCTAATGAATATATACCTTACATATACCACAAAGGAGAGGAATTACTATGCACAAGCCTTTGAAAGAAATGAAGCAGAAGGATGCTCTTGCACTTTCTGCCAACATCATATTTACTGTCCATCCATTTGTTTCCCATGTAGCCTCCCCGCTGGCAAATCCCCTGTTATATGTGTGAAGATGAGACAATGGGAGGTCACTGTGCGCAGCAAATGCACACATTGTTCCACAGGCTCCCTGCAGGAATCCCTGCATTCACATGACTCATTTTCCAAAGTTTGGTTGGTTTTTTTCTCTGTAGGGGATGGGTAAGAGGAAACGGGACAACTTTGCACAGCTCTATGCAGATTAGTGGCAAGTTCATGCCCATACATTGAGGTGGGCAGAATAACTGTATTTTTCCCCAAAGTGCTTATTCGTAACGCATGCATGAATTCACTTAACAAGCTTAAATTATTTATTGAACTTTGGGATGAATGGAGAGTATGGGTGGGGGATGACAAAACTAGCAGAGATAATTGAATACACTTAGCAATCATAACAACTTTACATAGCTCTATCATATTCTCTAAAGATATCACAGCGCGGACAACATGGCTAGGGTTTTAAAATGTCTAGGAATTTCTGTCTTAAGATAGTTAGCGATAATTGGAAACTTTCACATCAAACATTTTTAGCTTGGTTAACATATATGCCTCTTTACTTTAATTCTCATTAAAATAGTGTAAAACAGAGAAGGTTTTCCCTTTGTCATTTTTTCAGGACTCGAGTAAGCAGGAAGAACCTCTGAGAGGCTCTCTTTTGGAACTGAAGTCTGCCTTGGTGATGCCACAGGCTGCCAAAGGCGGATGGGTTAAAACACAGAAGGCAGAAGTCCCTCATATTTGGCAGTGTTTGTAGTACCAAATGAGATGAGGGAGACATGATGTAATAACAGGTTGATTTGACTTGTAAAACTGGTGAAGTCTTTAAGCACTGGAGAAAATCTTGCTAGATCAAACCATAAGTTTCCATCTTCTTTTCATCTGAGCCTAAATTTGTACCTTTGCCCTTGTTCTGACTTCAACCAGGACCTCAAACCCACAGTTTGCAGCAAGGGATCCATCTCAGCTCACACCTAATTAACTGCTTAATTAGAGCTGCTCTGGGGAAAAAATGCTGTTTGGTTTCCCTTTCCCTGTAGTGCCTGACGCTGCTCATGGCAGGACCGTGGTTCAGCAAGATGCACTCAGAGCAGCGGAGCCTTCCTGGTGACACACGGCAGGTTCAAGGTGAAGGGCGCCTCTGCTTGGGCTTTTCTTCTCTCTTCTGAGGTAATTGACCTTGATGCTACCACGAAGCTCTGCCTCAGGTTGTACCACTCGCACCACAGCTAATTACCTTAGCTGGAGCTGCGGACTAACACCCTGTAGTTTAATTTGGGAGAGTGATATGAAGGTCACTGAGGAAGGTAATGCAGTCCTGTTGATTGAACATGTGGATAACGGCACCACAAAAACATAATCTGCTTTGTTGGGGACATGATAAACCCGGTTTATGTATGCAATTGGCAAGTAGTGCCTCTAAGTGTTACTCTATCAGATAATCCAGACAGAAGAGCAATTACATATGCCTCCGGTCCCCTAATATGGCTTTAATCTAAGGCTTAGGTCATTTTCATATTTGTAGGGTATTAAAAGTAACTCATCCATTTCCTGCTGGTCTTCTTGATTTTTATTCATTAAATATTCATTAAATATGTAACCAAGAAAAGGTAGCTTAAGAGGGAGATTTTTGATATTCCAAAGGGCAAAATCTCAGTGGGACATGCCCTCTTTTTCCGTCTAGAGTAATATCTTCAGAAGCCTCGGAAAATGAACTGGTGTTTGCAAACAGATGCCGAGCAGCTTTTGTGAGTGTATGCAGATAGTTGAAGTGTCACTTGTGAAACTCACCACATGCACGAAGCCCGGGTGGTCTGTGGATGGGCAGTAAACTTGCTGTGTAGATGTATGCAGCCCAGCCAGCACAATGCCCAGGGAGTATGCATCTCTTTACAACAGTCCTGCCCAGCAGTTGCACCCCCCTTTCTGACAGGGACACCCCAGCCCACTGCCCTGTGTCTGGGAGGGTTTGAAGAGGGAAGGAAGGAAGTGGCAGTGATATTAAGGTGTGATTGATGTGATCCAGAGGAAGCTTCTGCCGTGTAGATTTATCATGCTGCCAGCCTGTGGCCTCAAGCAGGTCCTATCTTCTAGCTCCTGGGATCAGGGTCCTGCATCAAAGCTACAACAAGGTTGATTTATGATTCAGCTGCCAGACAGAGGGATGCCTTTCTGACCAGGGAACATCCCATTTATACGCATATTTGTCATCAGGTGTGACGTGATTCAGTGTTGAATTCTCAGAGATAGTCCGGTAACTTCACATTCTTCCTGAAAACAAAGGACCCAGGGAGAGTCGCCACTCATGCTGCACCACTGTGGGCTTGGGAGTACATGATGATGGACCCAACACCGAGGACCAGACTCTAAAATGAAAAATCATTTAAAGAGTGGTTGAACTCTTTTTTCCCCTTCTCTTTTTCTCTAGAGAGAAAGTCTTTTTCCTCCTGTTACTCTTCTGAGATCTGTTTCATTTGTTTACCTCTTGCATTTTGCAAAATATCATCTGAAGGGACGTGCATGCTCTATGTCAACAACATACATAAACATACGCCTGTCTAAAAGCATATGTGGTTAGATGGTTCTTGTGCTTAATGACAGAAGCATCTGTCTGATATGAGGAAACCACTAGCTAAAGCACTGCCATTGCCTGCTTTGTCAGCATCATCTTCTCTTACCTTCCTGGCACTAGGATGCTCACACTACTACCCAAGAAAATGTTTTTAATCATGCTGGAATTTCTCTGGGGAAGGCAAAAATGCCAAGAGGGCTTTAGGGCAGGGTTCAGCACATGAAGCCCCAGGGCTGACAGAGACCTCTGGATGCTGAATTCATCCCAGGGAATGGTTTTGTCCTCTTTCTCTGCCTACCTCTATGAATTTTTCGGACCTCTTCATTCTCTTTCTCATTGTAAAAAACCTTGCCATCTCAGGATATAGAATCAGAATCATATAATGGTTTGAGATGGAAAGGATATGTTTTTCTAACCCAGAAAGAGGAGTATGAGTACCTTTGAAGAGGAAACTGGTGAGGTCTCCTCCAGAGTAGTGTGTTTGGATCTGGTCATCCCCTGCTCCAGGGAGATTAGTTCCAGCAGAAACAAATGCAGAGGATATCTGAAAGATGGATAATCTATCTGACAAGAAGAAATTAAAAGTGAGACTTATTACTGGGCAATGTGAAAGGGTAAGAGAGAAGTCTTGCTCTCTTTGGATGTGGATTCACAGTTGGTTTAAACTGATTGTTATCCAGGATGTTAGCATATGGGGTTTTTTCCTTCTCTCTGCCTGTGCTGCACAGACCTGACACCTTCCTTGGCCAAATGATTATGCTTGGATACCTGCATGATCAGGGATCTTTTCTGAGGTAATTTTCAGCTAGAGGAGTTTTCCGAGACTGGCTAACCATGAGGTCAGCCACAGTGTGAGCACTAAAGCGATATGGAGGAAAAAGTGTGGGCACATTGTCAAGAGCAGAGATGCAGTATGTGTCTGTGCCACCGCCTGGAGGGAGGGGATGCTTGTTTGGCAGCAACTCACGCATAGAGTGAGCTTAAGCTAAGCGTGAAACCAGAACTGAGAGGTTAACATCATCCAGGGAGAACTATTTAAGCTATGGTACAAGGCTGGCACAAGAACACGTGGACATATGGCTATGAATAAAATTAGGCTGGAAATTAAAAGGCTCCTAGCCATGAGAGGAGTGAGGTTCCAAATTAGCTTTTCAATGGAAGTAAGGAAGTTCAGAAGTCAAACAAGTGTGAGATCGAGCTTAAGGAGATTTACACGACACAGTTGCTGCAATAGTGAGAAACGTGGGCCAAAGAACCAGGAGATATATTTCCACTCTATCTCCCCCACTTGCTTTCATTTTTACTTTCTCTGCCACTGTCCTTTTTCTTCCTCTCAGAGGCTGCTCCTCTGTGCATTTTCTCCACTGCTATTACATCATTGGCAGAGCAAGGCAAGGGCAAATCCTGTTCCGGTATATTTCAACAGGCCAGCACAGGGTTGACCCTGGGGTCACAGGAGCAGGGGCTGTGGGAGGCAGTGGTGCCCTGATGACACAGCGTAGTCCTTGCCCTTTGCAGCGCACAGCTGGTTCCCTTTGCTGCTCAGCCATAGACATGCTTGTGCCTTAGCAGGCCACTCAGCTGCAAAGCACCAGTTTTCTGCTTGGGGAAGCTTATGGGGAAGTATCTACTCAAGATGGCTATTAAGAGGTTAGATTAATTTAGAGGATGAAATTCCCTGAGATGTCAAAATGCCTGCATAAATTATTATGTTTCTGTGGAGCAGGAAGGTCCAAAATACATGAACAGCTGTAATGAATGTCACTGTAAACATGATGTTCTCTTTAATTGGAATTGGAGAGGCTGACCAGGTAGCACTTGTCAGCGGTAAGCAGGAGATGCCCTCAGAGCCCAATACCATGAGCTGAACGGCAGGTGTACCTTGCCGTGCTGCTGGCACTACCTGGTATACTCATCACTTTTGATGTCTGGTCCTCCCACGTTCTGCAGGGCTGATCTGAGGCAAAGCAGCAGAGTGTCAGCCTTCCTCTGCTGCACCACGGGCACTGTAAGAGTGTGTGATTTGGTCCTGCACCTTTAGGCTCTGAAATTCAGCTTGTAGAGAGCAGCTTGTTTTAACATATAATGAACACAAAAGGTCTCTTTGGCAGCGTGTGTGATGTCTCCTGGCACTGGATGCTTCATTTGCACCAGTGTCCGATTGCAGTGGTTGTATTTTACAGCTTGTAGAAGAGTTGTTTATTTTTCAAAATATGCTGTTTAGTAGAAAAAGCAAGCATGTCTTTCAAGAAGTTGATCAGTTAATACAAACCCAACTAATATAGATGCTAGATGACCAAGACATTTTTTTCTTCAATTGCACTATTGCAGCAGATGTTTAGGTCATGAGCAATCACCTGAAAATCTGCCACTGCTATTAGTTGGTGTTAGTGCTTTCACTTCACAGAAAGAAAACTATTGCTTTTCACAGTTCAGGCTGTGATGGACCTCAACCATATATCAGATAGTTACCATTGTTGTGCTTTTCCTCACATCCTGGCCATAGGACCCTACCTCCTCCCTGAAGCAGCTCCAGTAGTAACCAGCCCTGGTGCCGACCATTTCAGCATGCTAAACTGGAAGAAAGCTATTCTCTTTTTTTTTCACCATGTCCAAAGTCATGGGAGCTGGCCTGAGAGCAGCCAAGCTTGAGGAACTTGCAGTACAGTGGGTTCAGACTGGTGAGGAGCAACAGCATCCATGTGTTGCCTACAGTTCACAGCAAACTGATATAAGGAGTCTTGTGGCTCAATTCAGTTTGGGGTGTGATCCTGCTGGAGCCTTCCTTAATTGCCACAGTGATGAATTTAGCTCCTTTCAAGGAAACGCAGCCGTTAGAAATGATATGCACCTACGTACATGTCCTTCTAAATACAGTATTAACAACTGAGTGAAGGGGAATATCAGAACTACAGTTTCCCTCTATTTATCAGTGTTATGTGCATTTTCCCATGTTGGAAAATTAAGTTAATGCTCATTAAGATGAGAGCACAATACAAAGTGGAAAGTTCCAAAGTGTCTGCCACCTGTGTTTGTGCAAATTAAAATCTCATCCATGGGAAACTCTGGCCTTTTCTTTCTTTCCTGTAGATTTTAGATTCCATAATCAGCACTCTGGCACAAGATGCATGCTGTCGTTCTGCCCACTTTAATGCAGCTCACATTCCATCAGTCCCACAGAACCTAACAACAGGTCGATATCCTACACTGGTACCTGTTTCACCATCAATTACTGGGTAGAAGGGCTGCCAGCTGGAAATGCCGGTAACATAGGCAGGAGAATGTCACCAGGTGTCCTTTGGGCACCATAGTCCCTCTGAATAGCTACTGAATATTCAGAGCCTTTACAGTTTCAGTGGTGTTTTTTTTTCCTTTGGAACTTTCTTGTGAGCTTTACTCTTTAGCAAAAACATTTTATTTACAGCAAATGCACACAAAATCTTCTTTGTCTGATTGCAATATAATAAACAATACCCAGGCCATTTTTGTGCCCCAGATCCATGATTTTGAGTAACAGATATTAATGCCTTCCAGTATTATTAGTTCTCTTGCAGCAACGGGTGAAAAGTCAGATCTTAGAGAAACTCTTGCCAGCTGTGATCTACCTCTCATATAAAACTGAGCCTGTAAATAATGAAGTTCCTTCCTTTCTGAAACACCCTTGATTATCATAATCAAGAGATTTCATTACAACCTGCAGGATGTATCAATGCACATAGCAAAATTTTGCATGGTGCCAAAATATCCTCTCTAGTTGGATGGATGATACAATAAAAATGGAAGAAATTGTCCAGCATGGTGGAAATCATCTGCTTAAAATTAATCATGACTGAACAAACTGCCTGAGGAGTGGAAGGAGCTCAAAAAGTCAGCAGAGCCCATGTTTTGGGTGCAAAGTGATGTTGTCTACTGATCTGTACAGAACTGTGCACATTTACATTATTTATTTGTGGAAAGGTATGTCAGCTGAAGAGAAAAAATAAATAGTTGGTACTCTATCAGGTTAGACCTGGTGAATACCTGCCCAGAAGTTAACCGAATATCTGTGTGCTGGACAGCCTGATGTGATACCCAGGCCACACAACAGTCTTTGATTTTTTTGGTGAAGGACAGTATCTACTGAGGCAGATTAAATAATATCAGACAGAAAACGGTAGGAAGAATTCAGCAAATGTTTGTGGTAGCTCAGTGAGCTGAGTGAAGCTATAGATGTGTTTGTCTGCAGATCTCATTGCTGCTCCATCCCGCCATCGCGTTCATCCCTGTTTTGCCTCCACAGGATTCCCTTCACCTTTTTGTCTTCTCCAGACATGGTCAATGCTGCCTCAAAACCTGATTGCCCAGCCACTCAGTTGGCTGTCATTTGCATGGCATCAGCATGTAAAGCCTTTTCAGCCACCGGCTTCTTTACTTCTTGTATGGTTTCAGTTTGAATAATGTGAGATCAGAATGAGCTGAGGATCTATAGATGTTTTCCTGTTCTCCGCTGCCTATTCCTTATTGGATTGTAGTTTCACAAATACCGTTTCATTAGAAAGGCCTGCAGCGGAGATTGCCTTCCCACTCTTTCCTGTTTACATGATACTGCTTATGTGTGCCAGAGAGAATAGTCTTTTTCTTCTCTGCATTCCCAATATCAGACGTTTATAGCCACGTAGAGGCCACTTCAGTCTAATTTTACAATGTTTCTGTAGGAGGGAAGGTGGGGTTAAAGCAGTTCATTTTGTCTCGAGAACACTGGGATCATTTTCTCATTTGTTATACAGAGGTATTGGACAATTGGGTTGGTTTCTTCTTTTCTGAAGTGTCTACTTAAATGGGGATAATGACATTTAGGTATTAAGGATCATAGCAGGCCAGAGCTGACTGCTGCAGCAGTGGGCATCACCATCACAGTTTCAAGCTCACTACCACTGGGAGCAAGGCAGGAGATTTCAGCCCAGCCTTGCACACCAGTATGGTTCAGGATTCCCACAAGACCGGTGCAATTTGCCCTGAAGCCTGTGCCTGCTAACTGCTGGCTGCCAGCAGACTGTGTGCATGTGGCTGCCTGTGCAGCTATGGTACAGGCTCACTTGCATGTCCTGCCTCTTTCTGTGATGCTGCAGGCAGCCTGAAGAGGAACATAGCCTAGAGCCTCTTGGTGCTCCTTGTAAGAGAAGCAAGAACCAGTTATTAAAATGGTCTGTGTTTTCTCACTTATCCCTTTCTCAAAAGAGAGAAATGTTTTGAAGATGTAGGAGTCGCTACAATGAATTCGTGACCGTGACCCAACTAACCTGGTATTTTGTCTGGCAGGGATACCCACCAGACATCTAGAAGGACAAGGCAAGAAGCAGCATAGAAGGCTAATGGTGGTAATATGCCATGAATAAAAAATCCCTTCCTTATCCTTCATGCTGAGATATTACATGGAACATCATTTATACTCACTACAAAATTCTTAGATTTTGTGCTTATGATGTATTTTTAGCCCAATAAAATGCGTAGTCTCCCTTTGAATCTACACTTTGATTCTATTCTCCACTTGGATAACAGCTTCTGACAATGAGTTTCTTTATCTAATTATTCTTCATGTGGAATAATATTCTTTGAAAGGCTTTGAACTACCAAACTTTCCATTTAGTGAACATCCTCTGAATCTCTGATAAGAATATTCTGTCTTTTCTATATCAGTTCTACTGGACTTCAGAAGGATACCTGTGTATGAACCTTCTAGTATTATGGGGCTTTTTTGAGCCTTAGTGATGAAATGGAATGTGGTTTAAAAAAAAAAAAGTTATATTTTTCCTACCATGGCCAATGCTTGCTCAAACTAGGAAAAAAAAAAAAAAGGAAAACTTTCTTTCACTTAAAATCTAAATCTTTCCTCTGGTGTAGCTGCTTAGCTTCTTTTTCAGCCAATCTATGCCTGGTACAGATGTGTGAATGTATATGAAGACATCTCTGTTCCTTCTGATGAGGTTGGTGCCAAGTTTTGGCAACTAACTAGCACTGAAGATTCAAATGATCAAAATAACTAGTTTTGATTGATTCACATCATTCTATAAACCTGCTTTATTGAGCTTTTTGAAGACTTAAGACATAGTTGCATGTACTATTAGAGTATTACTTGTTTGATCTTCTACTTGCCTTAATCTTGCTGATGATACAAAACTGGGATGAGTGGCTGATATACCAGAAAGCTATGCTGCCGTTCAGCAAGACGTGGGTGGGCAGAAAGGAACATAATCAAGTTCAGTAGAGGCATATGTAGAGTCCTGCACCTAGGGAGGAATATCCCCGTGCATCAGTACAAGTGTTGACTTCTTTAGTGCTATATTTAGTCTCTAGTTCAAGTATATGGCCACATACTATAGTGTTGAATTTGTTCCTTAAGGAGAACAGACATTTTCAGAGCTTGAATCAAGCCAATGTGACTAGAAATGCTTGAATATATACCGCATTTGAATTTCATCTGGGTTTTCTTCTTACACACGTTCCTTTCCCTTAAAGGTTTCTAGCCTGTTCACTCACGTGGATTGGATATTATCAGTAACTGCTTGGAAGACAGGATGATTTAGATGGACTGCAGCAGATCTAAGGTTTAGATTGAAGAATCTTTCAGTGTCTTTTCCTACTGAAGACAAGGAACAAAAGAGCAAGGATTAATTTATTCAACAGTGAGCCAAAACACATTTTATTCTCTATCCATAGTTACTAAATTCATTCAGGAACCACAGAAGCAGGAATTTCTGATGCAAAGAGATATGTTAGGTCCCCTAGGTCTCTTCTATGCCAACACCAGGGCAGAAATGAAGAAAAACAGACACTTGCAAGTGAGTTTCAGGTACTGGCTATCACATACACTTCAAACTTAAATAAGCGCAGCTTTTTCTGCTGCAGAGGCTGACTTTGACTGTCCTTGAAGTCTGGTATTATGCATTCTGGCATGCAAGAAGAGAAATGAACCAGATGCATCAATTTAGTCATATAGGGAGGTTTCTAGTAAACTTCTGCACGACGGGATAGTGACAGTGTACTTAGTAAAGCCACATGCTTTTTTAAAAATAGTGCTATTGATTTTGTTAGTGTGTGTATCAAATGTTAGCACATTCATTAGAACAGCAGCCTTCCAAACACCACTGTAGAACAACCAGCAGGCCTGGAGTCAATATCCATCTGAATACTGGCTCACTTTCAAAGGGCAACTTAAAATTAGGGCATTGACTTTTAATGTTACCGAGGAAAGATTTTAAAGGGAGCATTTATCAAATAGAATTAGGGAATATTTATTAAATACAGCTGGGCTGCAGGTTCTGTTTGAGCAGGCAAAGATATGTGCATACAACCATCTACAGCACTACAAGAACAACACAGTCTATGTTTATACACATATGTTAACATCTAGATTAATAGTCTACTATAGATACATGAGAATAAAGAGGAAAGCATTTATCTAAGGAAACCATCAGTTCAAAACTCCTGTGTGTGTATATTGAAATATCACTGAGTGAGAATGTTGCGTATTACAATGATTAAATATGTACTGTGTCTATGTCTTTATAATGTAATTTTTGTACAGTGCTGTGAACAAATCATCACATTAGGTCAAATATATCCTTTGTTGGCAGTAGGTTTACAGCAAAAAAGTACAGTCCACTATGACTGTTGGAAAACAGTGAAGATAGCATAGTAAAATTAATTTTTTTCTCTCTCCTTGTAAGAATGAGAGATGAGCGAAGAAGAGTAAAGGTCATTCCACTTCTCATAGATTCACTGTGAATTTGTAACTTACCTGTTTGAATGTTTTCCCCTTTGTGTCTGTTCATACAATCCTCCAAGCTTTCAGGGCCCCTGAGAAAAAGCTCTGCAGAATGGGTTCAGTACTTGTTGTGCACATTGATAGTCCTAACATGAACCCCTGAGGATGATTTATGTCTCTGGAGAACAAATGTTCCCACTAACAGGGCACTGCTTGTTTCCTTCACTAAACTGTTTAGGTTTATCTAGTATCTGTGGGGTTTATTTGGCTGTTTGGTTGGTTAGTAGGTTGATTGGTGGTTTTGGCAGGGTTTCTGTTGACCCAGATAGCATAACCAACCCCGTTCACCACATTGCTCCACTATCAACCTACCTGCAATGTTGTGGGTGGGGAGAAGAGGAGGTGAAGATGTCTAATATTACATTGCTTTAGCTGATAGGGAGAATGGCCATAGGAACAAAGCCAAAACCACCTCGTGATGTAACCTGTTTCTCTTTCTTATTTAGAGAGGGATACAAGAACTTCAAAGCCCCTAACTTAACCACCCTAGTTAGGTGGAAGAGAATAGGCATTTCCACAGTTACATACCATTTTAGCAGTGTTGATTCACCCTTCAGAGACGCCTCTGTTACTGCTGTGACTGCAGAAGGACACTTCGGTGAAGTACCTGATACCAGGGACTACATTTGTGTCCACTGTGGTGGCCCCCAGCTGGCCCAGGGACATCGTGTCTGAGCTGCGACTGCTGCTACGGATACTGAATTTATTGAAATCTTCACAAAATCCCACATTGATCTATTCCTGCTTCTCAGCTACATGCTGAGGGCATTGAACTACACTTTTCCTCCTGTCTATTTTCCTTACTTTTTCTTTTGAAATGCAGAGCAGCAATCAAAAAGGATGATTTCATTGCTTTTATTGTTTACTGGTCCAGTTAATTTTTAACCTGCTTGCCACTGTGACTTGTTTGGTGAAGTTTGGGTCTCAGCTGTGACTGTGTGTCACACAGCTGTGACACACTGAAAAGTACTTTTATGGTGTTGAGTGGTAAGCAGTTAGGGTAAACAAATGTCTCATAGAAACTCTATGTTTCTAATGGAAGCCAAAGGTAGAAAAGACCTGTCTCTGTATTATTCTCTCAATTTATCTGTCCTCTGAGTTGGTATTGGATGCCTCTTTCCAGTGTATATCTTATTTTAAATCAAGTTCAAGTGTTCCTAGTGATTAGAGTTCCTTTATTTTATTTTCTTTCTTGTTAAATGCATTATTACCACAAGTGAATGTTAGTTTTTGACTCAAGATGCTCATACCAAAGATCTTTACTTTACTTCCTGCTCCAAAAAGAGCAACCAAGGCTTTGGGCAGTCAGCTTGTGTAAAGCATAGTTTTAGCAGTTTTATTGTTCCCCACAGATTATGACTTCTCTGAAGTCTCTGTGAATTCCTGAATCGCCTCCTATTGACACTGTGACCAAAACTGAACTCTAGAGTCTAAGGGGTGACTCAGGAATCCTTATCATTACTATATATTGCATTGATTGTGTCTCCTTCTTTGATCAATGCTAAGCAATAATTTTAAACATTTCTTCTCTTAACAGCAGGATAGGTTTTTATCTGGAGTTGTCTCTCCAAAATAAATCCATGATAAAGTAACCAACAGAATGAGGGAATGGAGTATTGAGAAGCAAACATGGAAGTCACGGAGAGGTTCTGTGTCTTTCTTGTCGTTTTACCACCAAACAGCACTATTGTAACCAGTGAAATTGATTCTTGACTTCTTTTCTTCGTAGACCACCAGTTCAGAGGGTGGCTTTAAATTATTCTCTTAGAGCAGTAATTCACAGGTGTCAGCAGATTCAGGATGTATTTAAAACATTGTATTTAACAGGAGGTATTAAACTTGACGTCTGTAGCAATGAAGTTGAGTTCCTAAACTGTGAAGTGTCCAAAATATGAACTTGTGTCTCTCTCTGGTTTTATTAAATGAGGCTAACATTCTTTACCATGTTTGTAAAATACTCTGGATCAAGCCTACCACGGATTTGCCAAGTGTTAAATTACACTTATTTAGGCATACCCCATCTCCTTAACCACCTTCTCCTCCCTCTGATTCTGGGTACCTCGCAGCTACCAGTGACCCAGCTAGGATCAGCCATGTAGATTACATGATGAAGTCTGAGAAACAGTGAGTGTAGGCACTGTTTGGAAATTAGCCAAATTGCCAAGCTCAGATTATTTATAAAAAGTTAACTTTTCGTGTACTTTTAATTTTTTTTTCCTTCAAAACCCAGATGCTTTTAAAGCACAAGAAACAAAATCTGTACTGCTAGTTAATCCCATTAAAACTTCCTTTTGGTGATGCCTTCCTGTAAGTAGAACACAGTCCTCCAAAACTGCTTTCCAGAAGGAAAATATTCTCAGATGGCCATGGAGACAATATGATAATTTTTTTTTGGAAATGTTTGCAGGCAAAAAAACCTCAGAGGATCTCCCTGTTGCCAGACACTTCCAGCATGGTAGGAGTGCAAATATCCAGTTTGCCCATGCCAGTCCCAACCAACCACTCTTCAGCCTACACCCACAGCAGAACCTGGGCCCATTTTTAGGGTGGGTGTAACGTGTCCCTAGCTGGCATGGCTGTGGCAAGGGTCACAATTCACTCTCTACTTTCAGTACAGATGGACACATTGAGAGGGTGCAGCGAGCAGTGCTTACCCCCCAGGGATGGATGGGCCATTAGGCTAAAGTGGAAGGGATGATAGAAAGTTGCTCAGAAATCAGGATAAGTTCTGTGTGTTATGAACCTGATTTGTTAAATTACCTCTAGATTTTATTTTTCTTCAAAAATGGCTCCTTCCTGACTAGAAATTTATCTATTTGAAGTCTAAATGACTTTGAGATTGAAGTAAAATTAGGTTTCTTGATTTTAAAATTCCATTTTAATTAAATGTTGCAGCTGTTTGGAATTTAAAGGAACTGAAACTCTCTGAAATGAAATGGCAGACATATTATTTGAAATTTGATGACAAATGTGTCCTTAATTTTATGCAATTATATTAAGAGGTCTTTCTGTTACAAAGCACTACTAAGGCCAGAAAGGTGCTAGCAAAACCTTTTTTCTGTCATGTGGAGCCCTGTACAGGATTATGTGGGCTTAAATAAAATTTATCTTGATGGTTTACCTTAAAACTCTCTGTCCTTTTCCTCAGTTCAGCTGAATCCTATGAAATAGATACGCAGCTTGGAGAAGTTCTTCACACCCCCACAAATGCTAAAAATGGCCCTGATACAACATGTATTTATGTAACAAAATCATCTGCATTAATATCTTCCTTTCCTTTCTGCAAGAAGCACAGGAGGGACTCAGGCTGACACATTTTCCTGCAGCCCCTTCCATTCTTCTCCTTGCATTCGGGGCAGCAGGGACAAGCCATGTTTTGCCTTAGAAAACAGGCCACTGAATGAGCAGCAATATGACATAACTATTAATAGGGTGTTTGACTGCAAACTTGCAGCCCAAGCTTTTGGGATCTCTCTGAATATTCAGGACTGAGTTACAGATCAAAATTTCTTGGTAACAAGCGTTCTGTTTGTTGTTGTTATCCTGATCTTCCAAAATAAAGAGGGTAATACAACCAAAATGTTTCCCTTACTTTTACTCAGGAGCCAAGATACTGGCTGATGAATGGGATCAAATGTGATGTACCAAGCCTCTAACCTCTTACTCACATCTGGCAGAAGGAAGAGAAATATGTCCCCACTTGGCAGCTGTTTGCTATACCATTTGTCATCATCACTTTCAGGTGAACTTATGGTCTGTAGATCACAGCCTGTTCCCAGACTCCTGGGCAGGTCTGCAGCCTGAGAAGAGGGCTGTGGTGCCACATGAACAAAGAGAGGGGCTTTATCTTGGCCTCGCAGGGCTGAGATGGACTCCTGCTGTCAGGAAAGGGAAGAAGAGGCGATTGTACCTGCAGCTGCTGCTGCTGCTGATAGGGCTGGAGAAAGTCTTGGTAATTCTGCCATGTTTAGCATCACCAAAATACCTGGGAAAATCAACAGACAACAAGCCTCCCCATTTTTCATACAGAGACGTATGTACTGGCTCAGCTGTTCCCTCATGGATAATGACAGCTGAACGCGCTGCAGCCCTTCCTCACACAACAGCTCGCCAGGATGGCTCCCAGCTGTGAGCCAGCTCCTTGGCAGGGTGTGTTATTCCCAAGGGGGTGTCCCAAAGAACGACCTCCTAATGCTGTGAAACCAGTGCACGCCACCCCAACCTGCTGCCTGTTGTGGAAATTAATCCTGACCAGCAGCGAGAATCAAACCAATATTCTCAGCAGCAGCTGTAAACTCGATAAGCTCCCTGTCCTCCTTTCTCTCCCCCGCCTGTCCCTCCCTTTGGTGTTGAAATGAAGGCAGAGACATGCTGAGAGAAGCAGTGCAGCGCTCTGTTTCCAGGATAATATGCAGACCACATGTATGTATTAAAGGCTGTACAGAGTTATAATGAGCCAGGAGCATTTAAATGCAAGCCAAGGGGAATTTGCTATTCTGTGTGGGCAGATTTCAATTGTAAGGTTGGCAGCTCTGGTATCCTGTTCCCTAATGCCACGGGATGAGAAAAAATAGGCTTTTCTTTCAGAGCAGTTGATTACTGAATCCGCACCAGCTGTTCACCCTAATCCAAGCTTTCTGTGCTCGCTCCTTGTAATAGAGGCATCCTTCACCCATCCATCGATCTGTCCATCTCCCCGTTCTTATTTTCATGGTTCTTTTGTAGTCTTTCAGAAGGGTGGTTAGCAGATATCAGCCATCTAAAGCGACATAAGCATCAGTACCAGGCAAGGGTTACAACTAATTAATGAGAGAAGAAAGGCACCCCCAGCGATATATTGAAACTCAGATAATTTTTCACATCCACTGCAAGACGTGAAAAAAAAGCCATCATGAATCAGAAGGCAGAAAAGCATTTTTTAACAGTGACACCTGATTCTGTGTCTAGCAAAACATGGGATCAGAACCAGAATAGCAGCTGTCCCTCCCACCCCACGGCGAGTCAAGGAACCTGCACCCAGGCATGCAACAGCATTAAAGGCACTTTATCCTTCCTTCCTTCCTTCCTTCCTTCCTTCCTTCCTTCCTTCCTTCCTTCCTTCCTTCCTTCCTTCCTTCCTTCCTTCCTTCCTTCCTTCCTTCCTTCCTTCCTTTTTTTCTTGTTTTTCATAATGAAGTGGGAGGAAAGGGTGAGATAAGAAGTGAGTTCCTTCTGGGTGCTTCAGCCTGCAATGTTATGTAAGGCTGGCACAGCTAATGCCTGCTCTGCTTCACCATCAGCCCGGCAGTTTCAACCCCACTACACAATTATTTCATCAGTCTCTCCTACTAGACATCACAGTGCTATTGTGATTAGTCACATTCATTAGGATAGCAGATAAAATAAAACTAGCGAGCACAGAGGCCCCGTCGCGCAAAGGAATGGATGAACACGGCTCCAGGTGATCCCTGCCCCAGAAACATTCAAATCTCCTGGAGGAGGACAAGGGACAAGGGGGGTGACACACAAGAGCTGAAAGAGGGGTGTGAAAGCAGCAGGAGGAATGCTGTTTCCATGAAGAGCTTTGGCAGGGGAGGGTGAGTTTGAGTGGGAATGATCCAACTGGGAATAAAAAGCAGCAGGAGAAAGGACATTGCAGGGGAAAGTAGAGTGGAGAGAAAGGTAAAATGGTAAGTGACAAGCTGAAGAACAAAAGTTGATGGTGGGGAAAAAAGAAGTTTTCTCAGAGAGGCAGCCAGCACAGCAGATCTTCCCTGCCTGCACGTTTCCTGCCTGTTTTATGTGCTGCTGTTGCTGCTGCACATTTTGGCCCTCTCTCCAATTCCCTTGTAGGGTTTCTCTGACTGAAGGTGCCTCCTTCCCTGTTTGCCATGTCCTCCTGTGTTCAGAGGATTATCCCACAGTTTGTGAAAGGGCAGCTTGTGGTCTCCTCTCTGGAAATCCTGGCTGGGTTGCAAAGATTGAGTGTAAATGCCAGAACCATGCAAACTGAAAAGCTGCATCAGCACTAAAGGTTGTGTGTTCAGATCTGGAAAACACAGATCTGGCATGCTGTGGGGCATGGTGGGGAAGGTGGACTCTGTGACCTGAGAAGGGACAGATGGACAGGCATGTACAATTGCACCCCACAGGCATACGGATGGAAAAATGAGCCTTTAACGTGACTACTTGACTTCCAGGAGCTGTAGATGCCAAACAATGTGTTTGACTTAGCTAACAATTTAAATCGGTATATCTGGACAATTTACAGATAAATCTCCATTTAAAAAAGTGGCTTGGCAACTCATTAACTGACAGATGTTAATATAAAAAGATGTGATTCCTAGATGAGTAGAGAGAGGAATGATAACTAGCAGTAATGCAATTGTTCCTTTGCAAATGACATTGGTGACACTTCTAGTCACTCCTGGATAATGCTTGAGTGTCCACATTTTCAGCAGAATATTTAAAAAATGCTGAAATTGAAGAAAATAGTTCCAAAAAGGTTTTGAGAAAATTAGAGTTATAATTTGAATTAAGACTTCCTAGTCAAACCCTCAAAGTGCTTAACCTGTTATGTTTATCAAAAAGAATATTGAAAAGTGGCATGATTACAGTGTGAGTGCCTTCATGGTGAGAAAATTCCAGTTATTAACAAATTCTTTAATTTAGTGGAGAAAAGTATTATAAGAAACAATAATTGCAAGCTGAAGCTGACCAGACAAATTTAAATAAGAAATTAGGTATTATTTGTTTTTTTACAGTAGGAGTGATGTCCGGCTGAACAAATTTTTAACACTAAATTCTCCACCTCTGGACGTGTCAGATGAGGACTAAACTTCTTTCTGAAAGGTCCAGTTGAACACGCATTTTTTTTATTCACTGCAGATTATATTGGGTGAAAGCTGATGGTTTGTGATATAATTTGGTGATCTTTCTTGCCTAGAACTCCATGAACAGTCTATATATGCACATGAGATCAAAGCTTTTATCTCTACCTACTTTATCTGATCACTCCCTTCTTTACTAGCTTATAGGCAGAAAACTGATGGATCTGTACACATTTGCACAGCAGGTAGCCCAAATTCTGGAGAACCTCCAATTCACATGCTAAATAACTGTAATTAAAATTAAAATTAAAACACCTACAGCTTCAGCTTCAGTCAAGATTGTCTTCCAAGGGTATTTTTTGGGACTGACAGTAATTGGAAGGTAGATATGAAGGTTAAAAAAAATGGGTGAAAATTGGACAGAATAGTTAACGTGACAAAGTGGAAAGTTTCTTAAACTTGGCACTCGGCAGGTATATAAAATGGTTAAACTTGACGCCCAGTTCTTTGTATTGTCAGAATATGGCTGATAGTGTGCTGGGAACTGCCTGGAAGAGAGTAGATGACAGCTGGTCTCTTCTGGATTAAACAAGTATTACATGAAGTCTGCAATCTTGACTGGAAGTCAATCTTCAGTAATTAAGTTGCTTCTAGTCATATGGTCCTATGGTCATACGGTCGTATCCACCACTGGGCTCTGCTCGTATACACCAGCAGGAACTCTTAAGACAAATACTGCAAACACATTTGTTTGGACCCGCGTGTCTCCCATTACTGTGGGCAATGGGAGACATATTTGAATAGTCTAACAAGGGAGCTGGTTGGCATCAACCTTGGTGTCACAAACAAATAAGGGTAAATATGTCCCAAATTTAGAACCAGAGAGTTTAATATTCACAGTACTTTATAGGACTGCTGAAAATGAACCGCAGCTGCCAGGCTGTTTGTCTCAGCAACTTATACCAACCCATGGGTCCAGTAAAAAAAAAAGTGAAAGAACATCCCTTTCAATCAAAAGCCTGGTACAAAGCCTGCCCAAACGTGAATCAATGCAGAGCCCCTCAAATACGGTGGCCCAGCCCCACTTGTGGCAAATTTACCCCATGATGAGTCAGTGCTAAAATTGTCACATCTCAGCCTGTCTTTCTGTGCACAGCCTGCTCCGTTCTCACGCTTTCAAATGCACAGCCGGCCCATTTTGTACACAGCTGCCACGGTGTGATTTGCTTTGTGTTTATGCCTCAAGCTTTGCCTCTCTGTTTCCGTGTCCACAGCCTCAGTCTATTTTATGTCATCCAGGCTGGAATGTGTGCAAGAGAAACATCCCCTTCAGCCACACATAAGGGCAGTGGGGCTGCAGTGACACCCTAGAACAGTGCCTCATTTCTCTTATTGACTCTGAGTGGTGTTGTGGGGTGAGGAGATGTCCTCGTACTTGCCAGCCTGCCTATTCCCACACAGCACCCCACCAGGTGTGGCTGGGTTGTGGGTCCCTAAATGCTGGTCTCTGGCAGCAATGCCACTGCATCCTGTCCATCATCATCCTGTCCTGATGCAGCATGGCAGGGAACAGACAGCCTGACAGACACAGCGTGACACCTGGCCCCAGCACCCCACAGCTCCAGACCCTCTTTGCACAGGCATTGCACGTTCAGATTCGAGCCTGGAGCTGTGGTGTGGACCCTGTGTGGTAATGCAATCATAAATCAAGGGCAGCAGGTTTTGAAGCGCAAGATGAGGCTTTGGTGTGGAATGGCGATATGGGGACTGCGCTTTGGTCCAAGATGGGGAGAGAGGGGGAGAAAGGGAGGGAGTGCTAAGGTAACCAGAGAAACGTGGTATCCTTGGATATTAGCAATCGTGACCTACTTCTGAGTATTCACTCACTGGTTTAGTGTTGTTGACAAAGAAAGAGTAAGACGGAGGCCTTAAAGCTCTGGGGGAAAAAATGGTATCTTTCCATCATTTTCTCATATCAGGATTATTCATGATAGTGTTCAGCTAATCTAAATCTTCAGTAGTTTTGCACATCAAACTGTTTTCATTCCTGCTTTGTATACTATAGGAAGTATTTTAATAATACATCACTGAAACATAATTGGCAGATCTGTATTGTTTTGTGTACAGTGTAGATGGGAGTGACTGACTGATGTGTCCTTGTCACATCTAGCTGCTGTCAGTGGTGTTAGTCTCAGTCTGCATTTGATGTAGATCAGAGAGAAACCCTTCTTCACACACGGTACCTGAGCCTGCAGGGCTTCTGGTGACCCTGCAGTAGCTCAGCAGATATCTCCACTAATATCAGTGAAATTACACTGCTGTAAATGCAGGAAAAAACAGGCCATGGTCTTCAGTGAGATCTGGAGAATTTATACTCGTATGTAACCAGGAGGAGCTAAGTCTATCTATTTTATGCCAGATTAAATACCTCTTTCAGACCTAAAAAAAAACATGACAAAGAAAATGACTGTGGAATTCACAGTCATTCCTAAGCTATTAAAGGGGAGGTTTTTATTGATAAACAAAAAACAGATGGGAAGACAAGAACATTACCTGCCTTTAAGCAGTAGATGTCCACTGTAAAAAGTGGAAATTACATCACTTAGGGCAAAAATCTATACCCAGTGTACTAATAAAGACAGAATTTGAGGTTTAAATCCATAAGTTCAGCTTCTAGTGTTCTTCCACTTTTGGGAAAAAAAAAATCATGGCTCGTCGAGGTCTTTTTATTATTTTTCTCCGCTGCAGTTCCTTCCTACATGCATGGTCTCAAGCGTTTAGACTATGCTGGCAAAACAAACCAGAAAGAAAAGAATCCAAAAGTCAGTGAAAGTGTAGCTTTCCAGCATGACTGTTTATTAACTGCTAGGTGAAGACCAGATTAGCTAATGATACTGACATGACATTGCCTGAATTCTATTCCGATATTAGGTATGTGCACAGCTGCCTTCTCTACGAATTGAAATCCACAGGTATTTTATAGCTGTATCTTCTGCAGAACTTGAATCTCAGCAACAGAGTACTGACTAAAGACATGGCTTGAAGAAATCCTGCATTGTCCTTCACCAAAGCGAGATATGGCCCATGCCATATTGTTAATTCTAGAGATGTAAATGATGTGCTCAGATTTGACTATTCCCACTTTATAGGCGGAAAACTTGTACTAGACGGGGGTTAGATAATCTATGTAATGCCACACAGTGATTTATTTTGCAGGATTGAGTGGAAACTCCTGAATCCCCAGTCTGACAGGGTACAAGACTGAACCTTTGCCTTTATAGACACTGACCGAAACATTTTCACTATATCTTTCAACTGTTCAAGATTCATTGTCATAGAATCATAGAATCATAGAATCACTAGGTTGGAAAGGACCCACTGGATCAGTGAGTCCAACCATTCCTAACACTCCCTAAACCATGCTCCTCAGCATCTCGTCCACCCATCCCTTAAACACCCCCAGGGAATGTGACTCAACCACCTCCCTGGGCAGCCTGTTCCAGTGTCCAATGACTCTTTCTGTCATATCCAGCCTGAACCTCCCCTGGCGGAGCTTCAGGCCATTCCCCCTTGTCCTGCTCCCTGTCACTTGGGAGAAGAGGCCAGCTCCCTCCTCTCCACAACCTCCTTTCAGGTAGTTGTAGAGAGCAATAAGGTCTCCCCTCAGCCCCCTCTTCTCCAGGCTAAACATCTCCAGCTCTCTCAGCTGCTCCTCATAAGACTTGTTCTCCAGCCCCTTCACCAGCTTTGTTCCTCTTCTCTAGACACGCTCCAGAGCCTCAACATCCTTCTTGTGGTGAGAGGCCCAGAACTGAACACAGTACTCAAGGTGCAGTCTAACCAGTGCCGAGTACAGAGGGAGAATAACCTCCCTGGACCTGCTGGTCACGCCATTTCTGATACAAGCCAAGATGCCATTGGCCTTCTTGGCCACCTGGGCACACTGCTGGCTCATGTTCATACCATTGGTCTCAGCCCAGCGGTTCAGCCTGTTCAGATCCCTTTGCAGAGCCTCCCTATCCTCCAACAGATCCACGCTTCCACCCAGCTTAGTGTCATCAGTTATCAGTTGATATATCTCATGTAGACTTGTTTTAATCAGGTTTAGACTGTCTGGATTGAAATTTTGGCTCCAATGAAGTCAGAAAGAGTCTTACTATCAACACCAATGGGTTGTGATTAATGAAACTAAATATTTGCCAGTTACTCTTACCAGGAGCCTTGTCTACACTATACCATACAGCCTCACATACACAACACTATGCTGGCATTAAACATCATATGACCCTCTGCTGGAAACAATAGGAAATTTGGGGCTTGCACCACACCCTGCCTCTTCCTGCCTCCTTTCATCCCCCACTGATGATCCCAGCACATACATCCTGGGGAGAGCACTAAGCAGGCACAAAAAAGCAAATACGGAGCGGAGAGAATCTGTCAGTGGGCTGTGCATAATGCTGAGCTCAATGTGCGGTTTTGCAGTGCTGTCCAATGCCTGTGTCCACAGGGAAGTAGACTTTCTTATTTTGAAAAGGGCTTGTGCAGCAGGTTCATGAAGGATTTTTCAGAAAAAGCGTGCCTCAACAGCCTGTTAGTAACACAGCATTATGACAGGCTCAGAGGTATTTCTAAAGCTGTTTCCTTAATTTATTGTGGTTGGACTAAGTGATCTGGGGCTTTACTTTTTGAAAGGACACATTTTATCTGTTAGATTCCAAAGTAGGTGTTTTTCAATTAAAAATACAAGACACATTGACTTTATGGTCAGACTTTTAACATTTTCCCTGCACTGTACTATACTCTCTGTTAAGGTAATAGTATCTCCCAAAATTCTGTAAATTTCCTTCATCATTTAAATAGTTACTTAGTCTTTCTTTACTCTAAAGCTGAACTTAAACAAATGTAATTTACATAACAAGTCACTCAGAGCCTATTGTGTGTCAAATAAAAAAAAATGCCATATTTTATCTTTTCCAGCTGACAAGTAGAAAGAAATGTGTCAAAAGGGACATACTCAGTTATTAAGGGGTTTTGACAGCATTATTTCCTTTTTTTTTTAAATTTAGTAAAGTGCCCTTGTCATAAACTAAAGATCCTGAAATATTCAGCTGTGCTATCTGGACTTTATTCTCCACAATAAGCAGAATTGCAAGGCAAATAGCTTGTAGAAAGAAGCTACAAGAAAGACATAAAACTAATAAGCAATCCATGATGGAGTAGAGACCCAGTAAACTGGTTCTTGTGTTCCACACATGACCAATTCCATTACTTTAAGTAAAACATTGTAATATTAATCATTTTTAATTCTTATTCATCTCTTTGAAGGTGAAGATGTGCTTTTTCGATTCACAGTGAACAGTGCTCTGAAAGACTGCATTGTAGTTCATTAGTAGAGTCTGAGTTTACAACTACCATCAAATACTTGAAGTTGTAAGGAACACCTGGGTAGCAGTAAAGCCTTATAACCTATGAAATGCACAACTGAGGTCATGATCACTGAAGGATAATAAATATCCAGAGATAAGCCTAACAGTTGCTTTTGGTGTACGGGTCACTTTTCAAAGTGGCAATAATCTGCCTCTGGGTGGTTTTACCCACGTCCCGAGTTATGTTCTGTCCCAAACCACAGCATGGCATGCTCTTCACTGATAAAGCAGAGAAGCGATAGTCTCTCAGTGGACAGTAATACCAATGTGCTTCAGTCAAGGTGACAAGAAAATATTTATGGTGAAAAGAAACACGTAAATACAATTTTTTCTTTGAAGAAGATGGGGTCTTCTGGGGCTTGATCCACCTGTGAGCCCTAATGGGCTGGAAGGTCTGAAATCCTCCAGCACCAAGGACTGATAAGTCTCTATGTGGCCTCTGTCAACAGCAGACATTTCTTGCTGGCATTTCTATGACAAAGTTAGCCCCATACTAGAAGCTTTTTTTTCCAATGACGGATTAGTAGGAACACTAGGTATCCCACTGGGGAAAATCTAAGAATAACATTAATAATGTAATGCTTATAAATACGGGCATTGGCCAGAGCCTTTAAGAAGTGGTAGAAAGTACATGATACATCCTGCAGCTAACATGGCAGCTTCAAAGTGCATGGACAGCGTACGCACAGTGACACTAAATGATATAAATACTCCTCTTTGCGCTCTGTTCCAGGCTCCCTGTTGATACAAGCTGTTCACAAGAGATTCAGGCTAAACCTATCCATAGACAGACGGAACCCAGAAACGTTAGCATTTTTAAAATGGAAAGTATATGATGTCTACAAGCTCCGACTTATTAATTATCCAGTACTTCTCATATTCTGTTGTGAGCTAATCTCTGTACTTTAATCTGCATGTTTACCCACCAGAGACAGCTTACTGTGTGAATGGTGGGGTTCATCCTCACCAGAATGACGTAAAGCTTGGCAGGATCCTTTTGTGCCATATCCCCACTTCTGTATGTGAGGACTGCACACATGTTAGCACTGAGTCCAGCACCACATCTCACCACACTGGGAAGTACACACCATGAGGTGAAGCACGCTATACCATTCTATATTTCTTTTTGTTTGTCCTTTCATGTTAGACATTCTAAGGAGCCTGGGAATACATATATATAGTGGCGGTGCTAGAATACATAAAAATTTACATTCTGCATTTTTTGCAATCCTATAAATGTTAGAGATAGATAAACTGATAGCAGTCAGACCAATTCAACCTTGGTAAATGTGTTCAGTTCATCCCCGGGTACTGAAGGACTTCAAGTAGTGACCAACATGCCCATGTGAACACATGCCCACCAGCCTGATGAACTTTGTGATTTGACTTTTGAACAGTACAAAAGAGACAGAAATAGTAGATAGAGTCCCACCTTGGTTTTAGGAAGAAAATTTTCACCCTCCAGCAAAGCTGGTCTTAGCAAGTACTTCTGGGGCTATTCTTATTCGAAGATGGATTCCCTCAGGGGAAGCCACAGGAAAATGCACTGAATGTCTATGGAATAATCTGCCAACAGGGGAAGTTTCTTCTACTCCTACTTAGCATTTACCATAGACTGAAAACATGGGAATTAATTGCCCTTTAAATTGTTTTTAATGCTGTTAATACTATTGCAGATATTTGTGTCATTCATATCATAATATGATTCATCTTCTCTGTCCTTTCAGGATGAAAAGCCTGCCTCTGCCATTACAGTTAATGCCACTACCTGCCCTCCAGAAAATGTGGAGATTTGCACTTAGTTCAATCTCTCATTCTTGCTATGCCATGTTCTTTTGTCTCCATGCATAGAAATAAAGCACAGAGCCTGACTGCATGACTGCTTACTGGAGGGAAGGACAACTACTCATGAGATGAGAGTTGGACCAGGGATGGTCAAAGTTTAGAAGGGAACTGGAGCACCTCTAACACCACAGGCCCAGATTCCTGGTCTGTTCCCATTCCACGTGTAGGTATTGGCGCTGTTACCAGGGCAGGAGCAGACTGCAGCATGCCTTGTTCTGCCAGGTCACCTCACTCTGACGCACATCAGTATGTAGTGGCTTTGGCCACCTCATCAGGCACTGCAAGAAGCAGCTATTGCCATACCTTTAGAAGGTAAAAAACCCAAAATACAGAAATCTAACAAGGCAGATATTCTTGGGTATAGTCCCTCTTCTGGGCCTGTATTATACCATAGTCTATTAGTTTTGTATCAAATTCTTCTTCTGTATGAAAAGTCTTTTCTGTAAATGAAGTAAATGAGCAAAGTTCAAGACAGATTCCCTTTGGCTACTGTTACTATTGCTAGTGCAATTCTAGCACCCTGTGGCCCTGCTCACAGCATCATCTTTGGACTATGCTCTCTACAATCCTGAGCCTGATGCACGTGTAACCAGACCTGAATAGTCCTGTGATGTCCAATGTACTATACTGGCACCTAAAGAGGTTAATATTTCTCTTAATGATGAATTAAGAGAAATATAGACAATGTGTATAATAATACATTTAATATAGAAATATAAGATAAAAGCATAAATTCAAAACTTCCCCTTTTCATTCTTTTTTCCCTCTTATAACAAGCTGTGTTGAGATTGGTCATCTTAAATATTTTTAGAAATAATGAAATAATTGATGCATTGTAATCCCAGCAGAGGTCTCACCACTGTACCCTCAGGCATTGCTCTGCTATTTCAGGCTCTGAAAGAGTGCAGTTTGATAGAGCTGGAAGATCAGAAAGTTTTGTCTTTGTCCTAACTTGATGTCTGAGTCCTCTAGGATTTGCCCAAATGCCCTGAAATGTCTGCTTAGTTCTTTTAAACGTTACTCTAGTGCCATAAGAGAAGACTCTTGATCTGGCACCATGCTTCATCTCCAGAGGCAAAGAAGCTTTAGAGTAATAATTTCATTGCCTAGGGACTTGGGGGAAGTTTAAGGCATTGTTGTGTCTGAGGATTTCAGGTTATATCAGGGACCAGAAGGGCCACTGGCATACTTCAGAGTTGTTTCCACAGCCTGAATCAGCGCACAGCCTCCAGAGTAGCATATGTTACTGAATATTTCCTGCTCTTACTACTTTTCCTTTCATACCACCGTCTTCACTAGGCTTCACAAAGCATCAGTCTCAGAGGCAAAGCAGGGATTGTTGTTCTTCATTACTCAGCACCAGTCCACATCTGTCTTAAGAAATGTGCACCAGCACCAGATGAAGGGCTGAATCTGCCACTTTTCAGCTGCATTTCTAACAGGTTTCAAAATTGTGACCAATGCAAACTCTCTAAAGAAAAAGCCTGGAGGAATCTCATGTAATAGGAGTAATTAGTTATGGTCACAACTGAACAATGGTCATGTAGTGTGAGTGGCTGTACATCTGTTTCTATCTTTAGGTAATCAAACCAACATTAGAAATAAAGATACATAACAAATAGGTAATGAATATAATATATAACACGTAAATAGTTATGAATATAATAAAAAATTCTCAAGCGTAGTCATTCAGATTTTAAATGAATTCCCATAAATTCTGCTCATGTCTTCCACTGTCAATGAATATTCAAGAAAAAGGTTTATGGTCAAAAGCACTCACAAAAATAGCTCGTTTTAATTAAGCAATGCAGAATATTCACAGAAGTGCATTTCGTATTCATAACTGTCAAAATCACACCAGAAACCTTTCTTTAATAGTTTTGGTCACACTATGAGGATATGGAGACCTTCCACCCAACTTCTATCCAACTTCTCTATCCCACCAAAGCGCTCAAGGTTTCTACATGCAGGAAAAATAGGAACAAGACTCCTCTAACCATTTTCTCCTTGAAATTCTGCTTGATGGCACTTCATATCCCCAAGAACCTGAGTATTTCTAAAATATTGTCCTCTGCCTTCTTATTTGACCGATCTTTGGCAACAAAATCCCTTTGTTTAGCAAGATGATTTAAGTAGTGGTGAAGCAATTGCCCAAAGCAGTGGCCAAAGGGAAAATATGAGTGAAGATCTGATTCCTGTGAGCAAGAATATGTACTGTAAGCAGTGGAAAAACTCAAATTAATAGTTACCTATGGCAGAAGGCCAGTAGTATGCAGAAGCTTTTTGTGCAAGGAGACTGAGAAAACTACCTTTTTATTTAATCTCACTGTGATTGAGGATTTTGTGGACATCTTTTATAACCAAACAAGAATCTGTAAAACCTAGTTTCCATGGACAACAACAAAAAAGGCATGATAGTTCTTGCCCTGTAAAAAACACAGGTGGGTGTTAAGGATGCAGAGCAGTCTGTGGGGCTGGGGTGGGAGGTCAGTGGCCATGGCTGTGGAGTCTCTCTGCAGGGGCTGTCTACTCCATTCGCTGAGGCACTGTCAGAGGAGCTGGGCTGAAAGTAAATGGGAGAATGAGGAAAAGCATTTCCAATCTACCTCAAAAAACCAGAATGCCATGCTTCTGCCAGCAGTGTGGCACAGCAGAGGCAGGAGAGGTCTGTGGGAAGGCTGCAGAGCAGACCGCCAAGCCTCTGCCTCACTGCCCTCTGTGTTTGCTGAAGACAGAGGAGGAAGACTTTCCTGAGGTGTTTTTAACACAAGTTTTAATAATTCATTCCACGTGAGTTTCCTGCTAAGGTGTGGAGAAAGAGGAGCTGGAACAGACTACATTAAGGAGACTCATTGGTATGGAAATCACATACTTTCAGTCATCTATTTAAGAAATGTGTCAGTGCAGGGGTGGGAGCGCAGTGACTCAGCACAGGGAGCTGCAGCGGCAGCAGAGGGGACCTGCCACGGCCTCTGTCACCCACCACTGCCCCACATGCCTCTCTTCATTGTCAGGTGCAAAAAAGCACCTCAAGGAGCCATTGCCTGGTGCCCCTACATGTCCTTCTTCTCCCCAGGCTGCAGAGGAACCTGCCCCAAGCACACTGCCATGCCCTGGGGAGGGTGAGAAGGACACAGGGGGTGAGGACAGCTTTGTTCCCTGGGAGAAATGAGGATTTCTTCTTGTGACCTGGAGTAAGGCTTGTGATGGGGTCACTTTGGTATTACATAGGGCCCTGCCTGCCCCCAGGCTGCATGAAAAGTCAGAGAAGATAGGCATGCTGGTGGTCCATTGTGAGCCTGAGTGCCAGGGCTGGGGCCACGTTTCTCTGCAAAAAGGCTGGTTCTGTGATGCAGTTTACCAATGGAGACACCATCACCAGTTTGTGCAACTGGGCAGCAGCAGGAGGGACAACTGTTCACAGCCAATTCTCCATGTCCAAGCCTCCACAGGATAACAGTCCACGGGCACAACTCTCTATGGGAAGCCATTAGAGTTAGGATTGGGCATTGTGTTAGTCTTAGGCTTATGGTTAGGCTTAGAGTTAGGCTAAGAGTTGTCCCCATGTAGAGTTGTTCCTATCAAAACTTGTCCCATGGAGAGTTTGCCGTGGAGAGTTGTTCTAGACCCAAGCAACAGCTAGTTTCAGCAGTTTGTCATGTCTGGACCTGCTCAGAGCATGGTGCAGCACACTGGCACAATGCATGGGGAGCTGCAGCAGCTGGTAGCTTCTTCATATCTCCTGGGGGACCAGTGCCAGGATGTGTCTTGCCACAGGACTGCAGGTTCTCAGGCAGCAGCTCGTGGGCATGATGTGTGCAACTTGTAACCCTTGTAGGTTCAATATTACCGGAAATGTAGTAATTTAGGGTGCAGAGCCTCTTTTTCTGCTGACCTGTACCTTGTTTGTAAGGCAAAACAAAGCAGACATGTATGCCCAATACCTGCTTAAGGTAAAAGTAAGGAAAAAAAAAGACTATTAATGATAAATTATTACATATATAATCAGGTAGGTCTGGGTCAGTCTTAAGGAAAATGCCGCTGAACTTATACCAGATCAATGGATAGCCACTTAAAATTGTTTTAGATCATTAGTTTTTCTCCTTCTCCAAAACCATCTCCCAGAGATTGCTTATGAAACTGGAGCAGAAGGCAAGAAGTGATAGTGTTGGAACGGTTTAGTTATGACATGGGCCTACTTGGTGGGCCCGGGGACAGTTTAAGTTAAAATGGATTTTAATGTTGACAATGCAACATTCTCCTTTCAGGTAGGCAAGTTATCCATATCTAGATGTTGAAATGTGGTTAAGATTAACATTGTGTTTCGTGTATATAAAAAATTGCAGATTTGCAGTATGAATTACTTTTTTTTTTTTTGCCTGAAGAGAAGTAACTGGTGAGCAAGAACAGTTTTTGGAAGAAGGGAGTTTGTGATTTGCAAATTGTCACATGACTTTAGTCTCAAAAATGGCATTGGCTGTGGCAGGCCATCAGTTCAGAAGTGTAAAACAATTAAAGTAAACTCAAAACTTTCCTGACCAGCAAGAAAACAATTTCACCAAAATGAGGGAAGTTATATTTGAAAAATTCTTCAGAAAGGCTGCTCAGGAAGGAGCCACTCAAAGACTTCTAGCTGTAGGCTAAATGGAAGAGTAAGGGTTTATCTGCAATAACAGTCCTCAGAATAACCTGCCACTGCTTCCCAGAAGGATAACATTGAATGTAATAATTAACCCGTCTATAACCAGTATTTCTCTTGTAATAGAGGAAAGGGGCGGAGAACAGCCTGCCAGAGTGTTTACTTTCTTCATTGTTGACAATTTAACCTTGCAATTGATACATCTGGAGAGAGGCAGTACAAGACGGCAGTAACGGCAAAGCAGTTGGAAGAAGGGAAGAAAATCCCTGGATGGAAAGTTGGGAATATTTATAGGCAATTGGTACTTTTGAATGGAGCTAGGAGGACAATTTTCCTTCCTTTTCACCTATAAATAAATCACTACAAATGGCTGTGGTGGGACAGCACAATCTATTTTTCTGCTTATCAGCAGGATAACCTGGTTATATGGAAGACAATCACTAGCCTGTATTTTATTTTGAGGCATAGAATCTCAACAGGCTGCTCAGAAAACAAATTTAGATAGTGAAAACCAAAGTGAGTTCATATTTTGGCCTCAAAGACCAAATTCAAACATTGAAAATTCAGTTGCCAGCGTGCAAAGCTGCAGAAAGAAAAACTCCAAATGTTGCTGCCACCAACTGTTCCTACCCAGCTCCATGGGAGGGATTCAACTCTTTAGAATGGACTCAGCTCTTTCTGAAAATCAGACATTGTGGATACGCTATTCATTTTTTAGCCTCCAAATTGTGGTTCAAGTTCTTCCTGCCTGAAGTACCCTGACAAGCAGTATTTGCAGAGTCAGATGAGAATGAAGCCTCTTTCTTGACTCTGATACAGTGCTGTAGGAAGGGCTGACAGTTAAATAAAACTTAACAATTCAGCTCACACAAGTATCTTCGCAGAGGAGTTGCCACACTTGACAACACATCAGTGTGGTGCTATGCTCCTTGAGAAGCTGCATGCATGCTGGATGGAAAATGCTCTTCATTTTTCTGCTTGCATCTATGCAACTTTCATGGGGATTTTTCTTAAGCTTACTGGTGTTTTTTGTCACACTCTGTGTCAGCAAAAGGAGAGAAGGTTTGTCCTGGTTGCTGCTGAATGCAGATGTCTTTCCTTTGATTTGAGTCCTGGTTATTGGCATTCTGTAGCAGAGGAGAGAAAGGAAAAGGGAAGACGAGTGAAATTATAATATTACCAGCTTTTCTTCTTTGTGCCCAGTATGCAGGAAAGACTGGAACAAATGCAGCATACTAGTGCACCAGTCCAGCCGTCTCCAAGAGTTGCTACATGAGCCATGGATGTTGGAATAATACAACGGCACAGTGATGGTGCTCCTGTCACCTGTGCTTAAAATGGTAGCTTTAAGTCAAATTTAGTTAATTCTGCAAGTGGGGTTTTATTAGATACAAATACAAGGGCATCGTTTCCTTTGTGAGACCTGCTGGACTAACCTGCTTCCATGATTCCTTTTGCAGCAAATCTCTGTTACAACAATTCCCCACATCAAACATGGTAAATACTATTTCAACTGTGGCATTTGAAAGTTACTTGAACGTGGGGTGACAGCTTGATGCCTTACAGATAAACCTGTTTAAGGGTCTATGCTCTTGCACTCAAGCAACAAAATCAAGTAGATTTCTGATACTCTTTTTAATATTAATTGTCTGTATTATTGTAATCAATGTATGATATTAATGTTTCTTGATATTGCACTGAGCAAGATAAGAAGCCTTTTTTATATAAGAAAAGTTGTTTAACATGTTTAACTGATTATTTTTGTATCTTAGCCAAATGTGGATTTTTATTGGGATGCAATGGATTACCCCTAATACCTAAGCACCCCAAGAAGGTATAAGCAGACGGGATATAGTCTTCAACCACTCTTGTATCTTTTGCCTTTGATTTTAAATGCAAGGCTAGAATTAGAAAAAGAAGGTCTGAAACCTGAGCTCTGATTACTAAAAGGCCCTTGGGAGTCATCACTGATAGCCAATTGAATGCAGTTTCCTACAAAGAGCATAAGGCAAAAAGCCTAACCTCAGTAGAGCAAGAGAGGGGTCTGAACAGCAGCGGAATTTGTTCTGAGTATGGCACCAAAGAAGAACTCAGTTTGAAATGTGTGATTTTGGGGAAGCATCAGGCAAGAAGTAAGCATGGTAAATGTACTTGATTAAGAGATTCCTAGTGGTAAACTGGATGTGCTTTTAACATTATGCAGCCATGGGCTACTAACCTGAATGTGACCAGGTATTGCATCAGCTGTGTTAGTTAAGAGGCACGATTAAATAGCTCTGATAGTCCCATTGGCATTTATAAATTTTATGATTCCTAGTAAGCGCGATTACTGTGATGAGCCTTGAATAAATCATGACAGGCAAATGAGTGCCTAATTGCATGCCAGAATTGTTCCTCTGCTAGAGGAGCAACCAGCAGATATTATCAGACAGTGCCAAGCCTTTAAATATTTTATTTTGACTCTTTTGTTCTCTCATGAAAGTAAGAGAAAGATGATGGACTTTAGTAGACATCGGGAAGTAGTTGCTATTCACTAAAGAAGCTGTGGTTGGTGGTTAACTGTATTGAACTTTTATTTGATGCCAGGAGTTGGGTTCTAGCATTTCAATGTTTTGTCAATTTTAAAAACCACGCAAGCAATCCTTACGTCAAGATAAAAATATCTATATATAGATTTGGCATTTACTGCATAGATACCTTGGTGAAATACAGTTGTCAGTGGTCCTCGGTTAGACTTTATTGTCTTTTGTATAAAAAACAAAGGGTGCAAAAACCTCTTGCAATGAAAGAATGACTCTGACTCTGTGCATCCTGAACTTCCCCATCTGGCAAAGGTGTGAAATGAACTTGAACAAGGAATACAGTCCTCCAAAACAAAAATGCAGAAGTACAGATGTAAAGTGGCAGGGGCAGGGGCCAGTTAGGACTCCCTGAAGCCAGAATCTCCTGATTTGTGAGACTAAATCTTCTCTGATAGCAAACCAAAGATAAAACTTCTAAAACTTAGGTTACTGAAAATGAACAAAGAATCAGTTCTTAGCTGTCTGCTGGGCTTGAGGAAGAAGCTGAAAATTAATTTAGTTGCCAATGGATAATGTTTGAGAAGTCTGTTTTCAGAAACAGCTAAAACATCTTTGATCAGAAAATCTCTTTCTAATTTTTGAGCATTCTGCTGTATCTATAATTTTTGAGCATTCTGCTGTATCTACATCTAAGAGGACGACTTTTTCAGATGTCCTAGGCAAAGCCATCCATGAAGTTGCTGGGAATTCAATGTTGGTGAATTTTGTCTTTTTTTATGACAAAAATTTGCCTTTCATAATCATGGAGTTAAAAAAATTAAAAAAGGAAGGCTGAAAGTAGAAAGCTCAGAACCCGGGAAACAGCATAAAAATATTTATTTTATTTGTTGAATTTCATGATTTTAAGATAAATTGCGTGATAATCTGTAGAAAGCCCAGGTCATGATTAATTCCTCTCTTCCTCTGCCAAGTTCAAGATCAAATATAACATTAGGAACTGAGAGCTGACCATTTTGACCAGAAAATTATTGTGGTGATTTTGGTGCCCTTTGTGCTATTATAAACCACACTTCAGTATCTTTTCTGAAGAATAACCAGAACTTAAGTTTTGGTGGGAGGTTAACAATTCTGGCATCACTGAATTTCAGCACAGGAGTGTCATTACTCCAATCCCTTCATCAAACTTTGGTAAGTTTTGCTTTTTGCTTTTGCTATTACAGGAAAATTAGGCAAGATGACAAGCTTAGACGTCAACTGGATTTCTTAAGTAAAAGAAGGCTGAGACAGGTAGGTGTCTGTCTTTTGATTCACCTTGTCTAGCTTCTTAATCCATGTCCAATTGCAGAAAGTGTGACAAGCTTGACGTTTAATTTAAATATTGTAAATTCCCTACATGATTTGTCATGCGTGAGGAGGGGAGAGGAACTTGTAGTGCCTCCACTGAGAAGGACTACATCGTGAAATTCCTGATTTTATACAACATAATATTCACACTGAAAAAAGCAAGCACAAATTTCCTGCAATTGGAGGTAGCTTTGCTCAGAGTTTGTACCTATTAGGCATGAGGTATACCAATCATGAGGCACAAATACCTCGGAAACCATGCTTTTTTACATTTTGTGTTACAGAACTACTCTGTCAGTTTTGAACAGTAAAGATCACAGTTTGTTCTCCTCCTCTAACAAAGAAGTTGCTCCAGATAATGTTTGCCAAGTTGTGTTTGAAGAGAGAATAGTTACTGGTGAAAATACTGCAGGATGTGGGCAAGAACCCCAGGGGAGGCAAAAGACTAGTAGGGGAGTCAGGAGCACGCTGAAGGACCTTGCTGAAAAGAGGTGGGAGAGCATGGATAAGGACAGGAAAGAATGGGAATGACTTTAGTGAAACAAGGAATAAATATAGATGCCCAAGATAAGAAACAAAATACTCTGCAAAGTGACAGAGTTAATGAAATCCTTTAGATCCACATTCTGCAGTTGAATTCCCTAGTACCAAATTTTCCTGGGCAACCTCTTACCATTTTTTCCCCAGCAGCTGGGAATCCATAGTATGTCTCAGCTGCATGGATTCCTTGTGTCTGAACAAGGGCTGAGATCTAGTTGCAATGCACCTCAGGGGGAGAACTGACAAGGCCTGAGAGGGGGATGACAGCAACAGGTCGTGAATGAGTGCTGGTTTGCTTTGAGCAGGTAATTTATATTTAATTACTGGGTGACTTGGACATTTTTCTGTAGACCACACCTCATATTAAGAAAGCTTTGTATGCAGTGGTCCCTAAGGTAGCTGTGAGAATGCCTTTTCACACTCCACTACTCATTTTGCCCACTAATATCAGACCATCCATACCCAGACACGTTCAGAGAAAGAAGTAGTACCCAAATTTTAAAAAAGATATTTATACTGAGTTGCACCGTATTTTGGTTTTACCCTGTCACCATAATCATTAAACCCTCAAGGATAAAGAAGTGGGGTGGTATAATGCAGTGGATAAGCTTTTATTCATTATTTACCCAGGTTTTAGACCTGTGTACATGCCTTAAAGCATATATAACCTAAGGTTTTAGATTTCCGTTATTGCAGTCAGATGTTAATCAGAAGTAAGAGAAGGAAGTGAAAACCAACTTGAATGAATCCTCAATGTAAGAAGGATATGGAGCTGTTAGAATGGGTCCAGAGGAGGCTACAAGGATGATCAGAGGGCTGGAGCACCTTCTATACAAACACAGGCTGAGAGAGTTAAGGTTGATCAGCCTGGAGAAGAGAAGGCTCCAAGAAGACCTTATAGTGACCTTCCAGTACCTGAAGGGGCTACAAGAAAGCTGGGGAGGGACTGTTCACAAAGGCTTGTAGAGATAGGACAAGGGGCAATGGCTTTAAATTGGAGAAGGGCAGATTTAGGCTAGACATAAGGAGGAATTTCTTTACGATGAGAGTGGTGAGACACTGGCACAGGTTGCCCAGGGAAGCTGTGGCTGCCCCGTCCCTGGAGGTGTTCAAGCCCAGGTTGGATGGCACCTTGAGCAGCCGGATGTAGTGGGAGGTGTCCCTGCCCATGGCAGGGGACTGGAACTGGATGATCTTTAAGGTCCCTTCCAACCCAAACTATTCTATGATTCTATGATTCTATGATTCTATGAACCTACACATTGTTTAAATGTGTTAGTCTTAGCTGAAAGAGTTGCAGCAAGAAAACCAATTGTTTTAGAGAAAGTCCCGTCTTGCTCAGCCTGTAGGCAGGGCATGGGGTCAAATGCTAGCCAATACTTTAGATTGTTAGTTTCGGCTGGATTTCTTTCAGGTAAACTGTCCTCCACATCACAAAACCCATTAAATTGGGCCGCGCTGAAGGCAGTGCAGGTAGAAGGCAGCAGGACAGCTGCTAGGGATCTGCATCCATCCCCTCCATCCCCACCAGCCTTCCCAGCCCTGGAATGCTTTCCCTCAGCCCTGCACTGGGGCAAGCCTGGGGCAGCAGAAGTCATGGCAGCAGCTGGTACAGCGGGGCGGCTGCGGGAGGCTGAGGGGTTACGGCTGCTCCCAGGGCAGCACACAGCAGGCACTGCTCTGGCTTTGGGTCGCAGCAGCCTGGCAGCACCTTGGAGGCTCAGCACAATGCTGTGTAGGAAATGCTGCCTTCCACCCAGCATTGCCATGGTGACGGGAAACAGGTCCTGTTTCGGGCTCTTTTCTTGGCAGCAGGATCTGAAGGGAGCGGCCAATGCGTGGGTACATGTCAGCCCTGCTCCACTCATTCTCACTATAATCATGTATATACATGTCTATGCGTGCGTGTGTGTATATATGTAAATGCGTATATACAGAGTTCTTTTCTCTAGAAAGCCTTTGCAGAACCTGTTTGAGGAAGTAACCTAAATGATTTATAAGAACCAGAGAATCAAGAAGGCAGCTTAGGTAAGGGGAAATCCTAATTTTGGAAAAAACTCCAGTCTGACTTCCACCATTCAGTCTGAGGTGTCACTTCATTCTTTCCACTGCTGCTGGGTGTGCAACAGGCGTGGGAGAGTCCAGGTGCCCAGCGCAGCAGTGCCAGGCAGGGAGGCAGCCCTGAGTTGAAGGTGCCCCATGGAGCTCCCAGAAGTTCCTCAGCCACATGCAGGAAAGCACCTTCTACAGAGAGGGAGTCTTTTTAGGTGAAACACAGGGCATCTTGGCTTGCCAGTGATCCCGCAGCCCTTATGGTCTGCCTTGCCATGCTCATATGACTAGGGAGCTTTCAGCTGTCAAAAGGAGACACGTCTCAACACAGCGAGGACAAAGCAATAACAGGGATCTGCTCCAACGTTTTGGCTACAGGAAACTGCATATAAACTACTTGTTTGTGGCCTATACATCCCTCGTACTTGCTTTTTAGCATTAGTATATTATATTATTAGTATAGTAAGACTTGTAGTTTTTCTTGTTATTTTTTTTTTCCTAAAAGACCTCTATATGCCAGTAGCCACGTACATGAGTGACCTGCAATAAAAAACCAAGTTGTTCTTCAACAGTGAAGGGACTCTGGAATAACGTATGGTCTGCAGTGTAGGAATATTTTCTCTTTTGTAACGCTATGCTAAGGTTTGGTATTGTTTTAGACTAGGCTACTCCAAGAGCTTTTCTGATTCAGAATATAGTGAACTGTGAATTCCAGGATGGTTTATTTCTCCTTTATTCAGGTGATAAATTGGAGATGTGATTAATTTTTCATTTATTCAAGCATAAATCAAAAGCATCCTGTTGAAGCTGCCAGAATTTTACTGATATAACAGTCTTCAGACTTTTCGGCCCCCAAATTAATCCCAAAGCTTACAATTTCTGTTGGATAACATTGACTTTAGCCAAGGCTTTTGATGTGGTTCGTCATGTTTTCATTGTTTAATATGACTCAATAAGCCAGTTCCAAGTAACTTACCGTAGGGTTATGGACGATTTGTAGATTTGAAAGACACTAAAATAAAACCATAAAGTGAGAAAGAACATCATTGATCTTGTGATAACAGTAATCAATACTACATAAACTGGATGCATTTAAGGTCAAGGAAAAAAATGTTGATAGTTTTCTTTTCTGATGCTTGTCTTCTTTACTAATGTGATTTTCTTACAACATACCTCTGAGAGAGACTCGCAGGAGTGTAGGTTTCTGTCTCGCAGAACTCTGCAGCTGCTTCACTTTCTAAAGAAAAAAATCAGAAATGCAGAAGGGAATTACTCAGCTGGAATTTGGCCAGAATTGCAGCAAAGTCAGGTGGCAGAGTAGTAGAAAAAATAGAGCAAATTAAGACAAAAAGGAAAAGTAAGGAAAATTACGTTTCTTTGGCCTAACTCACTGCATTATGCTTCTCAGATGTTGCTTATGTCTCTGAACTGTAGGAGATAGGTGTACATAGAACTCCCTTTGTAGCAAAGTGAATTTGGAGCAGTGGGACTCTACCGTTTCGGCCATACTTTTGAACATTCTTGTTCTCACTGTATCATGGATGCTTTCTTACTGTTATAGTTGTCAGAGTCACTTCTGTGGGATTGTGTGAAATACCATGCAAGTATGTCAGTTCACATTTAGACTACTACTAAAATTCATTTTGCATGCCCTTGTGATCATCTGCAGTAGTCACTGGTTATTTCTTCCAGCTATCTAAGTAGCACTTTTTGCTTCAGTGGCTGATCTGTTCCCTATGTAGGAAGGTGAGGATTTGGCTTCTATAGAGGAATTGCTAAGGAATAGGATAGTGTGTGCCCTTTTTCATTCTCTTCCCTAACTTCCCCATGGGAGCAGTGTTGCTTCCAAAGTGATATTTGGCTGATAAGCTCGAGTGGTGAACTCCAGGCCTGAAACACAGCACTGCATTTTTAGCAATGCATCACCCCAAATATATGAACTGCTTGACAGATGTTTCTGTGATTCCAAGTTCACTGTGCCATATACTCGTCTTGCTAGGAGTGAATGCCTTAGGTGTGTGCAGAGTGAGCCCTTACTTATCAGTATGGAAGCCCTAGGAGCTTCTCGTTGGAGAGGCAGATATGGAAACAGAGAGAGAGCTGAGGTATGGACAGGACTCAGTTGGAATCTGAGGGATCTGCAGAGCTGGAAGTTGATACCTACTAAATTACTAGACCGACAGGTAGTTAAGGGCATGAGAGGTCTGGGCAAAGCATTCAGAAGCCTATCTGCCCAAAATATACCCACATAAACCCAGCATAACTCCAGTGATTTTGAAGGCAATCATTACTTGAATCTGAATCATTACTTCTGAATTTTTAAAATAATGACGATTATTTATCTGAACAAAATATGTGTCTCTATCATTGTGCTGAGCTCCCACTGCAGAACTTGTCTAAATCAATCATCATACTCTGCTCCTTTTTTCTCTGGAGTTTGCTCTCTCCTTATGTACAGAATAATCTAAATTTACTCAAACTTTATCACCTGCTTCAGAAAGAAACACCTCTGTTTTTTTCACTGAATCTGCAAGTTAAGTAACAGTGAACTCCAAACAGCCAGGGCAAGGTGAGTACTCTTGAGGCTTACATAATCCATTTGTTAGTATATCTAATAATTAAAAAATATAGTTATGTCAGTTACTGTTCCCTGCAGAGTTTTAACCTCACTTTAATGCTGTAGAGCACATAAACTAAACTCCTTCATAGACTCACTTTGCCTCTTTCTTTTCTGGTTTCCAGTTCTGCTTTGAAAACAAATACATATTTCCTTGCTTGGAAACCATTCATTCCCTCCCAGACTGTTTGTAGCACTATAAGCGTAGCTATCTATGTCCCAAAGAGCCTTCTTTTCTTGGCAAACTGCCCTGATCCTGGACCTGCAAAGGTAATGGAACAGAACAGGACTGTGACATAAAAGACAGGAGGGGCCTGGGCAGTATTGAACACTTTAGGTAGTCCCCAGTTTCACTCTAGGAGGACAATGATCAAATCTCCTTTTGTAGCTTTTTAATGTCTGAAGTACTGTCAGCTTGAAAGTGGAAGTGAGCAGTCTAGCTTTGTGTTTTAGACATAAGAGAAAAACACAAAAATGTAAGCAGTATATACAGCCAAGCTTGTTAAGGTAACTATAAAATATACCCAAACCCGTGTCCTGTGGAGTTTATGATGTAAAAGCATTGAAGGTAAATTGGATGTTTAAATCTGGTGAATGTGATCCCACTGGGGTATTTGAAGGACAATAACTTATATGACACCACTGTGTGAAGAAATACGTACATCTCATTTTAATAGTATGATACCTTGTGATCTGAGAGGCCAACAAATTTTGGTAGCTTTATATTCACAATATCCTGTTAAATTTAAAGCCAGCCTCACTAGCTATTTTTCTTTTTGCAATTCAAACTGGTTTATTTTCTCACTGCAACTGGAAAACCTCCCTCCCACATGCACACACCTCAGTCATTCATCTAATTCAGTACCTGAACAGACTAGTTTTTCAGGGTGAGCCAACTCTGGCTCATTCATCACCATTTATCCACTATTGATCTGTCAAACTGAAAGTTCACTAATATTTTGTGATGTTCTGTCATTTTCGATAATGGTAAAGAGATCTCTATGACAGGTTGTCATTTCTGTTTTCTCACACGTAATTAGTCTCCCATCCCATTAAACTCCTCATATAATGTTTGCTTTTTAGAAATATTCAAGTTGGTATTTCTTTTGAGCGATGAGAGGAAGCAAAATGACCACTTTTCTTGAAACCATATATTTCAAAACAATGAGTGGTTTCAGAGAGACCATCACATTGTTTCATAATATACGTGAAGGGCAGTGACAAATGCCAATTGAAAGCTGCCTCATCACAGGATAAAACCCTCGTGAAGGAGCCCTCAGTTACAAGGCAGCATGGTAGTTTTCTTGGATGGCATAAGGATTCTCTACAGCTACACTCTCCAGTCCTATAAAAAGTCGGTCAATTATTTTTACTCTTTTATTGGAATTGTGTTTTCACTATATGTTTAACTTTAGAGCAACACAACGCCTTAGACATTTACTCTAAATCTGAAGGATCCAAGCTGGCTGTCAGTGGCCTAAATGAGAGGGGCTAATTGTAAAGGATTCCTCATTGAAGGAAGAGTTCCCTGCTCAGTTTCAGTAGAAGCAGCTCACCTGAACTGGGTCTACTATGGCTTGCCCCTGTGCAGAGTCATGCAGGTTACCTCTCCTCTCCCTGCCATCGCTATGGCAGAGAAAATGGATATGGACAAACAGCAGTTATAAATGCAAAGTATTTACTGGAGATTGGCTCAAATTAATGTTTTGACTTGTCTATCTAAATTGTTCCTCTTCATTGCCTTTCTTATTTCTCTTTGAAGAACTGTCCTGGATAAAAATTCCCTCTTGGCATCCATATTCTGCGGGGCAGTGAGGGATCTCGTCACCTCCTTTCCATCTCTACCTTCCATTCTAACAGCAGCAGCTTCTGGTATAAACAGATATGGTAACTGCAATTCCCATTTTTAGCAGCATTCTTAAGCGTAAATACTTTTCCATGGTAAAGAGGTACAGAGGCAAGGAAGGGAGGAATGTAGACTCCTCTAGTGCAGGTGCAGGGAAAGTTGTTGCAATAAAAGTTTGTTATGTTTGAGCAGCATCTTCAAATCCAGTAGGCTGCTAACTTGGCCTCTTTGTAGGGAGAAATACTGAACTTTTTCTGGGTATTAATTATTCACCATTGCAGAATAATTTAAATACACGAGAATTCTCTTAGCAAGCAGTCCCTAGCAAATATGTATTCTGTGAAATCCTGAGTTGGTTGTGTTGTTGGCAATATCTGTAGAGACTTCAGGGGAGCTAGAATCTAATTTGGACTAACTAATTTAGTCAAGATGACAAGAGCATTGGCTTCTCCAATAAGTGAGTTATTGTATTTCTATAAGGCTTGTCATATGTGTGCCTTAACTCCTCTACCTAAGTACTCATAAGGCTTCTGTCACTACTGCATGCAAACGTAAACTAGATCTTACATAAAATCAGCTTATGGTAGTATTCCTAATTTACAATGATGTCAGATATATCAGAATTGGATCTTTAAAAAAAAAATCTCTGCTGAATACTTCGAGCATTAATCAGATTATTGTAAGAGAAACACAAAGGCATTTCTTACTGGACGTTGCACAGATTTACTGAACTGCTGCAATGTCAACACAAACACTTTACAACTGGGCCATGTTTCCCCAGACTCACTCCAGTCCTGGGTACAGAACAAGGTGAGATGAGTAGCACAAATGGAATGTTTTATTTAATCTTCTGAGTTGCTGCAACAGAGAGAATTACTAGAGAGTTTGTTGAGTGACAGTTCTCTTGAAAGGATTGTCCTGAGAGCATTTTAACACCGATAAAATGGTGACTAACATTTCAGAGCTGTTACCACACTGCACCTGCAGAAAGGCCACTCCTTGGAAACTGGTCCAACAGAGAGAGTGTAAGCTATGAGAACATAGGAGGAAAAAGACCTGTGGAATGAAGAGACGAGAACTCGTGAAAATATTTTTACATCTGGAGTAGACCACTCTCCCTAGTGTCAAAGCCCCTCTTTTCTCCACAGACGAGTCGGGATTTGCAAGGGCTGGGTGTCTCTCTTTGTCCTGTGATACTGCTCTATGGCTGCCTTGACTTTTTCCATAAGATCAGAGGCAAGTGAATTCTGTGTGAGAAAGAATGAAAGAGGTGGGAGCTGCACAAGATGAGTTCAAATCTCCCCCTGTTGAAGCAAATCTCTCCTTTCCCAAGCTCTCAGCCCTCAGTGAGCCTGCCTGTTTCTCCTAATTCACCAGCTGTCCCATTCATGGCCACCCGAGCTGCCCATTCCCTCACTTGGCACCCCTGCTGCCACTTAGGCAGCGAAAGGATTTAAATCTCTCCTGCAGTGTGTGAGAGCTTTTAAACTCCAGTTTGCACAATTATAAATTAAAATCCAAAGGGAAAAGCAGAGGAGGATATGAGGAAAGTACTGGAAGAAAGAAGGGTGATGTTTAAAACCTCAGCAGTAGTGTTCTGGGGTTCGCCCTACTGGAATGTTGCGTGTGTGTTTGTAGGGCCCGGTGCTGTAGGCGTCTGCTGTCTTTGGGATTCGGTATTTAGATCAGTGTGCACACACAGACAGACAGACACACATATACATAGAATTCTGACTGCTTGTACTTCCTGAGTTTCTGGATTTGCACGTTCACAGCTTAAAAATCAATAGGCCTGCTGCCTCAGACAACTTGAAGAGTGATTTTATATTGCTTTCCTGCCTACGCTCCTTACAATTTTTAATTGGAAGAAAGCTGTTTTCTTTCTTTTTTTTTTTTTTTATTTCCTGCTTTAAACTGTGATAGTAATTCTCTGAGCATTTTGCTGTAGATAGGGCTGTTCCAGAACAGATGGTCTTCAAACCTTAAATATATCCATCACTATGTAATTCACCTACCATATATCTGTGGGTAGGGAGGTTCCTTTTTTTCTAACCTACTTTGGACTTCTACCAGGGAAATAGAAATTAAAATTTATCCAAGAATCGAGTTCTCATTTTTTTTACTTCTTCCTTTTTTTAAATGACTTTTTCTTAGTTGTGTGTTGATATTATTTATGAGAATGACAAGGAAATTTCCAAGCCAGGAAATTTTGAAGTAATGATTAAAAATCCACAAACAACCCTGAATGCAGTATTACAGTAACATGAAACCTGCTAGATAAATGCAGATCAGTGTTTTCCTCAATGCAACAAAATGGTTTCATCAGCAGTTAAAACTATTGAAACCAATCTTGCAGTAGTGAGGCCTGAAGCCGTGGATATTGTCAATTCTGTCAGTCACTACTGCTATGAAAACATCAGTCAGTCCACAAGCACAGACACATTAGTATGCTTCAACTGACAAGTTGTCAGTGCACTGTTTCAGATGATGTTTTACTTTTTGCTTCCTGAGCTTCCAGTTGGCCTTGACTGCATGGCCACAAGTTATAAGCTTCTCAAAATCACTGGAAATGAACTATCCCTACTCTGCAACACTTGCTTTGAAGGTTCCTGGTACACAGAAGTTCATCTCTCTCCAGTAAGCTGAAATGAGTTCTGTTATCCTAAAATATCTTCTGATTGGCTTCTGGCTAGGAAACAGTAGCAGCAACTCTTCTGAAAGGAAGCAAATGACAGAAAGGGGTCCGTGATCTTTATCGGCAGAACAGAGCAGAAAGATACTGACGAGTTTCTCCTGCTTCTCATCATGGAATGCTTCAACTCTACCCTGCAGTGAACCACCTCTGGTCTTGAGCAGCAACCCAAGCCTCACAGCACCGTCAGACCTTGACATTGTTATCAAACCTGCCTTGCAGTACTTCCAGGTTACCTTTTGGAGACTGTTGCTTTGCCACTACACAAGTTCAGAGATTGCACAACCTGTTGAGTCGCCTAATGGAGTGCTACTGCTACATGAGAGAGCTGGTTTTCCCTGGTTTAGTCTCTGCAGCTACCTGCATACCAACAGACCTGCCTCTTGGCTGCTGTAGTGTCTTTTGGGGGCGCTGCAGAATGGATTGTAAAAAATACATTCCTGTCCATGTTTCAAGCACTAAACCGCTTCATGAGGTTAGTGGTGGGTCATTCTTAGCAAATAGTAATTTGACAATGAGTTAGTACTACGTGTGGGCATATGCAGCACACACTATCCTTACCTGTGATGGGTGCTGAAAGGAAGAACTTAGAAAAATCCAATGGTAAGCAGGATGGACTAAGATTGATTAACAGTATAAAAAACCCAGAGGAACTAGGAAAAAAACTGCTTTAAAAGTTTTATGAACTCTTTGTTTCCTAAAAGTGAGCCAATAAATTGATGCAGACAGCAGTAAGCTGAACAAAGGTAAATTTGAGGAGATTTTTCTAACTTACAATATTCTACTAACTGCGAAGTACAAATAATAAATGCTTGAGAACAGAATCTATATATAGCTATTCCAGATGACTGTTAGCTAAATAGTTACCTGGGACTCCAGGCTGGAAGAAGATACGCAATACAATGTGTTGAAGTAAACCTATTATGACCTGAAAATAAGCAGGTAGACCAGTGAGGCTATGAAGGATGAACCCTATTCGTGTTTACAGCAGGATAATGTAGCAATGCAGTATTGAGTGACATGGTAACTCTGACCCATGCTTTATAAAAAGTTGTTGATAATACCACTGGAGTAGATGAAACTAATTAAGAAAGTGATGAGTCTGCCAGAGTTTACAGGGGGGTTATGACTGGGTCATCTCATCATGATTATGATAATGAAATATCAGATGTGTTTTCAGTAGCATCTTTCATTACAAGAATAACATATTTTTTACATGTATTCCTTATTCTAAGTGGGAAATTACAGTGACTATCTCTGGAAGGAGAAATGGTTCAGTGTGCCAAGTTCAGTGCAGCAAGGCGCTACCCATAAGATAAGTTAGCTGAAAAATTGTGTGCATGTACATAAAGAGTACTGGATATTCCCTTACAGTATACCCGTGAAGCATGCTGTTGGGTTTAGCTCTTATTTACAAGTTTAATTCCCCACGAGTCCTATAAAAGGACAAAACACCTTAATGCCACGGGAATGTATTTTTAACACACATCAGCTAGGATTGTGTGAGGATGATAAAATGCACAGCTAAAATAAATATCTCACACAGAATAATAAACAGTAGATACTAAAGTTCTCATGCTGGATTCTCCTAAGGACTGTACCACCTAACCAAGTTATTTCCCATCTATATTCTCTTGCTCAACTCTGTGTCAATCTATATTCATTCTGCTTCAGACAGATATTTTTGCAAACAAACATCACAGAAACTTATGATTTGAAGAATGTGACCATAAGATGCCTTTAATAATGTAGAGGGAAGGGAACAGGGAAGAAAGAGGCTTTTAAGAGACAGTGTCATTCAAGAGTTGTTGTCTTTTTTTAACAAATAATGAAGTAGATAAAAAATAAAACGCAAGCCCAGTCCTTCCTCACTGAGGTTATAGGCAGTTGGCTTTCTATTTATGCTCTCTGTACTGTACCCTTAGCCTTCAAATCTTCATCAAATTCCCAGTGTTAAATGCCAGGCTTGCTTCACAGTTTCCACATTTATGCTGTTTGAATAGGTAATATATTCAGCTGAAAGGGAACTGTGTTTTAAGAACAGATGAAATCACACCTATGTGCATATTGATTATAAAGCACTGAGATAAAAGCTGCCCTGTAACTGGAAGTTACTATTGTATTAAAATTTTTTTGAAGAGTATGAACAGTTTTTCTCTGGAATTAGATGAGTATAGGTTACAGGATATTTACTGAAGGGACTTGCCATAACATGACATCCCATTTTTTATTCTTGGAAAAAAGCCAGCTGATATACATAAAAGCCCTGCCATGTAGGGTATGTATTATTTCTGAGTATATCATTCAATCTGCCTAGATTTTAATTTAGTTGATTCTTTCTGCAAAATCTTTGCTAAGAAATGTAATCTGTTGAGTAGATCTCATCTGCTTTTTTGCTTGTGCTGAGTCAGTTTCTTCTAGGTTAGCCTCTTAGTCAACCAGTAATTATTATCTGGATAACTGCAGTTCAAATTGTTTGACTTGTCAATCAAATAGCATTTCTGTGCCTGCTCTAAATGAATGTATTAGAACTGCCATTTCACTGTTTGTGTTTTTGTGTTTAAAATACCAAGTACTTGAATATCCATGTTTCTCAAGCATACACTGTCATTCTTTTTACTAGTGCTAGTAACTACCGCGTGACCTACCCTTATCTTAGCAGTAGGAACAATACACACTCACTGGGATTTCACAATTCCCTGAAACAAACCTGCCAGTAAACTATGCATTGTGTTACTAGTGGTCATAGAATAGAATGGAAATGCAATGTGATTTGTATGTGTGTTTGGCAAGCCTATGTTAGAAGCCATAGAAATGATGACTGATTCCTCCTTGATTTGTTGTAAGAAGTGTGACTTGTTAACTCTTCTGTGGATGATGTGTAGAATGGGAGAACCTTGTTGACAGGTTTTTAACAAGCAGAGGAACATAAAAATTGCCACAATAGAGTATATTTTCAGTCTGTCTAAGTTAGCGTCCTATTTTTCACAAATATCAGGTATTTTGGAAAAAGGTAAAAGTATGTGAAATGCACTGTAGACAAATAGCAGTTTAAGTCTAATCTGAATTTGTAGCAGTTAGTTATTGGCATCAAAGGTAAATAATGAATGAACAAAAAATCTAGAATGATCCTAGCTTTACATTTTTACATAATTTAATATTGGGTTTCTATTTAACATCAAATATTAACATATTTAATATGTTTAATATTGACATTACTGTGTCTTTTTAAATACAAATTCTGGCAGATATTGTCAGGAGGCTTGTGGAATACTGCACCATGGACTGTGTAGGTAATGGGAGGCCACCTGGAAGGCAGAAGGAGAAATGAATGACAGCCAGTGGGAACACTTTTATGCATTCCTGTCTAAGCTAAACAGGGAAGACCTTCACTGTGCAGCGGGTTTTGAAAGAGCTAATTGAAGAAGTCCTTCCAATTGCAAATCATAAATGAAAATTGACATTAATGCTGCATATTCAGAAATCTGGCGTTGGTGAGAGACTTATGTTCCTATTTTCAAATGGAAGTGGTTACTCCTTTACTCGTTTGTTTGGTGTTTGTCATAATAACTGTAATTACAAGGCAGTACTGTGATAATTTAATGTAATTTAGCACGTAATTAGTGGAAAAAAATCCTACACAGTAATTCTTTCATGGATCCATAGTACTAATAAATAGTGGCGTTGAGTGACATCTTTCCTGTCAATGTGCTCATCAGGATTAGGTAGCCTATAGTATTTTTACTTCTGCTTTTTTTTTTTTTTTTCTTGAGAAATGAGCACAAGTATCATAGCAGAATTACTGAAATGAGAGCTGCAAAAAATGCTGTGCCCTTTGGCAAAGAACGCTAACTTATTCATTACCCAGTGAGTACAGCTAAAAGGAGAGTGTCCTCTGAAAGCTTCATTGTCCTTTCCACGCTCCACTGATGCTCAATAATGTCATTGCTGCTGATTCCAGGGGAAAATACTTCTATTGATGGGAGGGGGAAAGTAATTTCAATAGGCTTTTCTGGTGCTGACTCTTCTCAGTCGATCTCTAATACAGGAAATAATCTCTGATGTCTTCTCTTCATGTAGAAGAGGAAAGGCTTGAACTGAGGTGTTTTGTGTCTGCTCTGCATGTATGCCACAGAAAAGTGGGACAGCACAGTTGAGACATGCCACAATCACAAAGTTGAAGCAAAAGAACCAAACCCCCTCTCTTTCTAAACCCTCCTAATTGTTAATGTGACTATGTAAGCATTACTTTGTATACCTCTCTTCTCAAGGGATCAGATATCTGGAGCTACAAGTCTTCCAGTCCCACAGCTTATCTTAAAGGAATAACTTAGTGCTTTTAAGTCAAATTTTAATATACAAAGACTTCATTAAACAGAAATTCAGCCTGGAGAAGTCCTATGGGGAATCTTACCAGCATGTCTCAACTGCATTGTCCCACTTTTCTGTGGCATGCATGTGGCATGTATTGATACCTAATGGAAGGGAATAAAGACAAGGGAGCCAGACTCTTTTCAGTAGTGCCGACTGGCAGAACAAGAGGCAACAGGCACAAACAGAAATGCATGAGATGTTCTGAACACAAGAGCACAAGTTTTTACTGTGAGGGTGGCCAAACACTGGCACAAGTTTCTCGAAGAGCTTAGGGATACACAAAACCCAACTGGACACAGTCCTGGACAATCTGCAGTGGCTGACCTAGCTTAGGGACGGCAGTTGTACTTGACGATCTCAAGAGGTACCTTCCAACCTCAACGTTTCTGTGCTTCTGTGATAGGCTTCTTAAAAAAATCATCACCTTTCCAAGCTGTGGTCCAGCTTTTTATTTAAAGAACAGACTTAGTGGGATTGAGCTGAAAGCATCTAGCAGTGATTAGGGTTTAAGTTGGTAGTATTTTGCGTGCCATATCATCTACCTCAGTTTAACCAAACTATGGGGATTTCCACTGGCAACATAATCCCTTCAGCTATTATTTTCAATAGCATGCCAGAAAAGGACCATAATTGTCAGCCTAAGATGTTTGGTTTATAATGCTTTGTAACTTCAAGAAATTCTGCAAGAATTAAACCTACAGTATTTCTCAGAGAGGGGAATCATTCTTTATTTCTGTATTATATAAGGACAGAGATTAATCAAGTTGCTTGCCTGTCACTGCAGATGAGTCTTGCTTTTGAGTGGACATCTCATCTTTTAACCTGATGTAGGCTCTAAAAATGGCAAAGATATCTGGAAATCTGTAGATGAATGGAGCATCTGCAGCTAAAGTAAAATTGTGGAGAAAGGCAAAAGATATCCCAGAAGCAGGAGCCCCATAACCAGATCTTAACTGCAATAAAAAAGAACGGGAGATCACCATATTTGCCTCTGCACTGTGATCTTGTCAGACTGTTCGAGTGCTGGAAGTGTGTAAGCTGGTAGTCCCCCCTTTCCACAGATCTGTTTTCATCAACTCTATTCAAAACCTTTCATTTCACATCTGAACCCTCATGGTCCTGCCCTTTCTATATCAGCCTGTTGTATGGCAATGTGGCTAATCCCCAAGCCCTTGACCTTTAGTGATTTGTACTGCTGTCAAGACACATTACACAGCTTTCCAAGCCGCTCTGCACTACAGAAGAAAATGTCCACGGTAGGGTTCTTTTGTTTAAACTACCATGCAACAGGCATCGGTTTTATCATGCAAATATTTTTTATTGTTCTTTTGGGGAAACAAGCCCCCCCTGTCCCTTTTCCAGAAGAGTTTCAGTATGAAAAATAGAACTGAAAAGCTAGAGTAGGTGTAGGGGAGCTGTCTGCAATTTGCAAACCAGTGGAGATTATGTTCCTCCTGCTGGGACAGAAGCTGAGAGGAAAATGTGGGTTTAGTATTAGTGCATAGAAAGATGAAGGCTTGATTTTTCAAGGAAAAAACATAACTTCTGAACCAGCCCATAAAAAATAAGTTCCTGGGATCCAGATGTTTCTATAAGGCATTCAGAGACCTCAACTCTGCTCTTCATGATTTTGGTTAATCAAAAATCTGTGGAAGGGTGTAGCAATGAAACGGTGTTCTCCCTGTGTCCACAGAGACAAAGACAGCAGATGTAGCATTTATATGGTCTCCCACCCTTGATGCTCCTTTATTCAGAGATTTAACCTTAGGGTAGCAAGAACAATTTCTTCTCTCTGCTGATTTAATTCTTGTCTTTTTGAGGATTTCAGCACATGCCTCAGCTGGACTAATGAGAGTTTCGAAATGGACTAAAAATAACAACTCATTTCAAAACCACCAGTGATGACTTCTAGCCATTAGCCTAAGCTGCATTTTGATATGGAGCTGATAGAAAATACTTGAATGCATTAGAAATTCCCGTAGAAAAGAAGGTTAAAGAAAGAGTTTACTTTCAAGATTTACCATGTTCTGCTTAAGAACACTATTCTCATGTCAGAAAGAGATTTCATAGCAATTTCTCTAGCTATAACATTTAAGAATCAATTTCTCACCTCAGCTTGTCAATAGGAACATTTACCTTGCACGGTAAAGAAGATTATCATCAGCTAGTTTAAGAGGATGGTATCCTGTAACAATAATCTTAGCCTTACTTGGACAGTGATGACCTTTAGGTTAAATAGCACAAGTCAGGAAAGAGATCTTTGGGTCACAGTGGATATTCTCCGAAAACTGCAGCTCAGTAGTTGTCAGAAATACACACAGATGCATTTAGAGGAGGACCAAGAAAAAAACCCCAGAAAACAAAACAGTAACAGACCGTTGCATAAATCTGTAGGTTGCTGGCATCTGGAGTAGTATCTGCTTGCAGCTGTGGTCACGCAACCTGGCAAGAGGAATAGTGGGACTCAAGAGGCACACTAACAAGGGCAACTGGGGTGATCATACATGGGGAACAGCTCTCTGCATGGAGAATCAAACAGCCTCTAGTTCTTTGTTTTAAGAGATGACTGGGGTGGGGTTGATAGATTTGATACTATCACAAATGCTCTGGAGAAAGTGAGTGGGAAATGATTATTCACTAGCCCTAGCAATACAAGTTAACTAATTATTTTATCCACTGGCAGATATAAAACAAACAAAATGAAGGTCTGTTTTCCCCACACAATCCAACCCCACATAACAGTTCCAACATTAAAACAGCGGAACCATTGCTATGAACTGTTGTGGAGGGCAAAAGTTCAGAAAGTGATAACAGAACTTCAGGAAGGGTAAATCTGTCAGACCCTATCAAATACCAAAGCCTGGCAGCAGCCTCCAGCTCAGAAAGTTCCCAACTGAAGCCGAGAGGCTGTTGCTGCAGAGGGATTGCTCTGTCTACACCTCACTTTGCTCTTTCCTGAACATCGTCGCCTGACAACTGATGGAGACTACAAGGGCTAGACGGTAGACAGACCTATAGCCAGACCCTATCTCTCCGGCTTATCACCCACAGTGTTAAACATGTCTACAGATGTTACAGTCCAGGTAGAGTGATCAGAAATTCAGGACAACAACAGCAAAAGGTATTCAGTGAATGATGACCATAATTTGCACTCCACTATTGTAACAAAGATCTTGCTGTGATTTCTGCACAGTGCCACATCTGAACCACGTCTTTCACATTTCTCTGTCATTTTTGTCTACACTGATGCGTTTTATAATCATACTGCAGGGATTTCTAACCAGTGAAAGGATAGTTTTCCTGTATTCTCTGTTGCTACTGACCTACCCAGCAAATGAGTTTTTACCCGTCTCCGTGTTCCTAAAATCACACCTCTCCTAGTCCCCTGCCTTCCCCAGCTCCATTCATGCCACATAAATATGATTTTCTGAAAGGAGAGACCTGCCTGGCAAACGGAAGGGTGGGGCAAAGCGGTAGATGAACAAGAAAGGGGAAAAATGGGAGGCAACGGGCAGATGGAGCTTCTCTGGGACTCCTGCCCAAGATAAATTCCGTGTGCTTTTGCAGGGAGAGAAGCAAGAAGGAAGCCACAGGGCCCACAGCACCAAGAAGGGGAACATGATTAAAACAAGGCTGAACCACAGTAGTAGGATCACAGCTCAGCATCCTTTTTAGGAGCTGCAGCAGTACCCCAGACTTCCACATCATGAGCATACGTTTCTATGCATTTTCCTTGGTGCTCATGGAAGGGCAGGTTTGTGGAGCTCAGAAGGAGTTGGAGGCTTGAATGGAGTAGCTGCCTCCAAGTGATCTGGCTCCCAGAGTCCGCCAGACCCTGAGCATGGAAGAGGCCAGTCTGCCCTTCAAGGGGAGGCTTTTCTCACTCCCAGGGCCTCTGTTTCTAAGCTGAGCTCAGCCACAAGAAGGTGACGAGTTAAGAAGCCCTAACTTGTGGCTGTGAGAGAGTGATCAATCTGTGATCCAGCAGGAGTGCAGATTAGGGAGGTTGGATCCTGTCCTCATGCTTGGGAGCATGGAATATCCCACTGAGCACTCAGATGGACTTGCTGTAACCCCATTCTGCTGTCAGTGAGCTAAGGGTGGTATTCTGCTGTCCAGGACTTGCTGGCTGTCAGCAGTACAAGATACCTGCTGTCAGCCAACGGGCAGTACACTGCTGGAGTCAGAACAAATCTGAGTATGTCACAGGGCTTGCAATGTCTGGCCCTGGGCTCCTACGGGTGTTCCCAGTGGAGCTGCCATGCCTCAGCATGGCATGACACTAATACTCAAAATCAAACTTGGTGTACAGTACCACTCCAAATTTACGTGTGTGTCCGTACCTCGAGAGCTGCAGGAATGTCTCATTGCTGAGTGTGCAGAGTTACTTTGAGTTTGCAAAATGCTGTCAATTGACAGAGCAAATTATTAATGGAACAGATGCTGACAGGGCAGAGAGGTTTGGAAAGCTTGTTAGGATGCTCACCCACCCAGCTCCAGCCACATTTCCTCCTTGTGCCTCACCTCTGTGATTCCAAGCTAATCTGTAATCCATTGCTATAGCTTTCAGCCTCTCTTATGCTTTGAGTTTGCAAATCAGTCTGCCTGTCTAAGGCCGCATCAAATTTTCAACCTTCTCCACTCTTTCACCGCTGTCAGCCATGCTGACTTGATGAGTAGGCTCAGGAGTCCGGCAGGACCAGCAGACGTGACCTTCTGTGAATCAGCTGCAGGAGGGCTCCATCTAAGGGGACTAGAGACACTCTCCAGCAAAGCTTGCCATAGTAATTTAACACTTTAAATTAAAGGCTGCCCCTTTTTGAGGACTCGCTATTTCATAGTGGTAGAGAAGAAGCACTTATTGCCACCTTAACTCACTTGCTCTGCATTCCCCTCATCAGCTTAAGCCATGTCTGAAAGCGAGGAAAGTGGTGCTGTGGACACAGGGCCCCTTTGTTGCCCCCGCAGGACAAGCGCTTGCTCTGCCACAAGGACATTTCCCTCCAGTTTTATCAGGAAACAGCATCACATCTTCAGATGTGGTCTTTGCAGGGAAATAGATGATTCTTTCACAATAATGAACTCAATGGCAACCAGATATTTTTGGTTTGCTTTGAGAGATGCACTAGCCAATGTCAACTCTAGAAAGAGCTGCGAGTTGCAGATAAATTCAGTTTTTATTTTTTTTTTCTCTGGAATATATAGAATAAGGTAAAGTAGCACATTTCGTAAATGAATCTCAATTTTACTCAGTTTCTTCAGCAGGAAGGAACCCTGAAAAAGCCCTTTAAAACATAGAAATATTTTGTTAAGATGGTTGCAAATATTCTTTTCATTTGCAGCAATACATTATTTAGAAATTTTCCTTACTGTTTTGAAGGCTTGAACAAAACATTCTGGGTCAGTTTTATGTTTTTTTACCTTGAACCGGTAAGAAAAAAGTTACGTACATTTTGGTTTGCACAAAATGTATGTATTTTTTCACTGTGGTTGACCTGAATTAGCAACACAGATACAATTTTAATAGTATTTTTCTAACATGAAAGGATCAAAACTTCACCTACTAGCACATCTCAGAGTGCATCTTGCCTACTTATCTCACAATAGAAAAGATGCTTTCCTTTGCTTCATTACACCCTATTTTATGCAGATAGAGTCTCTTTGTGTCGCCTTGACAACTCCTTTGCCTCCTCCTGGCTGCCCTCACCTCTCCTGGCCTTTCTGTTGTATCCTTATGCTCTATGTAGGTCACTGCTGCACTTACCTGCAGTCTCTCCTTGTCATTTCTGAAACGAGATGCTTCATTAGCCACTCTCCAGTCTTCTGGCATTACCAGCTTCAGCAGTCAGCTTGCAGACACCTCTGCTAGTGACTGTCTTCCTCCGCTTGCTGTTTGCCCTACAGAAATAGTGCCAAACACATGCATGAGTCAGAAACTCCGGTGAATGCCCCTTAGTGTGTGCTGGGTTTCTCCTGAGTGCTTTTAACACTCTGAATTTTATGGAACCTCATTAAGTTTCTTTGTATTTTGATGCTTGGCATAGCTAATATTCGAGGAGGACAGATACAAGGTTTTAACATTTTTGTTAAATCCCTTAAATGGCTTTAGTTTGGGCAAGGGGAGGAGATCTGCAAATAAGAACCAGCTCCATGCTTCCAGCTCAAACAGCTCTTATTTTACTCTAAGAAAAAGAAAACTAAATCGAGAGGAAAAAGATTATGTATATGAGCCTATGTGACTCCCTGCCCCCTCCAACAGGAACCCTGAAACCGAATAAGGCATGGCGCTTGTCTTCTGCTGGGAAGAGACATTTCAAAGGTAGGAAACGGAGAACAAAGCATGCATGCTCCAGAGCTCTGCACACAATCACTAACAAATAAGCCTGGCAGCCTCTTCGTTTTCTGTAGGAGTGCACTCTATACAGCTAATCCCCTCGTCCTGAGCTGCCATCTGGAGTATGCCACAAGCAGGTCTGTGTAACAGAGGTGCTGCAAGCATGCGACAAGCTGGGCAGTGTACCGAGAGGCTGCCAGCAGCCACGGGCTGCTCTTGCTCAGTCACACCTGGAGCCCAATACAGAAAATGTACTTGGTGAAGGACAACGGCCTCTTGTAAGAGGTCTCCTAGAAATAAAAGCCTCTGCTATATGAGTGGTATTTTTCTCCCACAGTTTGGGAGTGGGATGTCCCTCAGCATGCTGCTTGGAGAGCTACCAGCACCCTGTGTTGGGGAGACTTCTAGAAAACAGGAGAAATATCGATGGTGAGCAAAAAAACTGCTGAAGCCAAATGAGAGGATGCTTCCCTCTCACTGTGCTAGAAACGGCCTTGCCTTGTAGTGGCTAGGGGCTGGCGATCACCCTGTTACCCATCCAGCAGCCACTCATGGTGCTCATTGCTCCTAATCACAGAGCCTCTGTTGACCTCTCATCTCAGCAAGCAGCATCTCATCATCCCTAGCTGTCTTGTGTGCTGGCGCAGGGCAGCCAGCTGAGCCGCAGCAGCTCACTTGGAGACCCCCTGCTCCTCCCTCCACCCCTGCCAAGCCAGAGGGCTGTGCCTTTCCACTAACCCAACCCCACAGGGCTCACACTGCCCCCTACTCTTCAACAGCCACAGATCTTTTTGTGGGGAGATGGGGATTCTTCACAACTGTTGCTGTTTCTACTTCTGAGGGATGATACAGTTTTTGTCTCTCCTGTCCTTTTCCAGATTTATCAGCATCTTAATTGTGTTCAGCTGCTTTTTATGGCAGGCACGTGTAGGCAAGTGCAAGTTTCCAGACTCCTGGCAAAGTTTTCTATTGGAAAAGGGGGAAAATGGCTCAAAAAGTGCAGCCAAGCTCTGATGGACATAATGCAGGACTATATATTTCTCCTTTTCTAGGCCCGCGTTCTGTACTGGGCTGTCAGAGCAGCAACAGCTTCTGGCAGCGAGAGTACTTCCCACCCAATGATCTCAAAGCTGTCTGCTGAAAGCAGTGAACTCTCACTCACCATGCTTCAGGGACACGGGGAAGGAAGAATGGAAACATGACATGATCTCCTGCCTGCCCTGCTGTGCTCCTGTCTCTCCTGACAACTGCAATTTCTCACCACCTTGAGTCTAGGGCCCACATGTCACACAAGAAGTAGAAAATCACCCATTAATCTTCTTCCCGTTTTTCCTCCAGGAGCTTTGTTCACACAGAGATGCATTTTCTCAGAAAGGCAAGCACTGCCCATTGGCAGCAGCCAGAGTTTCTCTGCTCCTCTCCGGAAGGCACTCCCACTGGGCAGGCAGCAGCTGCCTCCTGCTTGACGTCTATCACTGGAAAACTGGCAGATGGGTCACCCTCCACTCCAGAGGAAAAGCATCAAGCCTCTTTGTTGACATTAAGCTCAATAATGAAAGCTGCAAGTTTAGTTTGTAAAGAAAAAGAAAAAAAAGGCAAAGGATTGGGTCATGTGTCCCCTGGCCCCTCCCTCTGATGGCTTTGATCCATTTTGTGCTTTGATCCGAAAGCTCATTAAAAGGAAAGTACAGCCAAGTATTACTCTGAAAGAGAGGAAAAAAATGGCTCATCCATCAGGCGAAAGACAAACAGTGTCAGATACCGGTTGCTAATTTGCTCTCCCCAGGGAAACCTGCATTTTTTTAGCAAGAGGAGTGTTTTGCCATGAAGGAATTCTGAGTCAGCCTGACACTTTCCTACCCTGGGCTTCTCCCTTTTCTGGCATGACCTAGGGCAGGCATCTCCGTATCTGCTGATCCCCTCTGAGGTGCTGGGTGGGCACTGCTCGGGGAAGGGGCAGCTCACCAATCCACAGATGGCACTGGGACTCTCCTGAAACAGTGGAAATGTGGTGAATAGATGGGTCCTGTAGCAGCAAAACAGTGGAAAATAGGTAAATTTAGAGACAGAAAGTAGTCTGAACCATAGAAGTCATGTAAAGAAAAATAAGACATTTCTTAAAGGGCTTTTTGTTAAACAGATTTCAGGACAAAACTAATTACCGCTATGGTACCAGCCCCAAACCAAACAGAGCTCCTGGTCAGGCCAAGGATTATGAAGTAAGCTAGACAAAGATGCAAATGTTTCATGACAATGAGGAAGAGGGGTTTTGTCAAAAAGTCACTCAAATTCTTTTGAACAGGAACTAATGAAGATGTTGATTTGCAGTGTTATCAGGAGCACTACGGAAATACCAGAAAAGTGAAAAAAAAAAAAATAAAAAAATGAAGGTTTTACTGGTATTTAAAAAGTATAAATGAGAAGTCCATCCATGATCTTCAAGTCCACATGAAATAATGGAATGGCTGGATTGGATTCTTTATTAAAAACTGAAAGGAGAGGCAGCTCATAAATGCCAATCATTATTGTCAAACTAACTGGAGATCTCTCATTTATTGAGATTATAAGATTTGTGGGTGAATGTAAAAATATTTATGTGTTTAAATTTTCATCCAGGCATTTTCTTTGGGTTTGATGGTTTGATTAAAAAAATGAGAATGATATATAACTCAACATGGATTGTGTTTAGTGGCTCAGAAAATAATTCGCTGCCAAAGCTCCTGTGTAACCATAACTGGGGAACTGCTTTGGCAGGCCAGTTTCCAGCGGGATCCTGCAGGTAAGTGCTGTGTTAGTCTCCTGCATTAACTGTGGCTCATGCTGTGAGTGTGTGCACGTGTGCCCTTGCCTAAGTGTGTACCTCTTTTTCTGGTTGATTTATACCTGCCTACAGTAGATGTTCCTTGATCCTACATCTTCAACGACTTTTCTCCAGGCCAATAGCATGAATCCTGCATTGATCACATTTGCAGGCAATATAAAACTTGGGGCCTCATGAAGACAGAAGAGATCTGCTTACTGATACAGTGCAGCTGAGACTGGTCAGTTGGATGGGCGTAATTCGAAATGCTGTTTTGACAAATGCACTGCCTTGCTGTGCGAGTTCTGTCCCTCTGGTTAAATCAAGTTTTCTATCTACAGGTACTCCCATCAGGAATATGCTGTTGCAGAAGTACTCAGTCTGGCAGGTGAAAGCACAGTAACAGCTAAGAAGGAGAAGGTCCATCTCAACCAATTCAGCCTGGAAATAAAGCCCAGATTTTTCACGGTCAGGGGAACCTCTTCTTGCTGCAGCTTGCCAGAGATTGTGGTCACTGGACACTTTTAGCATCGGGATGGGATGTTTTTCCAAATGATGTGCTCATGTTCAACTGGACCTGATTCAGGGAAGACTGGTAGTCTCTGCTGGTAGTTTCCATGCCCTTTTGAATACTCCAAAAATTGTTGCCATTGAAAAGATAGATTCCCTAAAAATTATGTTTATGTAGATTGTAATACAGTTGTAGAACAGTTTTATTGAAGTTGTGCTGCTTAGTCATCTTTTCTACATTTTTGGAAACAGTCTGCACTGTAGGTCAGCTGCCACAGGATAACCCTGGCATTTTCATCTAGGTCTTCTAAAAACTGGTGTTCGTACCAACTTGTTCTCAAGAGAAAGATGTATCTTCTAGTACAGCATTAGTCAGCAATCTTCTCTGCTTCAGCAGTTGCTATTTTTTAGTCATTGGAAGGAGGGCTGCTTTAAGAAATACCATTTGAGTCATAGGGAAATTGAGCAGGGGTCGAGTCTCACTGTCCTGAGTAGGAAGTTACACTCCCACTTCCTTCCTGCTTCTTTCCAGAAGATCCTGCTAATCCTCTCCCTACTGCCTTTCTGTCACTATGCTGCCTGGGGAGCGAAACTGTCTCAGCGGGTTTCCCTTAGTAATCTGTGAAACAGTCCTCAAAACGGCTTCTCCTGAACCCCACTGGCTGCCTCCCTTGGTGGCACCATAGAGTATTGCTAAGATTTTTTGTGAAACCTTGTCTATTCTCAACATCAAGCCTATCCTTAGTTGTGTGTCTTATGGCTCCTATAAAGGTGAGAAATAAAGTGCCTCCAGCTGCAAGACACAGCTGAGGGCCTGGAGGGTGGATCACAACTCTCCATCGCTTTTGCCTGGTGCTAGCACCTCTTCCCACTGGGTCACCATGCCTGAGTAATGCCCACTCGACCAATGCACTTTGTCAGCCTTAATGATTCTTGGTTTTGCTCTAAATTGAATGTTTACTGCTTAGTAAATTGATGCATGACACAAGGCAACTATGACTTAATCCCATTTTGCAAACAGGGAAAATTCAGGCTTGTTCCTCTTACTGACGCCACAGAGGGGTGCGGCACAGAACCACACGAAGTGGGCCAATTCTTGGGCCAGCTTACCAAGGAGGAAGTGACGGAGGGTGCTTTCATCTTAGTGCATCTGGATGTGTGCGTGCTTTCTGAGCAGTGCCTGAGGCAGTGCTTCCTCCCTTCAGCACCTGGAGGAAGGAAACGCGATGTTGATAAGATACAGTGGAAGGTAGTGCTGGCTTACCAGCCAGCAGGGAGGATGTGACTCCTTGTGTGTCACTGGAGTTTCTCCAGTGGAATTTCCAGAGGTGATTGCCACTGTGCTGGCACAGAGAGGGCATCCACAGCTTGGATGCCATATCTGGCTAGGGAGAGACCCTGAAGGAGGAGAAAGGGCTTAGATGCTCCAGTAATAACAAAAATACTGTTGATGCGGTCACTGCCCTGTAGAGTGGGATGGAAAGCTAGATAGGGGAGGCTAATGGCTGATTTAATGGAGATCTGCACAGCTGAGAGATCCCCATTTCAGAAATGTGTCTTCATTGCCTTGGATATGTCAATGCTCTCACTGAGCACTACTGGCTGCCAGACAAAATTCCCTGTAAATGTTACCCTTCATCCAGGGTTCCCAAAGCTGTCTGCAGTCCTTGATTAAACCAGTGCCTTTCAGACTGACACAGGTAATAATAAGGAATATGTTTCATATGAGTGCTTAGCTTATTATTTTTTAATAATTTAAACAAATGTTAATGTTTATACATGCTGAAACACCGCTGGCTCTTTAAACTGATAGGAGGGGGGAACAAACAAAACTGGGTGCTTGCTTCCTGTATTCGCAGGATGTGTTTATCCAAGGCTAGCAGCGTGCTTCGATAACACCAGCTGCAGATGTTCATTCTTACTTTGTTAAACGTAGGCTTGTGCCTCTGGTCCTGCTGAGATCTGCACGTGGCAGGACCAGAGGCACTGGTGCTCCATCCTCTCGGGCAGAGAGTGGGCAGCAGGCAGCTCTGGAAAACGGGGCAGCTCTGATAAATGCTGCAGCTCCTTGCTGCGAACACAGCGGCACATCCTTTAGGCTCGTTGTGGCTGCTGCCAGCAGCTTGCCTGCATGCAGGCGCTGGTACTCAAGTGCTGTCACACTGCAGCAAGTCACCCTGCTGCAGCTGGGGCTGTGTGGGTTTATTCAGCTGCACCGTTTGCCAGATTCATTTCTATTTTCACTGTGACAGCTTTCACACGGAGACTATCTCCTATCTAAATTTTTGTATTATTCTATAGCAATGCAACAGAAAAGTAGAAAGACTATAATTGTCTGCAGACGCCTATACCTACAGTTAATGTATTATTAGCAAGTGAAAAAGGAGGCTCCAAATTCTTGCTTTTAAGGAAAAATAAAATAATGAGAAACTACATGTCTTTTGCGTGATGAAGGATTACGTGTAATGCAGGTTCTTGGCAAAAAGTGCGGGGAATGCTTGTAGTTCTTTTTCTGACACCTTGTCTTTCATCTGTATGTGGTCTTATCTGCCAAACAGGACACAGTATCCCCAAGAGCAGTGGGCACGCAGAGCTGCCACTGAGCATCACCAGCCATAGGCAATGTCTACTCTGCGTGTCAGCTGGATGCCTCTGCAAGGGGCTAACTGAAAGTTTGTCATTCTTTATGTTGTCTACATATGATAGGACTCTCTATAAACAGAAAGCAATGACCAAGGAAAGGTGTAAAAGACAAAAATCTCAGACCAGGTTTTACCATGGTTTTAAGTAGAAATATCCCTGTGCATTGCAGTTGTGCCCACATTACCCCTAAGCGGGATTAGTTTGTAACCAGTGGGCAGCTCATCTACAAGCCCAGGTAATCTGTTTTGAAACTGCATTTCTGAGGAGACCTCATTACATTGCCAAATGACGCTGGCCTGGTCTAACACGGCAGTCTCCCAGGGCAGCCTTGGGCAGCCAGGCACTGCTTCCTGCATTCAAATGACCTTCCTAACACTGTCTTGACAGGCATGAGTTCAGGGGCTAGTGACCCTTGAACAGAGGACTGAGGACAGTGGGGAGGAAGAAGAGCGACATTTGTGGATACAGGTGGTAACGGAACAGGATTTGTGCCAGGATGTGTTGGAGTAAATCCTTGAGGTAAACGTGATGGTGTAAATCCCTGACCACTGTGGAGTCCTGGGTTTGTAGACTTTCTTGGGATGTTGTGACACATCCCAGGAGACTTCACACAGAAAATTGAAAACTGTTTCTGGTTTCCTCCTACTGTTTCTATAAGGCCATTCTTTACTTTTTCCACTATGGCAAAGTTAATCACAGGTAGGCAGCTGAAATGGTGTCAGTGTGTAACAGGTAGTGAGATCTTCCTGTAAAACTGCTCTCTGTAATGAGAAGGAAGTATTTCTGCTGTGAAGCCTGAAACCAGGGAGAATGTCAGGCTGGGCACCTGGACTGTGACAGAAGAGGGGAAGACCTGCTGCTCGCTGCTGCATCCCCCTGACCCAAAGCCCTGGTGGCAGAAAAATTACTTTCTGCAGGAGTCAAGCTTGGGCAAAGGGTGCTGAGGAGTGAGCCTCACCGAGAGGACATCGATGTTTCTGTACCTTGGAATGGCTTGGACATCACACAAATTGATGATAAGCACTATGGCTGTACTGCAGCATGAAGGAGAGTCAGTGGTAGGGATTGCTCTTATTGCAGTATGGCTCGCAGCAGTATTTTTGTGGATGCCTGAACATAGATTGCATGGTATTTTCCTTCTTGCAATGAAAGACAGATAATTTGACTGAAAATAAAATCCAGATTCAGCCTAGAGTGGATTACTCCAGAAATTGCTTTTGGCCAAACTGTTCTGAATGGGTCAACAGCGTCTGGAAAAGCTTCTGTGTTCCTTGACTGGCTAGAGAAAAAAATTGTGCTTGAGCTTGGCAAATATCCCAGCTCCCTTCAAAGCGCAGAATGCTTTTCTCCTTTTTGACCTCGTTGCTGTTGGACTCTCATGCCAGCCAGAGTTTAGAAGCTCTCGCTTTATTATAAGAAACTGAAAATGGTTGACAGCTGAGTTCAATGTATGCAGGAATAAGGTGGTTTATTCTTTCTCCATAAAGGCACAGAAGAGAGGCTTTGTCCAGCCAAGCATTGCCCACAAAATGGATGAAGCAGAGCAGATTTCATAAGCTCCAGCCCACAGAGACTGCCCTTCCTGGGAGAAAAACATTCTGTGCCATGCAAATCGGCATTTTCCTCTGCAGGTCAGGAGACCTGTCTGCCATGTAACCAGCTGGGCTGCTGCCAGAGCTGTTAGTAACGTCACCTAATTTGCTCTTCCAGGGAACTCAGTTCCCCTGGTTTGAAACACTGAAGTTAGTCATCATTACCTTATTAGCCCACTCTTCTGTGACGTGGTATGTAAGTACATTTTTAACTTCTATTGTAGTGCTTCATGGCATTTATGCCATTGAAAGGCAATGGAGCAACATCTGTTTTGAAGGAAAGTGCAAGTGTGGGTAGAAAGTACCTCCTCTGTCCATGCATAGCGAACTCAGCTGCTGTGCTCTGAAGCTGGGCACTATGGGAGTGGGAGGCAAATCCTCCAGTCCATTTGTGGAGTACAGAAAAGGCAGACCCAGTTCCTTTGGGAACAGACACAAGCAGGGTGCCTGCGTTCCGCCATGGCCCGTTGGGTGCTGGAGACAGATGGGCCAAGAGAATCTGCAGTTGACTCTGAAGTTATTGACTAGCAAGATTTGCCCGGTTTCCCACATACCTCCTGCCTGTGTCCTGAGAAGTGTGAGAATTTGATTTCCTGGCTGTTTCCTAACTGGCTCCCAGCCTGAAGGGGTGAATCACAGCACCACCGTCCTGCAGCCAGATTTGCTCTGAACTCATCCTTTATTGCTGACAGCATGTCCATGAAGTAGGATGGCTCCTTCACTCCACCTCCTAACATCCCACAGACTTTGGGATGGTGCAGTCCCTGCCTTGTTACTGCTCTGTTCAGGAAACCTGCAGAGGGCAATCCAAAGCACCCAGGTACTCCAAATTAAGCAGAGTTTTCACCGCACGCTAGGGAGTATTGGCTCATAAAAGACGCGTACCTACACCTAAATAAATGGAGACCCTTTTTCACATCTAAAAGACTACCATTTAATCTGACATGGCCTCCCCTTCACTACCACCTCCACTACTACTTGCTCCTGGATCTACGTAGCTACTTAGATGTATAGTCTTTCAATTGTGTGGTTTTTACTGAAATTTGATTTTAAGAAAGAATGAGATGAGCTCCAAGTAACAGAATGTGATAGCTCTGGAATATTACACAGCATTAATCTCAGCATTGAGTGGGAGAAGGACACCGAGGGATGTGCAGCCTGAGAAAAATGGGGAGGCTGAGTAAGTAGCAAGAGCAGATAAAAGCAGACAGCTTGGGAAGATTTTTGTAAAAGAAATACCAGTATAAAAAAGGCAGACAGGAGAGAGAAAACCTAGGCCACTTCCAGGGCAGACCTCTCAGTGAGTGCCAGCAGCTCTGTACTGCTGGATGTGGAATACTTTTATGGGTTTCTCTCATTTCCAGGCTCTTGGAAAACTATTGTCTAGGGCCTGATCTAATGGGAAATGCAACTGCTCAACACAAGGAGCACATCCAAGAAAAAAAAAAGCAAAAATTAAATTCAGAGGTTGTCTTTTCCTATCTTTAGCTAATCTACTCATCTGCAATTTTTCCAGAGATATATGCAACTAATTTTGGAAGATTTGGGAAGCAGAATGTGCTGCCAGTTATTGCATTATAAAAAACAAAATGTGCTGCATTTCTTGTGACAGATGCTGAACTGCAAAAGATACCTAAATAGACAGCGTTGTTAAGGGAGGCTCATTTTAGGCAGTTGTATGAATAGATTTTCAAGTAAAAGCTGAAGCATTTGCCTCTCTAATGATAGAGATACAAAGAGTGAGGGAGAGAGCGGGATATAGACCCAATGCACGCATGGTTCTGCGGTTTGGGTCATAGGTTGTATAACTGTGCAGAAGTTAATGAACTCGGATGCAATTGTAAAAACACTTTACATTTCCAAACCTGT